>NC_086452.1:352730744-353066859 GCF_028390025.1 Pseudophryne corroboree | reverse complement strand
TTTTAAGAAACTCACCACGTTGAGATCCCAAGGTGCCACAGAAGGCACAAAAAAAAAGGGCTGAATATGTAGCACTCCCTTTACAAATGTCTGAACTCCAGGCAGTGAAGCCAGTTCTTTCTGGAAGAAAATCGACAGAGGCGAAATCTGGACCTTAATGGAACCCAAATTTAGGCCCATAGTCACTCCTGACTGTAGGAAGTGCAGAAAACGACCCAACTGAAATTCCTCTGTTGGGGCCTTCCTGGCCTCACACCACGCAACATATTTTCGCCAAATACGGTTATAATGGTTTGCGGTTACTTCTTTCCTGGCTTTTATCAGCGTAGGAATGACTTCCTCCGGAATGCCCTTTTGCTTTAGGATCCGGAATTCAACCGCCATGCCGTCCAACGCAGCCGCGGTAAGTCTTGGAACAGACAGGGCCCCTGCTGTAGCAGATCCTGTCTGAGCGGTAGAGGCCATGGGTCCTCTGATATTATTTCTTGAAGTTCTGGGTACCAAGCTCTTCTTGGCCCATCCGGAACCACGAGTATCGTTCTTACTCCTCGTTTTCTTATTATTCTCAGTACCTTTGGTATGAGAGGCAGAGGAGGGAATACATAAACCGACTGGTACACCCACGGTGTCACTAGAGCGTCCACAGCTATTGCCTGAGGGTCCCTTAACCTGGCGCAATATCTAGTTTTTTGTTTAGGCGGGACGCCATCATGTCCACCTGTGGCCTTTCCCAGCGGTTTACCAACAGTTGGAAGACTTCTGGATGAAGTCCCCACTCTCCCGGGTGTCGGTCGTGTCTGCTTCCCAGTTGTGCACTCCCGGAATGAACACTGCTGACAGTGCTAAGACGTGATTTTCCGCCCATCAGAGAATCCTTGTGGCTTCTGCCATCGCCATCCTGCTTCTTATGCCGCCCTGTCGGTTTACATGGGCGACTGCCGTGATGTTGTCTGATTGGATCAGTACCGGCTGGTTTTGAAGCAGAGGCCTTGCCAGACTTAGGGCATTGTAAATGGCCCTCAGTTCCAGAATATTTATGTGTAGGGACGACTCCTGACTTGACCAAAGTCCTTGGAAATTTCTTCCCTGTGTGACTGCCCCCCCAGCCTCGAAGGCTGGCATCCGTGGTTACCAGGACCCAGTCCTGTATGCCGAATCTTCGGCCCTCTTGAAGATGAGCACTCTGCAGCCACCACAGTAGAGATAACCCTGTCTCCAAGGACCAGGGTATCAGCCGATGCATCTGAAGATGCGATTCCGACCACTTGTCCAAGAGGTCCCACTGAAAGGTTCTTGCATGGAACCTGCCGAATGGAATTTTGCTTCGTAAGAAGCTACCAATTTTCCCAGGACTCGTGTGCAGTGATGCACCGATACCTGTTTTGGTTTCAGGAGGTCTCTGACTAGAGATGACAGCTCCTTGGCTTTCTCCCGCGGGAGAAACACTTTTTTCTGTTCTGTGTCCAGAACCATCCCCAGGAACAGCAGGCGTGTGGTAGGAACCAGCTGTGACTTTGGAATGTATAGAATCCATCCGTGCTGTTGTAGCACTTCCCGAGATAGTGCTACTCCGACCAACAACTGCTCCATGGACCTCGCCTTTATAAGGAGATCGTCCAAGTACGGGATAATTAAAAACTCCCTTTTTTCGAAGGAGTATTAACATTTCTGCCATTACCTTGGTAAAGACACTCGGTGCCGTGGACAGTCCAAACGGCAGTGTTTGGAATTGGTAATGGCAATCCTGTACCACAAATCTGAGGTACTCCTGGTGAGGATGGTAAATGGGGACATGTAGGTAAGCATCCTTGATGTCCAGGGATACCATGTAATCCCCCTCCTCCAGGCTTGCAATAACCGCCCTGAGCGATTCCATCTTGAACTTGAATTTTTTTATGTATGTGTTCAAGGACTTCAAATTTAAAATGGGTCTCACCGAACCATCCGGTTTCGGTACCACAAACAGTGTGGAATAGTAACCCCGTCCTTGTTGAAGTAGGGGCACCTTGACTATCACCTGCTGGGAATACAGCTTGTGAATTGCCTCTAGCACAGCCTCCCTGCCTGAGGGAGTTGTCGGCAAGGCAGATTTGAGGAAACGGCGGGGGGGAGACGCCTCGAATTCCAGCCTGTACCCCTGAGATACTACTTGAAGGATCCAGGGATCCACCTGTGAGCGAGCCCACTGATCGCTGAAATTTTTGAGGCGGCCCCCCACCGTACCTCCTGTGGAGCCCCCGCGTCATGCGGTGGACTCAAAGGAAGTGGGGGAAGAATTTTGATTCTGGGAACTGGCTGACTGGTGCAGCTTTTTCCCCGATTCCCTCGTCTCTGTGCAGAAAGGAAGCGCCTTTGACCCGCTTGCTTTTCTGAAGCCGAAAGGACTGTACCTGATAATACAGTGCTTTCTTAGGCTGTGAGGAAACCTGAGGTAAAAATGTTTCTTCCCAGCTGTTGCTGTGGATACGAGGTCCCAGAGACCATCCCCAAACAATTCCTCACCCTTATAAGGCTCTATGTGCCTTTTAAAGTCAGCATCACCTGTCCAGTGTCGGGTCTCTAATACCCTCCTGACAGAATGGACATTGCATTAATTCTGGATGACAGCCGGCAAAATATCCCTCTGTGCATCCCTCATATATAAGACGTCTTATGTTCGCAAAATAGTATCCCTGTTTGACAGGGTTACAGACCACGCTGCAGCAGCACTATCTGCCGGTCTCAGTCTAGTACCTGAATGTGTAAATACAGACTTCAGGATAGCCTCCTGCTTTTTATCAGCAGGTACCTTCAAAGTGGCCGTATCCTAAGACGGCAGTGCCACCTTTTTTGACAAACGTGTGAGCGCCTTATCCACCCTAGGGGATATCTCCCAGCGTAACTTATCCTCTGGCGGGAAAAGGTACGCCATCAGTAACTTTTTAGAAATTATCAGTTTCTTATCGGGGGAACCCACGCTTTTTCACACTTCATTCACTCATTGGATGGGGGAACAAAACACTGCCTGCTTTTTCTCCTCTAACATAAAACCCTTTTTTAGTGGTACTTGGGTTAATGTCAGAAATGTGTAACATTTTTTATTGCCGGGATCATGTAACGGATGTTCCTAGTGGATTGTGTACATGTCTCAACCTCGTCGACACTGGAGTCAGACTCTGTGTCGACATCTTGTCTGCCATCTGAGGGAGCGGGCGTTTTTGAGCCCCTGATGGCCTTTGAGACGCCTGGGCAGGCGCAGGCTGAGAAGCCAGCTGTCCCATAGCCGTTACGTCATCCAGCCTTTTATGTAAGGAGTTGACACTGTCGGTTAATACCTTCCACCTATCCATCCACTCTGGTGTCGGCCCACAGGGGGCGACATCCCATTTATCGGCATCTGCTCCGCCTCCACATAAGCCTCCTCATCAAACATGTCGACACAGCCGTACCGACACACCGCACACACACAGGGAATGCTCTGACTGAGGACAGGACCCCACACAGCCCTTTTGGGAGACAGAGAGAGAGTATGCCAGCACACACCAGAGCGCTATATAATGTAGGGAATGGGATAAACACTATCACTGAGTGAATTTTCCCCAATAGCTGCTTGTATAAACAATATTGCGCCTAAATTTAGTGCCCCCTCTCTCTTTTTAACCCTTTGAGCCTGAAAACTACAGGGGAGAGCCGTCTTCCAGCTACACTGTGAAGAGAAAATGGCGCCAGTGTGCCGAGGGAGATAGCTCCGCCCCTTTTTCGCGGTCTTTTCTCCCGCTTTTTTATGGATTCTGGCAGGGGTAATTATCACATATATAGCCTCTGGGGCTATATATTGTGATTATTTTGCCAGCCAAGGTGTATTTATTGCTGCTCAGGGCGCCCCCCCCCCCAGCGCCCTGCACCCTCAGTGACCGGAGTGTGAAGTGTGCATGAGGAGCAATGGCGCACAGCTGCAGTGCTGTGCGCTACCTTGGTGAAGACTTAAGTCTTCTGCCGCCGATTTTCCGGACCATCTTCATGCTTCTGGCTCTGTAAGGGGGACGGCGGCGCGGCTCCGGGAACGAACACCAAGGACGGGTCCTGCGGTCGATCCCTCTGGAGCTAATGGTGTCCAGTAGCCTAAGAAGCCCAAGCTAGCTGCAAGCAGGTAGGTTCGCTACTTCTCCCCTTAGTCCCTCGTTGCAGTGAGCCTGTTGCCAGCAGGTCTCACTGTAAAATAAAAAAACTAACATATACTTTCTTTCTAGGAGCTCAGGAGAGCCCCTAGTGTGCATCCAGCTCGGCCGGGCACAGAAATCTAACTGAGGTCTGGAGGAGGGGCATAGAGGGAGGAGCCAGTGCACACCAGATAGTACCTAATCTTTCTTTTGGAGTACCCAGTCTCCTGCGGAGCCCGTCTATTCCCCATGGTCCTTACGGAGTTCCCAGCATCCACTAGGACGTCAGAGAAAAATGGTTATACACTTAACCTCCAATGAAAGATTGTTTTGCCATTGATGACAGTGACCAGAGCCGGCCCTAACCAATATGATGCCCTAGGCAAGATTTTGGCTGGTGCCCCCTAGCACCACCGCTGGTTCCGCCTCTGACCTTGCACCTCTTTCCCAGCACCATCACCCCTCACCCATAGCAGTCTTTATTTTGGTGTTTGTACCCCCTATATTTTAAATAGGAACAGTTTGCACATTTGGCGCACAGCCCAAAAAGGGGTGTATTTTTGCTGGCAAGAGGCATGGCCACACAATAGTAACCCCAATTCCAATTACGCCACACAGTACTGCACCTTTATTCACATTTGATCATGTGATAGTGTCCATAATTCATATTACATCCCACAGTAGTATCACTTTACCTTAAACATTACTCCTCACAGTAGAGCCCCTTATTCACATTACATCACACTGAATTGCTCCTTATTCACATTACACCACACCATATTGCTCTTTATTCACAATAGATGACACAGTAGTGCCCTTTCTATACGCAACGCCACATAGTAGAGCACCTTATACACAATGCCACACATTAGTAATGCATTTATACACATAATTCCCCTTACACATATGACACACATTATTAATGTCCTTATAAACATAATGCTCCTTACACATTATGACAACCTTTATTAATGCCCTTTTACACATAATGTCCCTTACACATATGCCGTACATTATTAATGCTCTTATACACATAATGACACACAGTGCCCCCTACACATATGTTGCACATTAATGCAGTTTTACATGACACACATAATGCTCCTTACACATATTCCGAACACTACTACCATGCACAACCAACCCACTCACATGCACACAGCACTCACACTGTGACCTCTGCCTCTGCTTGGATACAGATGTATCCAATCAAATCTTGCCTCAATGCTAACGCCGGGCATCATTTTTTATGAAAATGCATCTTATTTGCATTGCTATGTGGCTAGGATGCACAAGCAGCTTCTGTTGATTAAACTGATATGCAGCATGCCTATATACTGTGTGAGACTGTGGCTGTATCTGCATATGAAATGCTACACACAGAATATAGGCATGCTGCATATCATTTTAATCAGCAGAAGCTTCTGATGCCCCTAGGCATATCAAATGCCCTAGGCAATTGCCTAGTTTGCCTATACCTATGGCCGGCTCTGACAGTGACACAATGGTTCTACACCATTGACAGTACAGAGTCCCCCACCCCCATTTTCTTTTCTGCTTGGTGTTGGGACAGTCTAGCTCCACCCCACAATGCACCCATGCAGCCCTGCCCTCATCCCAGTGATTAATACAGCAGGGCTGACCATCGTGGGAGAAACCATTGGATTGTTCCCTTGTAGATGGTTTTATATAATGAAGGTTAACCAGCGACAGTCATCCATAACCCATTCATCATTGCAACACCCTGTATGTTTTGCATGAAGCATACAGAAATCAGACAAGGCCATCACCCGGTCTTATTGTAGAGGGGCCAACACCACACCTAGGGTGAGTGCAATCAATGCTATATGGGGCAGCATCACCTTTTTTGGAAGTCAACATTAAGTATACTCATAGGAAAGGTAACTTGTGGGTCCCAACCTGTTGTGGAACTACAAATCACAGCCAGAAGTTTGCATTGTCCATGCTGGGATGAGTAGTTCCACAGAGATCCTGTACTTTAGCTATAATAGGGCAAACCCAAGGGACTGGGATAGAACTATAACCCTCAAATCAAATTGTGACTGTCCCTCACCTTGAACTCGCGGCTGTGCTGGGGAGTGTACTCCAAGATCCAGAGGGAAAGCAGGATCGTGGCCAAGTGCTCAGTCACGTCCTTGCGGTCCTGGCCGTGATGTTAGTGAAGCAGGTGTTGCCGTGGCCGGACCTGCCGAGCACCCTGGGGCTGGGAGGGGGGAGCTGCAGAGAGGCCAGCTAGCTGTGGGCCAGGGAGCACTTGGGTGAAGGCAGCCCGTACAGCTTCTTCCCTACTGCTTCTCGTCAGGGCAGCGCTGGACACCAGCTACTCTAAACTCCAGCTTCCGCTCCGGAGGCACCGCACACACAGAGGTACAGCTGGGCAGTGAGCAGTATTATTCTGGGTTGGCGGCTTTATTGGGCTGGCAGGCGGTAAGCGGCCAGCGGCAGGTGGTAGTGAGTGGCAGAGAGCGACGCCGATTTCAGCAGCGCCCTCACAGGTCTGGCGCTCAACCCAGCCACGTAGTCGGCATATGCGCTGGGCCTGCATGTGACACAGGGGTGCCCCCTGTCCAGATCTGCTCACTGCCAGTGTTGGGAGGCACATCATGGCAGAATAAACTATAAATTAAAAACACTTTTGAGATCTTGCGCAGAAATAAACAGATGCCCCAAATGGGAAACTTCAGGGGATATTTATCAACGCTCATAGAGAGAAAGTACCAGACACTAGCTGTCACTTTTCAAACACAGCCTGTAAGAGGGGAGTTAAAAGCTGACTGGTCAGTACTTTATCACTCTCCAAGCTATGATAAATTCTCAACTATATTGTAAAAGCTGGTTACAGTCTGGAGAGTTGCTAAAGATTATACTGCCCTTTGTTTGCAATGGTTTCTGTACCTTAACTACTTGGGGTCTACTCTATTCATGAAGCAAAAAATAAAAAGAAGGGGTGGAGAAGTGAGCCTGTGGAGAAGTTACCCATAGCAACTAATCAGCTGCTCCATACAATTGTATAGTATGCAAATTAGAAAAGGTTTCTTGGGCAACATCACCACACTTTCCACGGCGTCATGAATAGACCCAATTATAAAATGTAAGATATCCCCACTATGTATGAAGTGTAAACTCAGAGATAGTGCTAGCAGCAACATTTGTGAAAGACTTCTCCTGGGAAATTGACACTGCACAATACATAGGGGAAGGATCAGATCATGGGGGGTAATTCTGAGTTGATCGCAGAAGGAAATTTTTTAGCAGCTGGGCAAAACCATGTGCACTGCAGGGGAAGCAGATATAACATGTGCAGAGAGAGATAGATTTGGGTGTGGGGAGTTAAATCTGCAATCTAAATTGCAGTGTAAAAATAAAGCAGCCAGTATTTACCCTGCACAGAAACAAAATAACCCACCCAAATCTAACTTTCTGCACATGTTATATCTGCCCCCCCTGCAGTGCACATGGTTTTGCCCAAATGCTAAAAGATTTCCTGCTGCGATCAACTTGGAATTAACCCCATAGTCCCCATTGATAATAGAGACTGATTTGCAGCACTAGTTAAACTTCTGCAGGAGTTATTTCCGTGAAATCTCCTGCATTGGGTAATTAGTAAATAGCAACAACTCTTAACATTATGTAGAAATTGCCATTTCTACCTCATTTTATAAATTTAACATAAGAAGCAGAAGGTGGTGGTGGGGGACTGGAGGAGAACACTTGATAAATAGGTCCCTTAGAAGCACATTTATACCAAGATACACAAAATAGACCCAAATAAAACCCACAAGTCTACGTAGAAAATACATACCAATAATTTTATGAAACCAATTTCTACCTCAATAATGGACAGATTAACACAAAACTTACCAAACATGTTAAACAATGCCATACTCCACAAATACACTCTCCAAAGCCCTCTCTGGACCTCTTTGATTTGTTTTATATACTGCACCACTTCACCCTCTAAGCAGCTGATTACAGCAAGCCTCACCTGGGTGGGAAGAAGCACTAGCAGTGTCCAATCACAGGACTTGTTGGACTTTTGCTCCTTTAACTCTACAGATTCTGACATTTTGTTGGTGAAATAGGCATTTATGCAGGTCACTTTCCCAAGGCCTCAGAATTTCTTTCTATACTTTGGCAATTGTATGACTGTTTTACACTTTTGATCACTGCATGCCTACCTTATACTCTGATCGGATGAGCACCGCATGCCTACCTTATCCTCTGATGGTATGAGCACTGCATGCCTGCTTTGTACTCTGATGGGATGAGCAGCACTGCATGCTGTATTTTACTCTGATGGGATGAGCACTGCATGTCTGCCTTATACTGTGATGGGATGAACACTGCATGCAGGGCTGGATCTATACCTTGTGGCGCCCAGGGCGAACAATATGGGCGTGGCTTAATGGAGAAGGGGCGTGGTCAGTTATGCCCCTTGTCAGGACCGGTTCTTGGGCTTCTAGCGCCCTGGGTGGCCAATATGGGCGTGGCTTCATACAGGGGGCGTGGTCAGTTACGCCCCCTGTACAGTAGTAGTAGCGCCGCTGAAATGATGTGCGGTGCGCGATGACGTCATCGCGCACCGCACAGCAAAGGTCCTCTCCACGAAGGGAAACTAGACGCCCTTCGTGGAGAGGACCTTTGCTGTGCGGTGCGCAATGACGTCATAGCGCACCGCACAGTAAAGGTCCTCTCCACGAAGGGAAACTAGATGCTACACGTCTAGTTCCCTTCACAGCGGGGGGGCAGCGAGGGGCACAGCAGCAGCGGATCTTGCCATGGTGCAGTGCCCTCCGGATGGCACCGGCGCCCTCCGGAAGGGGCGCCCCGGGCAAAAGTCCTGCTTGCCCGTGGCAAGATCCGCTACTGCCCCTGTAGCTGTGCCCTTAGTAGTACTGCCCCCAGTAGTGCCCCCTGTAGAGTTGTGCCCCCAGTAGTATTGCCCCAGTACTGAGCCCCCTATAGAGTTGTGCCCCCTAGTTGCGCCGCTTACAAAAAAATAATAATTAATACTTACAATCCCCGCTCCTACTTTCCGATTGCTGCTGCCCTCCGTCTGCGGCCGCCGGTGCTGCTCCTCGGATCTATGGGAGAGACGTCATGACGTCTCTCCCATAGCATCGCATAGACACTAGAGGTCAATTATGACCTCTAGCATCTATGTGCAGCTCCCACAATGCAGTGCGGGTGGGTGATGACTTCATTGCACACTGCACAGCACCGGCACCAGTAGCGGATATTGCCATGGCAGCGGCGCCTACCGGAAGGCGGCGCCCCTGGCAAAAATCCTGCGTGCCCGTAGCAAGATCCGCTACTGAGTGCATGCCGTATTATACGCTGATGGGATGAGCACTGCGTGCCTGCCTTATACTCTGATGGGATGAGCACTGCATACTATATTATACTCTGATGGGATGAGCACTGCATGCCGTATTATACTCTAATAGGATGAGCACTCCATGCCGTATTATACGTATTATACTCTGATGGGATGAGCACTGCATGCCATATTAAACTCTGATGGGATGAGCACTCCATACCGTATTATACTCTGATGGGATGAGCACTGCATGCCATATTATACTCTGATGGGACGAGCACTCCATACTGTATTATACTCTGATGGAATGAGCACTCCATACTGTATTATACTCTGATGGGATGAGCACTGTATTCTGTCAGGAGCCTCCCAACGAAGGGAAACTAGATGCTACACGTCTAGTGCTCCTCACACGAGCTGTGACTGAGTGCAGGGTGATACACATACATGTGTGGGGAGGGCTCTGACTGAGTGCAGCAGGTTGATGCACATCAGTGCCGTAACTACCTATGTAGTTACACTGAGGGCGCAAGGCCAGCGGCATGTAATGAGTCAAACTGATTCATTACATGCCGCCTCTGCTGGATGCCGTGCGCCGCGCTGGAGGGAGAGCAGCGCCGAAGGCAGAGAAGGAGGAGGAGGGAGGGGGACTTGAGCCGCAGCAGCTCTATGTCATTGAAAGCAGCGCCGCTGCAGCACTTCCCTCTCCTTCTGTATTGGCTGCCCGGCGCTGCGGTGAATGCTGGGATGCGGGTCCCTCATCCCAGCATTCTCAGCAGCGACCAGCCAATATGGAAGGAGAGGGGAGTGCTGCAGCGGCGCCGCTACCAATGACATAGCGCTGCTGCGGCTCAAGTCCCCCTCCCTCCTCCTCCTTCTCCCCAGCGGCTGCCCGGGATCTCTGCCAGCACGAGGAGCCTGACTGCCAGCGGGAGAGATGGTAAGTATATCTCTCTCTCTCTCTTTCTGTCTCTCTTTCTCTCTCTCTTGTCTGTCTGCCGCAATGTGTAAAAAGGGGGACTGGCTGCCGCAATGTGTAAAAAGGGGGACTGGCTGCCGCAATGTGTAAAAAGGGGGACTGGCTGCCGTAATGTGTAAAAAGGGGACGCTGTCTGCAGTAATGTGTAATAAGGGGGACGCTGTCTGCCGTAATGTGTAATAAGGGGGACGCTGTCTGCCGTAATGTGTAATAAGGGGGACTGTCTGCCGTAATGTGTAATAAGGGGGACACTGTCTGCTGTAATGTGTAATAAGGGGGACGCTGTCTGCCGTAATGTGTAATATGGGGGACGCTGTCTGCCGTAATGTGTAAAACGGGGGACGCTGTCTGCCGTAATGTGTAAAACGGGGGACGCTGTCTGCCGTAATGTGTAATAAGGGGGACGCTGTCTGCCGTAATGTGTAAAAAGGGGGACACTGTCTGACGTAATGTGTAAAAAGGGGGACGCTGTCTGCCATAATGTGTACAAAAAGGGGACGCTGTCTGCCGTAATGTGTAATAAGGGGGACGCTGTCTGCCGTAATGTGTAAAAAGGGGACGCTGTCTGCCGTAATGTGTAAAAAGGGGACGCTGTCTGCCATAATGTGTACAAAAAGGGGACGCTGTCTGCTGTAATGTGTAAAAAGGGGACGCTGTCTGCCGTAATGTGTAAAAAGGGGACGCTGTCTGCCATAATGTGTACAAAAAGGGGACGCTGTCTGCTGTAATGTGTAATAAGGGGGACGCTGTCTGCCGTAATGTGTAATAAGGGGGACGCTGTCTGCCGTAATGTGTAAAAAGGGGGATGCTGTCTGCCGCAATGTGTAAAAAGGGGGACGCTTTCTGCTGTAATGTGTAAAAAGGGGGATGCTGTCTGCCGTAATGTGTAAAAAGGCACGCCATCTGCCGTAATGTGTAAAAAGGGGGACGCTGTCTGCCGTAATGTGTAAAAAGGGGGACGCTGTCTGCCATAATGTGTACAAAAAGGGGACGCTGTCTGCCGTAATGTGTAATAAGGGGGACGCTGTCTGCCGTAATATGTAAAACAGGGGATGCTGTCTGCTGTAATGTGTAATAAGGGGGACGCTGTCTGCCGTAATGTGTAAAAAGGGGGACGCTGTCTGCCGTAATGTGTAAAAAGGGGGATGCTGTCTGCCATAATGTGTACAAAAAGGGGACGCTGTCTGCCGTAATGTGTAATAAGGGGGACGCTGTCTGCCGTAATGTGTAACAAGGAGGACGCTGTCTGCCGTAATGTGTAAAAAAGGGGATGCTGTCTGCCGTAATGTGTAAAAAGGGGGACGCTGTCTGCTCTAATGTGTAAAAAAGGGGACGCTGTCTGCCATAATGTGTAAAAAGGCACGCCGTCTGCCATAATGTGTAAAAAGGGGGACGCTGACTGCCGTAATGTGTAAAAGGGGCTCTACTTGGTATAGTGGCACTACTGTGCAGCGTAATTTGAATAATGGAGACTACTATGCACAGTAGTATGAATTGGTATTATTTTGTGGCCACGCCTCTTCCCTGCGAAGCCACGCCCCTATATATTTTTCTTGCGCCTGCGGCGCGCACTGCTCCTGTCTTACATGGGGGGGAGCCAATGCCATTTCTTGCACACAGCGCTAAAATACCTAGTTACGGCACTGATGCACATACATGTGTGGGGAGGGCTGTGACTGAGTGCAGGGTGATGCACA
The DNA here is from genome assembly GCF_028390025.1 of Pseudophryne corroboree. Lineage (NCBI taxonomy): Eukaryota > Metazoa > Chordata > Amphibia > Anura > Myobatrachidae > Pseudophryne > Pseudophryne corroboree. Next base: position 353,054,703 of record NC_086452.1, on the reverse strand, counting down.
TACATGTGTGAGGAGGGATGAGACTGAGTGCAGGGTGATGCACATACATGTGTGAGGAGGGCTGTGACTGAGTGCAGGGTGATGCACATACATATGTGGGGAGGGCTGTGACTGAGTGCAGGGTGATGCACATACATGTGTGGGGAGGGCTGTGACTGAGTGCAGGGTGATGCACATACATGTGTGGGGAGGGCTGAGACTGAGTGCAGGGTGATGCACATACATGTGTGGAGAGGGCTGAGACTGAGTGCAGGGTGATGCACATACATGTGTGGGGAAGGCTGTGACTGAGTGCAGGGTGATGCACATACATGTGTGGGGAGGGCTGTGACTGAGTGCAGGGTGATGCACATACATGTGTGGGGAGGGCTGAGACTGAGTGCAGGGTGATGCTCATACATGTGTGGGGAAGGCTGAGACTAAGTGCAGCAGGGTTATGTATGTGTGTGAGCAGGGCTATCTATTAAAGATATATGTATATTAACGGGTCAGTATGATTTATAGAGTCCACTTGCGGGCTCGCTGCACTCGTCACGCAGGCTCGGTATCTAACTGCGATCGCCACAGCATCTATTCCCTCTCTATGTGTGTCGTGGACACCAGGAGTGGGAATAGCCCTGTTGCACCGGGATTCCGGCTAGCGGCATTGTTGGCTTTCGGGATTCCAACATCAGTATCCTGATCGCCGGGATCCCGACAGCCGGCAAATTAAACGTATCCCTATGTTAGATAGATAAAACATGTACGGAAACCCCCTCCTAAAAATCCTGCGTTTGCCCCTGGGAGGTATGTGTTTTCTACCGATATGGCCTTTTTAGTCTATAAGCCTCTGTTCCACGTTCTCTATGTACCCCATCTGTGTCACCCCTGTCTGTCTACCCCTCCCCTTTAGATTGTAAACTCTCACGAGCAGGGCCCTCTTCCCTCATGTGCTTATTCTTTGTCGTACTTTAATAATCTTCAACTGTACCACATCCAGCAGTCTTCTGTCACCTGATACTTATTCCAGTGTCATCTGCTGATGTAACTATGTTTATTTACCCTGTACTTGTCCTATACTGTCATCAACTGTAAATTGCTGTTTTCCTGTTTGATTATTTATGTACTCTGTAATTGGGCGCTGTGGAACCCTTGTGGCGCCATATAAATAAAGGATAATAATAATAATAATAGTCCATAAGGGTAATTCAAACCTGATCGTAGCAGCAAATTTGTTAGCAGTTGGGCAAAACCATGGGGGTAATTCCAAGTTGATTGCAGCAGGATTTTTGTTAGCAATTGGGCAAAACCATGTGCACTGCAGGGGAGGCAGATATAACATGTGCAGAGAGAGTTAGATTTGGGTGTGGTGTGTTCAATCTGCAATCTAATTTGCAGTGTAAAAATAAAGCAGCCAGTATTTACCCTGTACAGAAATAAAATAACCCACCCAAATCTAACTCTTTCTGCACGTTATATCTGCCCCCCCCCCCCTACCCTGCATGCAGTGCACATGGTTTTGCCCAATTGTATCAAAAATCCTGCTGCGATCAATTTGGAATTACCTCCCATGTGCACTGCAGGGGGGGCAGATATAACATGTGCAGTGAGAGTTAGATTTGGGTGGGGTGTGTTCAAACTGAAATCTAAATTGCAGTGTAAAAATAAAGCAGTCAGTATTTACTCTGCACAGAAACAAAATAACCCACCCAAATCTAATGGTGCCCATACACTTATGAGATAATCGGTGCTATCCTTCGATTTCGACCACATCTGTGAGAGAAATCGAAGGATTGTATGCATATTATAGTACCTTGAGACGCGATGCGCGGGCACGCCGGTTGAATATCGCGTCTCAAGATATTATGTGCTGCACTTAATATTTGTCGCATCGCGATCGCATGTGGTTTTGAAAGCACATGAGGTATATCGCACTGCGATGTGCGATGGGCACCCGCCGGGAGCGGCCAGAGGCCACTCTAACTCGGCGGTGACGTGCCCATCACGTGATTACCATGCGATCTATCGCATGATCGCATGGTAATCACTTTGGCAGTTCAGGTGCGATGCCCCGCGATGTCGCATCACGGGGCATCGCACAAGTGTATGGCCAGCATAACTTTCTCTGCAAATGTTATATCTGCCACACCTGCAGTGCACATGGGCCCTCATTCCGAGTTGATCGCTCGCTAGCTACTTTTAGCAGCCGTGCAAACGCATAGTCGCCGCCCACGGGAGAGTGTATTTTCACTTTGCAAGTGTGCGAACGGCTTTGCAGCCGAGCTCTGCAATAACATTTTGTGCAGTATCTGAGTAGCTCTGGACTTACTCAGCCGCTGCGATCATTTCAGTCTTTTTGGTCCCAGAACTGATGTCAGACACCCACCCTGCAAACGCTTGGACACGCCTGCATTTTCCAAACAGTCCAGAAAATGGTCAGTTGCCACCCACAAACGCCCTCTTCTTGTCAATCTCCTTGTGATCGGCTGTGTGAATGGATTCTTCGTTAAATCCATCGCTCAGCAACGATCCGCTTTGTACCTGTACGACGCGGCTGCACTTTGCAGTGCATACGCATGCGCAGTTTTGCCGACTTTTGAGCTGATCGCTGTGCAGCGAAAAACGTCAGCAAGCTTCATTGGAGGGGCCGCACTCGCGAGTTATGCCCCGTTTTCGTCACTGAGCAGGCATGCCCAGCACTCTGTGAGCTGCTGGCATGCCCCCTCTCCTTCTGTCTCCACTGAACAGACGCTATGCACATGCTCACAGGGTCTATACACCGCTGCTCTGCTAAGCAGAGCAGGGAATGCCGGAGCCTCCCAACTGCCCCCCCACCCCCACCGCGGGACTCTGCGTCCCACTGGTGGGACAGCGGGGCAGTCCCAAAAAAAGGGACAGTCCCGCGAAAATCGGGACAGTTGGGAGGTATGCCGTGTGTATGCACCTTTAGTGACAGAACAGTGGAAGCATTTGCATACCTCCCAACAAGTGCTGCAAGTATAGCGGTACGGGGAAGTACGGTGTACCGGTAAGAAATTCCCTGCCGGTACGCCGTACCGCCAGGCCGTCCACCATACCTGCATCTCGCTGGCTGCTATGTGAGGGGAGGAGAGCGCAGCGCCTCTCCTACCCCTCAATTCTCTGTGATGTCCGGTCTCCACTCGGGTGGCTGCGGCGGCGGGGGATGATCTCAATAAGACACCGGTTTGCTAGCCAATCAGAGCTCATGGACCAGCAGATGCGGCTCCCGATTGGCTGCCAGTCCTCGAGCTCTGACTGGCTAACGAACCGGCGCCTCATTTGAGATACCCGCCGCCGAAGCTGCGGAGACCGGACTTCACGAGCATTGAGGGGTAGGAGAGGCGCTGCACTCTCCTCCCCTCACATAGCAGCCAGCGGGATTCAGCAACAGAGGCAGCGGTGAGCAGGGGAGGGGGGCACTCTGGGGCAAAGCATATCTGGCATTGTGGGGGTATTTGTGTATCTGGCACTGTGGGGCAATGTATATCTGGCACTCTGGGGCAATGTATATCTGGCACTCTGGGGGCATTTGTGTATCTGGCACTGTGGGGGCATTTGTATATCTGGCACTGTGGGGCGATATATATCTGGCACTGTGGGGGCATTTGTGTATCTGGCACTGTGGGCCAATGTATATCTGGCACTCTGGGGCAATGTATATCTGGCACTGTGGGGGCATTTGTGTATCTGCCACTGTACGGCAAGGTATATATGACATTGTGGGGGCATTTGTGTATCTGCCACTGTGGGGCAACGTATATCTGGTACTGTGGGGGCATTTGTGTACCTGGCACTGTGGGGGCATTTGTGTATCTGGCACTGTGGGGGCATTTGTGTATCTGGCGCTCTGGGGCAATGCGTATCTGACACTGTGGGGCAATGTATATCTGGCACTGAGGGGGCATTTGTGTATCTGGTACTGTGGGGGCATTTGTGTATCTGGCACTGTGCGGGCATTTGTGTATCTGGCACTCTGGGGCAATGTATATCTGGCACTGTGGGGCAACGTGTATCTGGCACTATTAGGGTCATATGTGTATCTGCCCCCCCCCTATATGTGTATTACGCCCCCATTTTCATTGGCCACGCCCACGTACCATTTGGCCACACCCATTTTTTTGGCGCGCGCACTAAGAACCTATAAGACATATTTTCTACTTGCACCACTGTTCCCAACATGACTCTCTCCAGGAGGGACAGAATTCTCTGCTCCTGGACTTACCTCTTAATTTATGATTGCCATCACCTGTGCTGAAACACCTTTCTTATCCATTAATCTGTTCGAACCAGGTGTCTGCAATCATAAATTAAGAGAAAAGTCCAGGAGCAGAACATTTTGTCCCTCCTGGAGAAGGTCATGTTGGGCGGTATGCATTTGTTACTATTTCATCCTGGCGTGAAGCAAAATGTTCAGTAATGTCCAGGTCTGCAAGCTGCGTGTCATATGTATTTTTTAGCTGTTTTTTTCACGCCTGTGCATTTTACGTAAAATACGTCCAACATTACATCAGTCCCTGCCATACTTGCCGACTTCCTGGTTGTTCCCTCTGGGAGGGAGTAACCATGTCGGCTCAGTGGTAAAGTGGGCGTGCTGGTGGGGGTGATCATGCAATTGCCTCATTGTGGCTCTGGCCCTGCTACACAATGACGGCCAGTACCCAGAAACCCCCCTTGATATGCCAAAAAATTTCAGAGATGGAGACGTATCTTCGTAGCCAATGTTCACCACTCACATCAATGGCGCGTGGTGATCTGCAGTTTCCACGTCAGTTATTTGCAATAATATCTATCTATATAAAATGACCTAAAAAAAGTAGATAAATTATTTATTGAGACAGTGTTTGCAATAGCATTATTGGCGTACATTCTCCCACCCCTATACTTTTTCTTCCACTGTTTTCCTACTCTTATTCCTCTTTTAAATTGGACAGCGCCAACAATTTTTTTCTTATATTTTGAGAATTACAAAATGAGAAAAATAAACATTGCTAAAGAAAAAAACAATTTAATATATTAAAAAAAAATAAAAAATGGAAAATGCTTTTTTTTTAAATGTTCTGACATGGCAATAGCTTATGAGGACAGCTAGCAGTTTAAATACCGCCACTGGTCTTGATAAAAATGCAGTAACTAGATTTCCGACGCGAAGCATCGCAGGAGTACACCAGCAATGGCTATTGTTGGCTGTAAGGCTGTATAAACAAGTTGAAGCCCTCTGTCTGTCGAAAAACATACATACAGAAATCCCCCCACCCAATAAATCCTGCAATTGCCCCTGCCCCCAAACAATAGAGATACGCTATGTTAACTCTGCACTGTCACTCCACGCATTCCTTACACTCACTCTATGCTACAACCTATAATGAAATGAAAAAGCATGTGATTAGTTGTGTGCACGTCCGACGTCGGCCGCTAGATGGAGATGACCATCACTACTGTACATTTCACGTTCATACTGTAGTTAGAACTGACAGCTGACAGAAGATGAGTTTTTAAGAGACAAACTGTAATGTGAATCTGATGTCTTTGGTTTATGAAGTTGTTATGGGTACATTACATTGATACACAGGGCCGGTTCAAGGGCGCTCTGCGCCCCGGGCAGGAAATGGGGCGTGGCCTAATACAGGGGGCGTGGTCAATTACGCCCCCTGTACATTAAAAGCGCCGCTTGAATGCTGAGCGGTGCGCGATGACGTCACCGCGCACCGCACAGCAAAAGGTCCTCTCCACGAAGGGAAACTAGACGCTATGCGTCTAGTTCCCTTCGTAGAGAGGACCTTTGCTGTGCGGTGCGCGATGACGTCATCGCGCACCGCTCAGCAAAGTTACTCTCCAGGAAGGGAAACTAGACGCATAGCGTCTAGTTCCCTTCAGGAGGCGGACGGGGACGGGGACGGCAGCGGGCAGCGGAGGCGGACGGGGACACAGCGGGCAGCAGTGGCGGATCTTGCCACGGTGCGGCGCCCTCCGGATGGCGCCAGCGCCCTCCGGAAGGCGGCGCCCCGGGCAAAAGTACTGCTTGCCCGTGGCAAGATCCGCCACTGTTGATACATTAAAGACTCTATAGAGAAAATACTGTAAGTTTTTGTTTCTTTGAGTTGATTCATTTTTTCTATCTCTTGGAAACAATTTAAGAAAGCTTAATTTTTGTTCAAGATCCAATCATACTTGCCTGCTCTCCCGGAATGGCTGGGAGGTTCCAGTAAATCAGATGGCCATCCCGGGCCCCCGGAAAAACAGGCAACTCTCCCAAATTCAGAGGCACTCCCATACCGGCCGCCCATTTCACAAGTAAAGTGGGCAGTCCGGGCAGTCGATCATGCGCTTCTAGATGAATCGTGCCATCGTAGCCATAATGACGATAATCTCAGCATTGCAGAGCGGGGTGTGTGGCTACAATGACGTGAATGTGGCCACCCCCCCACCCCACCCCCTTCCTTTATAGTGTTACGCCTCCAACCTGCCCCTTTGACAAGTCACACCTCCGTACCACCCCCCAGCTGAGCCGATCTGGCCGCTCTCTCCCGGAGTCAGCAGCCAAGATGTTGGCAACTATGGATCAAATCAATATTATTTAGGTACGTTGTCGCAGGGCTCCTAAAAGGCATGGAGCCCATAGGCTGGTGCCTACTCTGCCTGTTTGGTAATCCAGCACTGCACAAGTCACTCACACATAACCCACATACTACCCACTCCCATTGTTAATCAGAAACAAGTTTTGCACACTTTTCTACAACAGGGAGGGCCTGTAATAGAAGTGCAGGGTGCATGAATGAATCTAACTTGCTTCTTTTAACCACTTAGCTGACGATTCTTCCCTTAAATCCGTTCACATAGTTGTTTTTTCTACTTTTATAAGTTTTTTAAAAAATATTTAAATATTATATTATGCACATCTGCAGAACGGATCTCCTTGTCAAAAACTGGGGGACACAGTGGGGCGGTGCGGTCGCATGTGATCTGACGCTACCAGTTAAGTGGTTAAGCACAATTATTAGCTCCTGAATGGACAGGCATAGCATACAAACATATAAAAGGAAAAGGGTGATTATATTTTGCGCCAAACTTGTTCCGATTGTGTGTGATCCAGTTGTTATGTTATTTTATTCTTTGTAGTGTGAATGACCTCAATGGATCCTCTGTAAAGTTTATATGGAAATAAATAAAAACCTTGATAAAGATACCCTAAGGTGTCGGAACATGTTGGAGAAGTGAAAGGGGAGAGACTCGCCACCTACCAGCCAGGTACAGATGGTTATCAGCGGCAGTGCATACCCGGGTTCCTTCTGCATTTCATGATATTTCTGTGATTTGACATCTCATATTTCTGGTACGGAGGCTTTTCCCCCCTTCTTTTATGCGTGTATTAAATGTGTTTTTTATACTATACCATGAGGAGTTTTATTTTGTTTTAATTTCCATGGTTATTCCTGAGGATTAAGAAAGAAACCTTGATGTGTATATAAACCATTATCCTGATGCAAGCTAATGTGTAAGCAGTTTTACTAATCTGCACACTGAGGTGTTGTGTGTCACAATGGTGGATCCTTAAAGAAACCTCTATAGGAAATGACCACACTTAATTTTATGTAAGCGTAAATGTGAGCATCACTTCCTATTAACCACATTGTGGGTGTAAGAAGGTGGCGATGCTTTCTGGCGAGTAGCTCCTTGCCTATGCAGCCTAGCTGTGGTGGCAGACGGCTACCGCCATGTTTTGCGTCGCAGCGGCTGACGTCACGCAGGCGCAGAAGCACGCCCCAGCAACAGTCCCTACTCGTCTGCGTTGTCCGGACTGCGCCCCCCAACGGCATTGAAACGCCACTGGCAAGCCCCCTCCCACCCCGCGACCGCCTCTGCCTTTCAATCAGGCAGAGGCGATCGCAGCAGTGAGTTGCTTTTGCACCTCACTGTGTGCGCACACGCAGTGTGGCCACTGTGCGTGCGCACAACACATAGGGCTTCAGGCTGCGGTCGCTGCCGTTACCCACTGATATTGTTGCTGAAACCAGCAACAATATCAGTGGACGATCAATATAAAGCCAGATGTCCCAAAGTCGTTATAAAACCGCATACCTTGCTTCTGTCATTTAATGATGTGAGTGAAGGTAGGTGTACTCATGAGTGCAGAGACTGGGAAGGGGAGTCTTGAGTACAGAATACCCGGGCACGAGACTGGCAGTACAGTTTACCCTAGGGCTTGGGAGTATAAAGGGAGGTACACATGGAGCGATTTTTACTTAATTTCTAAGCAATCTGACTAGATTGCTTAGAAATTAAGCATACATCGCTCCGTGTGTAGGGTGCCGGCGACAGTGATGCGCGGCCCCCTGGGTCGCTATCGCCGGCTCTAGATTTGGCATGCATGCCAAATCTAGTCAGGTTCCTCACTTCACCGCTGTGTCAAGTGAGCGGCCCCCCTGTCCTCCCCTCCGCTCAGCACACATCGCGCGCTGAGTGCGGGGGAAGAGAGGTGTGCTGAGCATTCTGTGCTAGATCGCTCAGCACACATCTCTATGTGTGTTTTAAGGGGAGATGTAATTATGCTCTCTTGTGATGCCCCAAGGGCCCCTCCCCCCTTGTCACTTTGCTTGCGTGCACACCATAGAGATTTATACTGTGACCCTCTAGCAACCACGCCCATGCCAACACTTGTTTTTTGACAGATAGCAGCCCCTTAACCCTGAAAGTATGTAGAGCAAGTTTGCAACAAGCTGGTGGAGTCAAAGGTATATATATATATATATATATATATATATATATGAGACAAGTTAGCATTGTACTACTATAGGAGTGTGCATAAGTAGTGATAAATAGCAGCCCAGGGATAATCATACAGGAAGCCCAATGCAGAGACAGACAGCTGACATCAAAGTGAAACAAGCAAATGTGAGGAATAAAGCGACAAACTAGGTTCAGGGCTGGTGCGGTATCATTGTCGGGATGGAACTCATCAGCATAAACATTCACCTCTACGATTAACGTTGAAAGTGTCAGTGTTGGCGTCACCAGGACAGCTGCCTATGGAGCTATGGCAAAGTTTAGCCAAACGTTGCAAATCGAAGTGGGTTTGATGGAAAAGTTGTGCTGCCTAATTGCATGTGTTGCCATGGAATGGTATGATATGGCAGTAGAGTGCACTGGGCTTTAGGTGTTAATCATGCGGCTTGTAATGAGGTTTACAGTTATACTGTGTTTATACTTTCTAGGTATATTTACATCATCCTGTACTGCAAAAATATGCAAATGGTTTATAAAAGTAAAAATAGGATTTTAATTACCTACCGGTAAATCCTTTTCTCGTAGTCCGTAGAGGATGCTGGGGTCCACATTAGTACCATGGGGTATAGACGGGTCCCTTGGTAGCCATGGGCACTTTAAGAGTTTAATAGTGTCGGCTGGCTCCTCCCTCTATCCCTCTAGGAGTACCAGACTCAGTCTAGAAACTGTGCCCGAGGAGACAGACATACAGACAGTAATGCGACAGTAATGCGATTCACACCAGCTCACACATAACAAGGCAAACCAAGCTAACCAGCTTGAACAATTCAGCAACAGCTGAACAACAGTACTTAACCAAGTAACAATGCAGTACTTAACCAAGTACTGAACCAAACAACAACTGCAGGATAACGAAGCGCTGGGCAGGCGCCCAGCATCCTCTACAGACTACGAAAGAAGGATTTACCGGTAGGTAATTAAAATCCTATTTTCTCTTACGTCCTAGAGGATGCTGGGGTCCACATTAGTACCATGGGGTTGTACCAAAGCTCCCAGTACGGGAGGGAGAGCGTGGAGGCTTCTGCAGAACTGATTGACCAAACTGTAGGTCCTCAGAGGCCAAAGTATCGAACTTGTAGAACTTAGCAAACCTGTTCGACCCTGACCAAGTAGCCGCTCGACAAAGCTGTAAAGCTGAGACACCCCGGGCAGCTGCCCAGGAAGAACCCACCTCACGAGTAGAGTGGGCCTTAACAGATTTGGGACGCGGCAATCCTGCCGTAGAAAAAGCATGCTGAAGAGTAAACCTGATCCAGCGAGAAATCGTCTGTTTATACCCAACCTTGTTGGGATAATAAAGAACAAACAAAGCGTCCGACTTCCTGTGACGCGCGGTCCTCTGCACATATATCTTCAAAACCCTCACAACATCCAAGGACTTAGAGGGAATTGAGGAGTCAGTAGTTACTGGCACCACAATAGGTTGGTTGATTAAAAGCCGACACAACCTTTGGAAGAAAATGCTGACGCATCCTGAGCTCAGCTCTATCCTCATGGAAAATCAAGTAGGGGCTTTTACAGGACAAAACCCCCAACTCTGACACACATCTAGTACATGCTAACGCCAACAGAGTGACAGCCTACCAAGTGAGAAACTTGACCTCCACCTCCTGCAAAGGCTCGAACCAATCCGATTGTAGGAACTGCAACACCACGTTAAGATCCCAAGGTGCCGTAGGAGGCACAAAGGGAGGCTGGATATGCAGAACCCCTTTCAAGAAAGTCTGAACCTCAGGGAGGGCAGCCAATTGTTTTTGGAAGAAAATGGATAAGGCCGAAATTTGGACCTTCATGGATCCCAAACGCAGGCCCACATCCACACCTGCTTGCAGAAAGAGTAGAAACCGTCCAAGTTGAAACTCCACCGTAGGAAACTTCTTGGATTCACACCAAGACACATACTTTTTCCAAATCCGATGGTAATATTTAGACGTTACTCCCTTCCTAGCCTGTATCAGAGTAGGAATAACTTTGTTCGGAATACCCTTCCGAGCTAAGCTCTTGCGTTCAACCTCCATGCCGTAAAAAATGTAGCCGCGGTAAGACTTGATAAGCGAATGGCCCCTGTTGCAGAATGTCCTCTCGAAGAGGAAGAGGCCTCGGGTCTTCCAGTAGTAACTCCAGAAGATCCGCGTACCAAGCTCTTCTTGGCCAGTCCGGAGCAATGAGGATCACCTGAACTCTTGCTTTCTTTATGAGTTTTAGAATTCTTGGGATGAGTGGCAGTGGAGGAAACACATACACTGACTTGAACACCCATGGAGTTACCAGGGCGTCCACTGACGCTGCCTGTGGATCCCGCGAACAGTACCTCCGAAGCTTCTTGTTCAGGCGGGAGGCCATCATGTCTATTTGAGGTACACCCCAAAGATTTGTTACCTCCGTGAACATCTCTGGATGGAGGCCCCACTCTCCCGGATGGAGATCGTGTCTGCTGAGGAAGTCTGCTTCCCAGTTGTCCACTCCCGGAATGAAGATTGCTGACAGTGCCAGCGCGTGCTTTTCTGCCCAAAGGAGGATCCTTGTTACCTCCGACATCACCGCCCTGCTCTTCGTTCCGCCGTCGGTTTATGTAAGCCACCGTTGTTACATTGTCAGACTGCACCTGAATGGCCTGATCTTGTAGAAGATGTGCCGCCTGTAGAAGACCGTTGTACACGGCCCTTAGTTCCAGAATATTTATTGGAAGAATGGATATAAACTTGACCATCTTCCCTGGAAGGTATCCCCCTGGATGACAGCGCCCCAACCTCTGAGACTTGCATCCGTGGTTAGGAGGATCCAGTTCTGAATCCCGAACCTGCGGCCCTCGAGAAGGTGCAGCATTTGTAGCCACCACAGGAGCGATATCCTGGCTTTCGGCGGCAGCCGTATTCTCTGGTGCATGTGTAGGTGAGATCCCGACCACTTGTCCAGGAGATCCAGTTGGAAGGACCTTGCATGAAATCTTCCGTACTGCAGAGCCTTGTAGGAGGCAACCATCTTGCCCAGAAGGCGAATGCACTGATTAATCAATACCCAGGCAGGCTTCAAGACATCCCGGACCATTGTTTGTATCACCAACACCTTCTCCACCAGTAGAAACACCCTCTGCACTTCCGTGTCGAGGATCGTCCCCAGGAAAGACAATCTCCTTGTCGGCTCCAAATGTGACTTTGGAAGATTCAGGATCCATCCATGATCCCTGAGCAGTCGAGTCGTGAGAGCAATGGACTGATGCAACCTCTCCCTGGATGACGCCTTTATCAGCAGACCATCCAGATATGAAATTATGTTCACCCCCCGTCTGCGGAGTAGCACCATCATCTCTGCCATCACCTTGGTGAACACTCTCGGTGCCGTGGAAGAGGCCGAATGGCAGTGCCTGGAACTGATAATGACAGTCCAGTGGTGCAAATCTTAGATAAGCCTGAGGAGGCGGCCAGATTGGAATGTGAAGGTACGCATCCTTGATATCCAGGGATATAAGGAATTCCCCCTCCTCCAGACCTGAGATCACCGCTCTCTCAGAGACTCCATTTTGAACTTGAATTCCCTCAAATACGGGTTTAGCGACTTCAGGTTCAAAATTGGTCTGACCGAACCATCCGGTTTTGGAACCACAAATAGGTTTGAATAGTAACCCTTGCTTTCCAAATGAGATGGAACCGGAACAATGACATTTGCCCTTTCCAATTTTTGAATGGCTTCCTGTAGGATAGCCCTTTCTGTCAGCATAGCTGGTAAGCCTGATTTGAAGATTCTGTGAGGTGGGAGCTTTTGAAATTCCAGCCTGTACCCCTGGGACACTATATCCTGTACCCAGGGATCCAGGCTGGATGATACCCAGATGTGACTGAAAAGTCTGAGTCTCGCTCCCACCTGCCCACTCTCCAGGCTGGGAGGTCCACCGTAATGCTGAGGATTTTGAGGAAACAGAGCCAGGCTTTTGTTCCTGGGAACCTGCAGGTGCAGGCTTTCTGGATTTTGCCCAACCACCTCTGAAGAAAGTGGTATGGGTTTTGGATTTCTTAACCTTAGCAGTCCGAAAGGACTGCATTGTAGATGAAGAAAAAGATTTCTTCAGTGTCTGAGGGAAGAAAGGTTTACTTACCCGCGGTTGCCATGGAGATCCATGCATCCAAAGCTTCCCCAAATAGAGCCTGACCTTGATGAAGCTGTTGACACAGCGAAACGCGTCGGTTTTGAAGAAGCCTGCACCATTATTCCTATAGATGTCCTGGAATAACGCCTAGAAGTCCACCATTTGTGAAAACAGGGATACACTGTCGTCCACAATAAGGAATATAGGACCAAGCTTTCACGAGGACCTTGATGCCCGGATTCAAGCTCTAAAGGTCTGTGCAACCTACTCCGCAAGGACTATCAACATTTAATCAGTGTTTTATGCACCCCTGGGACTGTGGCTATATTTCCATGGACTCTAAACAAAGGATCATGTGAGGCTTCTACATGTGATATTATTCTATCCTGACTTGCTGTGCTGAGTTTGCCCCATCTGTTTTATGTTAATAAGTTTTTTTTAAAGTATTCATTGTGTGTTATTACATAAGTACTTATGAGATATTGCAACTTAAATTTTTCTTTTAATAAATTATATATATTTATATATCCAGTTTGTAGCGCTGCACACTTTCTCCTTTCAAACTGACCTGTGAAGGGTAGGTTCTCCACACTTCACTTGGATTACGCATCTGCAGACCATTGGCGCAGCCAGAGTCCTCTGCATGCGGAGACAGCCATGGAAGACGTCCTTGCATTCATATGACCCAGGTCCTTCATGGCCTCCACCATGAAACCAGCCGAATCCTGTATGTGACGTAAAAATAAGATTTTACTCACCGGTAAATCTATTTCTCGTAGTCCGTAGTGGATGCTGGGAACTCCGAAAGGACCATGGGGAATAGCGGCTCCGCAGGAGACTGGGCACAACTAAAGAAAGCTTTTAGGTCACCTGGTGTGCACTGGCTCCTCCCACTATGACCCTCCTCCAAGCCTCAGTTAGGACACTGTGCCCGGACGAGCTGACATAATAAGGAAGGATTTTGAATCCCGGGTAAAACTCCTACCAGCCACACCAATCACACCGTATAACTCGTGATACTATACCCAGTTTAACAGTATGAAAACAACTGAGCCTCTCAACAGATGGCTCAACAATAACCCTTTAGTTAACAATAACTATGTACAAGTATTGCAGACAATCCGCACTTGGGATGGGCGCCCAGCATCCACTACGGACTACGAGAAATAGATTTACCGGTGAGTAAAATCTTATTTTCTCTGACGTCCTAGTGGATGCTGGGAACTCCGAAAGGACCATGGGGATTATACCAAAGCTCCCAAATGGGCGGGAGAGTGCGGATGACTCTGCAGCACCGAATGAGAGAACTCAAGGTCCTCCTCAGCCAGGGTATCAAATTTGTAGAATTTTGCAAACGTGTTTGCCCCTGACCAAGTAGCAGCTCGGCAAAGTTGTAAAGCCGAGACCCCTCGGGCAGCCGCCCAAGATGAGCCCACCTTCCTTGTGGAATGGGCTTTTACTGATTTAGGATGCGGCAGTCCAGCCGCAGAATGCGCCAGCTGAATTGTGCTACAAATCCAGCGAGCAATAGTCTGCTTAGAAGCAGGAGCACCCAGTTTGTTGGGTGCATACAGGATAAATAGTGAGTCAGTTTTCCTGACTCTAGCCGTCCTGGAAACATAAATTTTCAAGGCCCTGACTACGTCCAGTAACTTGGAATCCTCCAAGTCCCTAGTAGCCGCAGGCACCACAATAGGTTGGTTCAAGTGAAAAGCTGATACCACCTTAGGGAGAAACTGGGGACGAGTCCTCAATTCCGCCCTATCCATATGGAAAATCAGATAAGGGCTTTTACATGACAAAGCTGCCAATTCTGACACACGCCTGGCTGAAGCCAAGGCCAATAACATGACCACTTTCCACGTGAGATATTTTAGATCCACGGTTTTAAGTGGCTCAAACCAATGTGATTTTAAGAAACTCAACACCACGTTGAGATCCCAAGGTGCCACTGGAGGCACAAATGGGGGCTGAATATGCAGCACTCCTTTCACAAACGTCTGAACTTCAGGTAGTGAAGCTAGTTCTTTCTGGAAGAAAATCGACAGAGCCGAGATCTGTACCTTAATGGAGCCTAATTTCAGGCCCATAGTCACTCCTGCTTGTAGGAAATGCAGAAATCGACCTAGTTGAAATTCCTCTGTTGGGGCCTTTTTGGCCTCACACCAAGCAACATATTTCCGCCATATGCGGTGATAATGCTTTGCAGTTACATCTTTCCTGGCTTTAATCAGCGTAGGAATGACTTCCTCCGGAATGCCCTTTTCCTTCAGGATCCGGCGTTCAACCGCCATGCCGTCAAACGCAGCCGCGGTAAGTCTTGGAACAGACAGGGCCCCTGCTGCAGCAGGTCCTGTCTGAGCGGCAGAGGCCATGGGTCCTCTGAGATCATCTCTTGAAGTTCCGGGTACCACGCTCGTCTTGGCCAATCCGGAACCACGAGTATTGTTCTTACTCCTCGTTTTCTTATTATTCTCAGTACCCTTGGTATGAGAGGCAGAGGAGGGAACACATAAACTGACTGGTACACCCACGGTGTCACTAGAGCGTCCACAGCTATCGCCTGAGGGTCCCTTGACCTGGCGCAATATCTCTCTAGTTTTTTGTTTAGGCGGGACGCCATCATGTCCACCTGTGGCCGTTCCCATCGATTTACAATCAGCGTGAAGACTTCTGGATGAAGTCCCCACTCTCCCGGGTGGAGGTCGTGCCTGCTGAGAAAGTCTGCTTCCCAGTTGTCCACTCCCGGAATGAACACTGCTGACAGTGCTAGTACGTGATTTTCCGCCCATTGGAGAATCCTTGTGGCTTCTGCCATTGCCATCCTGCTTCTTGTGCCGCCCTGTCGATTTACATGGGCGACTGCCGTGATGTTGTCTGACTAGATCAGTACCGGCTGGTGTAGAAGCAGGGATTTTGCCTGACTTAGGGCATTGTAAATGGCCCTTAGTTCCAGAATATTTATGTGTAGGGAAGTCTCCTGACTCGACCATAGTCATTGGAAGTTTCTTCCCTGTGTGAATGCCCCCCAGCCTCGAAGGCTGGCATCCGTGGTCACCAGGACCCAGTCCTGTATGCCGAATCTGCGGCCCTCTAGAAGATGAGCACTCTGCAGCCACCACAGCAGAGACACCCTGGTTCTTGGAGACAGGGTTATTAGGCATGCATCTGAAGATGCGATCCGGACCATTGGTCCAACAGGTCCCACTGAAAGATTCTGGCATGGAACCTGCCGAAAGGAATTGCTTCGTAAGAAGCCACCATCTTTCCCAGGACCCGCGTGCAGTGATGCACCGATACCTGTTTTGGTTTCAGGAGGTCTCTGACTAGAGATGACAGCTCCTTGGCTTTCTCCTCCGGAGAAACACTTTTTTCTGGACTGTATCGAGAATCATACCCAGGAACAGTAGACGTGTCGTCGGAACCAGCTGTGATTTTGGAATATTCAGAATCCAACCGTGCTGGTGTAGCACCTCCTGAGATAGTGCTACTCCCACCAACAACTGCTCCTTGGACCTCGCCTTTATTAGGAGATCGTCCAAGTACGGGATAATTAAAACTCCCTTTCTTCGAAGGAGTATCATCATTTCCGCCATTACCTTGGTAAACACCCTCGGTGCCGTGGAGAGTCCAAACGGCAGCGTCTGGAATTGGTAATGGCAATCCTGTACCACAAATCTGAGGTACTCCTGGTGAGGATAGTAAATGGGGACATGCAGGTAAGCATCCTTGATGTCCAGGGATACCATGTAATCCCCCTCGTCCAGGCTTGCAATAACCGCCCTGAGCGATTCCATCTTGAACTTGAATTTTTTTATGTATGTGTTCAAGGATTTCAAATTTAAAATGGGTCTCACCGAACCGTCCGGTTTCGGTACCACAAACAGTGTGGAATAGTAACCCCGTCCTTGTTGAAGTAGGGGCACCTTGATTATCACCTGCTGGGAATACAGCTTGTGAATTGCCGCTAGCACAGCCTCCCTGTCTGAAGGAGTAATCGGCAAGGCAGATTTTAGGAACCGGTGGGGTGGAGACGCCTCGAATTCCAGTTTGTACCCTTGAGATACTATTTGCAGGATCCAGGGATCCACCTGTGAGCGAGCCCACTGATCGCTGAAATTTTTGAGGCGGCCCCCCACCGTACCTGGCTCCGCCTGTGGAGCCCCACCGTCATGCGGCGGACTTGGAAGAAGCGGGGGAGGACTTTTGCTCCTGGGAACCTGCTGTTTGTTGCAGCCTTTTTCCCCTACCTCTGCCTCTGGACAGAAAGGACCCGCCTTTTCCACGCCTGTTTTTCTGAGTCCGAAAGGACTGTACCTGATAAAACGGCGCCTTTTTAGGCTGTGAGGGAACCTGGGGTAAAAATGCTGACTTCCCAGCAGTTGCTGTGGAAACTAGGTCCGAGATACCATCCCCAAATAACTCCTCAACCTTATAAGGCAAAACTTCCATGTGCCTTTTTGAATCTGCATCCCCTGTCCACTGGCGAGTCCATAAGCCTCTCCTAGCAGAAATGGACAATGCACTTATTTTAGATGCCAGCCGGCAGATCTCCCTCTGTGCATCTCTCATGTATAAGACTGAGTCTTTTATATGCTCTATGGTTAGCAGAATAGTGTCCCTGTCTAGGGTGTCAATATTTTCTGACAGGGAATCTGACCACGCAGCGGCAGCACTGCACATCCATGCTGACGCAACAGCTGGTCTAAGTATAATGCCTGAGTGTGTATATACAGACTTCAGGATCGCCTCCTGCTTTCTATCAGCAGGTTCCTTGAGGGTGGCCGTATCCGGAGACGGTAGTGCCACCTTTTAGACAAACGTGTGAGCGCTTTATCCACCCTAGGGGGTGTCTCCCAACGTGACCTATCCTCTGGCGGGAAAGGGAACGCCATTAGTAACTTCTTAGAGATTACCAATCTTTTATCAGGGAAAGCCCACGCTTCTTCACACACTTCATTTAATTCTTCTGATGGGGGAAAAACTACGGGTAGTTTTTTCTCCCCAAACATAATACCCTTTTTAGTGGTACCTGGGTTTATATCAGAAATTTGTAACACCTCTTTCATTGCTTCAATCATGCAACGAATGGCCTTAGTGGACATTAGACTAGACTCATCGTCGTCGACACTGGTGTCAGTATCCGTGTCGACATCCGCGTCTGCCATCTGAGGTAGCGGGCGTTTTAGAGCCCCCGATGGCCTTTGAGACGCCTGGACAGGCACGAGCTGAGAAGCCGGCTGTCCCGCATTTGGCATGTCGTCAAATTTTTTGTGTAAGGAGTCGACACGTGCACGCAATTCCTTCCATAAGTCCATCCACTCAGGTGTCTGCCCCGCAGGGGGTGACATCCCTTCTATAGGCATCTGCTCCGCCTCCACATCATTATCCTCATCAAACATGTCGACACAGCCGTACCGACACACCGCACACACACAGGGAATGCTCTAACAGAGGACAGGACCCACAAAAGCCCTTTGGGGAGACAGAGTGAGAGTATGCCAGCACACACCAGAGCGCTATATAATGCAGGGACTAACTGAATTATGTCCCCTATAGCTGCTGTTATATATACTGCGCCTAAATTTAGTGCCCCCCCTCTCTTTTTTACCCTTTTCTGTAGTGTAGACTGCAGGGGAGAGCCAGGGAGCTTCCTTCCAGCGGAGCTGTGAGGGAGAAATGGCGCCAGTGTGCTGAAGGAGATAGCTCCGCCCCTTTTTCGCGGACTTTTCTCCCGCTTTTTTATGGATTCTGGCAGGGGTAATTATCACATATATAGCCTCTGGGGCTATATATTGTGGTATTTTTGCCAGCCAAGGTGTTTTTATTGCTGCTCAGGGCACCCCCCCCTAGCGCCCTGCACCCTCAGTGACCGGAGTGTGAAGTGTGTATGAGGAGCAATGGCGCACAGCTGCAGTGCTGTGCGCTACCTTGGTGAAGACTGATGTCTTCTGCCGCCGATTTTCCGGACCTCTTCTTGCTTCTGGCTCTGTAAGGGGGACGGCGGCGCGGCTCCGGGACCGAACACCAAGGCCAGTTCCATGCGGTCGATCCCTCTGGAGCTAATGGTGTCCAGTAGCCTAAGAAGCCCAAGCTAGCTGCAAGCAGGTAGGTTCGCTTCTTCTCCCCTTAGTCCCTCGCTGCAGTGAGCCTGTTGCCAGCAGGTCTCACTGTAAAATAAAAAACCTAATTATATACTTTCTTTTTAGAAGCTCAGGAGAGCCCCTAGTGTGCATCCAACCTCGGCCGGGCACAAAATCTAACTGAGGCTTGGAGGAGGGTCATAGTGGGAGGAGCCAGTGCACACCAGGTGACCTAAAAGCTTTCTTTAGTTGTGCCCAGTCTCCTGCGGAGCCGCTATTCCCCATGGTCCTTTTCGGAGTTCCCAGAATCCACTAGGACGTCAGAGAAAACATTTCAATGTCACTTCTATCTTTAGAATCTAATTCCTCTAGCAATGTGCCTGACCACTTCACTATGGCTTTAGAAATCCATGCACAGGCAATAGTGGGCCTTAACGCCATGCCTGAAGCAGTGGATTTGAGGGTAGTCTCAATCTTGCGGTCTGCCGGTTCTTTCAACGCGATAGACCCAGGGACTGGTAAAACCACCTTTTTAGACAGTCAAGATACAGAAGCATCTACTATAGGTGGATTTCCCCACGTTTTCCTTTCCTCCTCAGGAAAGGGAAAAGATACAATAACCCTCTTTGGGATCTGGAATTTCTTCCCCGGGATTTCACAGGATTTTTCTAATAATGCGTTTAACTCCTTAGATGCCAGAAAAGTTAGCGAGGCATTCTTATTGTCTGTAAAGTAAGCCTCCTCGAACTGCTCAGGTGTTTTGTCAGTAATATGTAACACATCTCTAATGGCCTCAATCATGAGCTGCACCCCCTTAGCAAGGGATGCCTCACCCCCCCCCCCCTTTCCTCCGCATATCCCCATCACTGTCTCCTGTATTCGATTCGGTATCCGTGTCAACCTGCATAATCTGGGCAAGAGCACGCTTCTTTGGGCATATACCAGGGGAGTTTGAGGAGGCTGTGGGAACAGAACCAGACAAAACCTCTACTAATTTTCTCAAAACCTGCATTTCAGTCTCATTATGAGCTATCATAGATGAAATCTGGGATATCATTCCCTTGAGTGAAGCCACCCACAACGGTTCGGATTCAGAAGGCTGAGACATGACATTAATAAGCTACACCAGTGGCATCATGAGAGGGGGGTGCGGGGGGTGCGGCCCGCACCCAGGTGTCACCCTTCAATGGGGTGACACCAAAAAGAGCTGTACACCCACACTCACTTCCGCCAATAATTCAGACACCTGCCTGGACTGACCATTTTCACGGCCGCGGCGCCGCCGGATCTGTACTGCCGCAATCTATAGATGCCGGGTGTAGGACGTCACTCCCGTGACGTCATCACACACGCCGGCACCGCAGGGCAGGCCATTCTGTGAGGGAGAATAGGAGTCGAGTGCATGATGCCCACGTGGGGTGCGCCCGGCTCCCGTCTTTGCAGTTAGCGGAGTACCCAGCTCTCCTCCCTACCTGCCACCGCCGGGCGCGCACAGGAGATACGCCTGGATCGCGTCCCTGCCGCTGAAGGAGCACCGCCGGGCGCTTGGTTCCTGTACCTGCCGCCGCTGGAGCTGGTAGGCTTTAAAATTAAATGACAGTCTCCAGTATGTTCCTCTCCAACCCAGCGTCCCAATCCCCAGTCTGTCCCTCTCCCACTCTGCATCCTCTCCCACCCAGTGTCCCAGTCCCCAGTATGTCCCCCTCACACTCTGCATCCTCTCCCACCCAGTGTCCCAGTCCCCAGTATGTCCCCCCCAACTCTGCATACTCTCCCTCCCAGTGTCCCAATCCCTAGTCTGTCCCCTCCCACTCTGCATCCTCTCCCACCCAGTGTCCCAATCCCTAGTCTGTCCCTCTCCCACTCTGCGTCCTCTCCCACCCAGTGTCCCAATCCCTAGTCTGTCCCTCTCCCACTCTGCGTCCTCTCCCACCCAGTGTCCCAATCCCTAGTCTGTCCCTCTCCCACTCTGCGTCCTCTCCCACCCAGTGTCCCAATCCCTAGTCTGTCCCTCTCTCCCACCCTGCGTCCTCTCCCATCCAGTGTCCCAATCCCTAGTCTGTCCCTCTCCCACTCTGCGTCCTCTCCCACCCAGTGTCCCAATCCCTAGTCTGTCCCTCTCTCACCCTGCGTCCTCTCCCACCCAGCGTCCCAATCCCCAGTATGTCCCTCTCCCACCCAGTTCCCCAATCCCTAGTATGTCCCCCTCCCACTCTGCAACCTCTCCCACCCAGTGTCCCAATCCCCAGTATGTCCTCCTCCCACTCTACGTCCTCTCCCACCCAGCATCTCCCCCTTCCTCTGTCCCTCTATCCATTATGTCTTTCTCCCACCCTGCATCCCCCTCTCACCTAATGCCCCTGCCCTCCTCAGTCCCTTCCTCCACCATGTGTCCTCCCTCTCACCCAGTGCCTCTTAAGGACACCCGCCTTCTGATTGGCCACACCCCTTTTTCGGCATCCGCCACAGTACACCCTCAAGTGGACACTACCCCTTTCAATTTTCCATACCCCCACTTCAAAATTCCCTCTTCGATCACTGTGTGTGTGTGTGTGTGTATGTATGTATGTATGTATATATATATATATATATATATATATATATATACATTATACACACACACACTGATAAGACACCGTGTGGTGTGCTACGGGAGGAGGTCCATGGGGGGGTGACACCATGAGTTACCACACCGGGTGACACCAACCCTAGTGACGCCACTGAGCTACACAGTGCCAAATAGTGACTAACACTCTCTCCCCCCTTCTATAACCTCCTGGTACCGCACAGGATAGCTGGAGTTATGTGGAGGGTGGACGCTCCCTGTCAGCGTCTCTGTGTGTGAATCTGCAGGGAGAAAATGGCGCTGGTGAGCTGCTGGATCCGCTCTGAGGAGAAGCTCCGCCCCCTGTAATGGCGCATCTTCCCGCACTTTGAAAGATTATACTGGCTGGCAGCAGACAGAGTCCTTGATAGCCCAATTGACCAGTGTGTAGGGTTTTGCGCTGGCCCAGGGCGCCCCTCACAGCGCCACACAGTCTGCCTCTAAGCCCTCCGGAGCGCAGCGCCCACCCTGAAGCCGCCATACACGCCGGTTCCCCCGCTGGTCGGCAATCTACTCACCACTGACGTCTTCTGGCTCTGTTAGGGGGTGGCGGCATGCTGCAGGAGTGAGCAGTCGCCTCGGGGCCTTGCGATCATCACCCTCAGTAGCTCAGTGTCCTGTCAGCGGAGATAGTGGCCATTAACCTCAGAGGGTTGGATACTACTCCCCCCTAAGTCCCACGAAGCAGGGAGGCTGTTGCCAGCAGCCTCCCTGTGCCTAACTCTTATTAAAAATAATAAAAGTAGAAAAACTCCTATGGAGCTCCCCTAGCTGTGACCGGCTCCACCGGGGGCACATTTTCTAAACTGAGTCTGGTATGAGGGGCATAGAGGGAGGAGCCAGCCCACACTATTAAACTCTTAAAGTGCCCATGGCTCCCAAGGGACCTGTCTATACCCCATGGTGCTTATGTGGACCCCAGCATCCTCTAGGACAGTATTTTTCAACTAGTGTGCCCTGAGCAGTCTCCAGGCGTGCCGCCATAGAAGCACAGCCAGGCCCGTCAGTGTTTTGCCACTACTAAGGCCCTGGAACGATCAATACTGCTGGGTTTAGTGGTTGCAGAGCCAGTTCTAATTTGGGACCGGGCAGTGTTGGGCTCTTTTGGCTTTCTGAGATGTGGCTCAGGCGTTACCTATGGAGAAGCTGCAACATGACATCCTAGGACACGCAACTACACCATGCATCACCATTATATTTGAATGTGCCTTGGCAATATTTAAATCTTTTTCAGTGTGCCGCGAGTTGTAAAAGGTTGAAAATCTCTGCTCTAGGACATAAGAGAAATAATAATGAGGTCAATAAGGGTATGTTGATGAATGTTCATATATAAGAAGATGAAGGTGTATGTACAGCAGATAGCACTTTGCTGAGGATAAATCAGAAGGATCCTGAACATACAGAAGCATTTGGATTTTTGTAACAAGGTCAGTGTGACTGGGAAACAAGAAATCTAGATCAGCCCCAGCAGCCACCTTTATTCAGCAGCCAGCCTGGACAAGGTGAGGGAGGGGTAATGCCTCTTTCTTGTAACTAACAGCATAATGATAGAGAAACGAAACTTATCAGAGATGAGACTTCCCAGGATCCCCTGCGAGTGCACTTCCCAGACCCATATAGAGGGAGGGAGCAGAGCAGCAATACAGTGTGCAAACTTACAGTCGGATTCACTAACTTCACTGTGACCGTGACTTACAAACTCACAAATTAAATTGCCATCAATGGGTAGTTTAATGTGTTTGAACTGTAGCAGTAATTAAAATGAGCAATAACAATAGAGCAGGAGGAAGTTATTCTACTTCTCTAGTTGTGGGGTTATTGGGATTGTATTAGTGTAGCTGGAGGAAGTACAAGGTGCAGTTTTATAGCAATCAGTATTGTAATATAAGGGGTTAGTCATGACTTTAGTTGAGGGCATTTTTGCTACCACCCCATGTCATATTTTCCAAGCCCCCCAGAACAGGGGTGAGGCATTACACTATTCATCCGGTCAGTGTTTCCCATCTCTGAGGAAGGGACTGTGTGAGCATGCTGCTAGGTGACTGGATGCCGGGACACTCCTCCTATAGCCCATGGGTAGATGCAGATGTAGAGAGCCGGGGCTGGGGGAGGTGTGTACCCAGCAGCACGGAGGGGAGGCGGAGAACCTGGAATTTACATACAGGCAGCACAGACAGATAGGATAGATCGCGCAGTAGTTCAGTACAGAGAGGAGAATCTGTCCTATTGCTGCCGATCATATACCCCTCACGGTCACCATGGATCAGAAGCAAGTCACCCGGCTGATCTCTGCGCTGTGCCTGCTATGCACACCAGGAGGTGAGTATTTGTGGCACTGTGCCAGTCTGCAGGTCTGTATGCGCTTTACCGAGTGGCATCAGTCACATGGAGCCCTTTGCTAATCAGTTGGACTAAATAAACTGATCATTTATTATTGGGGTAAACGCTTCCTCATACTTCCCTCGTCTTATGGAGCGGATACCTAGGGTGGCGCAGTCGTTTCTGCATAATGCACTTTTAATGGGAATACTTGGAAATGGCCGTGCAGCATGTGCATACAGAGACTGGCGGTATTCTGTGCCCCGCTGTCTCACGCGTGTTACTGAGCGCGGTATGTGGGATAAATGAGTGACACTATTTTTCTATTTTATTCTTCCCATCGCAGTGTTGTAACTTGTAAGTAAATTAGAATATATGTGTTGTAGATTGTGGTCTTTCTTTTTACTTTCTGCAGCTGTAGACCGGACATGAGACCTCACTGAATCGGGTGGGAGTGAGCGGCGTGGTGCAAAAAACCTCAGAACGGTCCAAACCACAGGGGAAGGCTGTAATCTCTTCCTCTCTGTTTCAGCTGGCACAGATACCCCTCCCAGATGGGGACGCGCACTACAAGCTCCAGAGTGACCTCTGTTGCTGTAGGGAGCTGGTACCCCCATGTTTTTCATTAACTAGTATTAAGGTATCACTTGGGTGAGGGGAAGAAAGGGTGCAGGAATCAGAGCGGTGTAGTGATCAGTGGTGGCGGGGGGAGGGCAGGGATGAGAGAAATGCGGGTGTGGAGAAGAGGGGTGAATGCATCAGGGATGTGTAAGTAGTACTATTAGGGGATGTCGTGGGTAGGCGCATGCTTATGGGTATGCGCAGCTTGCATGCACTACGCCAGGCCTGGCCAACCTGTGGCTCTCCGGCTGTTGTGAGGGGATCCGGTCTCTAGGTCGACTACACTTAGGTCGACATTGTCTACGTCGACCACTATTGGTTGACCGGTCTAGGTCGACAGGTCAAAAGGTCGACATTAGTTTTTCACCAAAAAAAATTTATTATCTTTTTTTGAAGTTTTTCATACTTAACGATCCACGTGGACTACTATTGGGAATAGTAACCTGTGCCGAGCACAGCGTAGCACGTTGCCTGAAGCATGGTGAGCGAACATGGTGCACTAATTGGGGTTTCCCGTCACTGTGCGGCGAAAACACCAATTTTTTTTTCAAAACTCATGTCGACCTAAGTGTGGTCGACCCTCCATACCACACCTGTTGTGAGACTACACATCACAGCATGACCTGCCACAGTTTGAGCTAAACAGTGCCATGGCATGCTGAGACTTGTAGTTTCACAGTAGCTGGATGGACAGGCCTGCACTAGACACACGCCGTACCTGTTTGCTCACCTGTCCAATTTGTCCACACACAGCTATTGTGGACTGTGTCACTCAGCACTCATCTAAAGAGCAGGATAGGCCTGTGTGCTTTAGTATCAACAGATTATTATTATCCTTTTATTTATATGGTGCCACAAAGGTTCCACAGCGTCTTACAGAGTACATAAACTAATGGAAAAATTAAGAAAACTGTTTATAAGTACAAAACAATGCAGTACAAGTACTTGGTTTTATAAACATTGCTGCATTAGCAATTATAACTCTCAAATATGTAGCAGGGTGGCAGTAACCAAGGATTAGGTAGATGATAAAATAAATAAGGGAAGGAAAAGCACACGAGGGAAGAGGTCCCTGCTCGTGAGAGCTTACATTCTAAAGGGGAGGGGCAGACAGACAGGGGTCACACAGATGGGGTAGACAATGAGGTGGAAGCGTGGAGATGAGGGCTGGAAGTCTTTGATGAAGTAGTGGGCCTTGAGAGCCCGTTTGAAGCTTTGTAGAGAATTCCAGAGCAGGGCCGAAACTAGGATTTTCGTCACCCGGGGCAAGGCAATAGTATGTGCTGCCCCCCACCCCCAAGAAAAAACAACAGTAAAACAAACTCTGTCAGACTAAAATATCAGATTACCAGGAAATTAGAAAGAAGGGGATCCTATTGGACAATATTCCCCTATGTGCCTCAAATGCCCTACAGTATGCGTCACATGCCCTGCCAGCATGTTCAACTACATGCTCCACTGTGTGTCACCATACATTGCACTATATCATAACACTTCGTCACTGCACTACATTCCCCTATCCACTGCACTACATCACTATACTACATCCCCTACATGCCCCTATGCACTGCACTACATACCCTATATGCTACACTACATCACTACACTATATCCCCTTATATGCTACACCACATCAGTGCACTAATGCCCCTATATACTGCAATACATTACTATACTACATACCCTATATGGTACACTATATCACTACACTGCATCCCCTATAAGCTACACCAAATCCCCCCATCTGGAAGGCAAAGCGGAGCTTGATACTGCTAACTGAGAGCACAGTGCGCTTCTATAGCTTGTACAGTGCACTGCACGCTAGTCGCAGCACTGCGTGGCAAAGAAGAGAGTTTAAGACAGTAGCCGGCATAGAAGAGATCCCAGGTACTGGAGCTCACCCGCACAGCGTTGGAGCCAGCTGTGGGCAGACAGGGGGGGTCAGAGACATTGCCAAGGGTGCTGTCTGCTGCCTCACTGGAGCAGCACAGCACTGCCGGTAAAAAACAAAAACCTGTTCCTCTGTAACTCCTTGGCGGGGCTCAAATCCTGCACCCGGGGCACATGCCCCCTTAGCCCCCGCATTTTTTTTTTTCTTGAAACATAGAATTAAAATATTCCATTACTAATCCATTACTCTGGAATTCTCACAGATAACAAATTACTCTGTTGTCAACTAAATAAAATACAAGCTCAAGTTTTCTCTTATACCCCTTTCACATCGCACAAATAACCCGGTATCGACCTGGCATATTGCCGGGTCGACACGGGTCAATGTGCGGTGTGAAAGCATCAAGTCCAAATTCTCGGGTCGCCTGACCTGGCAATTCAACCCAGGTTATAAGCAGTGTTATTCCAGGGTTGAATACCGAGTCAGTGGCTGCGTAAACGGATTTCCAGGACCCGTTTACTAGATAGGGAGAGGCGGCGCGGAGATGAGCTCATCTCCCAGCGCCACCACCGCTTCCGGCTCTGCCCCCCACCGCTATGGCAACCGATCCGGTATATTGCCGGGTCAGACAGCCAGCCAAAAGGGGAAGGAGAGTCTCCAATGCCGGATCCCACCCGGGAAGGACTCGTTTCCCGTTCCCGGGTGGGATCCAGCATTGGAGATGTGAAAGGGGTATTAATTATTTACAAACATAACATTTTATGACCTGGTTGTTTAACGTCCATGTTTTATTACATGACACCTTTATACCCCTTTTAGACTGCCAGCTTTGAACACGGGTTATTGCATATGAGCACGCATAACCCGTGTTGCTGTGCGATCTGAAAGGGCCCAGTTGGAATAATCCGTGTATTCCAGTATTCCAACTCAAGTAGCAAGCAGGGTTGGACATGTGTTCAACCCGGCTCGCTGTGATGTGTAAACGGGAAGCCATGTCACATCGACCCGTTTCCTGTTCACTCTGTGGACGGACGGCACTTGAAGATCGTGTGATCTCTAAGCACCGCCCCGCCGCGTCACCGCTGATTTCTCTGACGTCCTAGTGGATGCTGGGAACTCCGTAAGGACCATGGGGAATAGACGGGCTCCGAAGGAGACTGGGCACTCTAAAAGAAAGATTAGGTACTAACTGGTGTGCACTGGCTCCTCCCTCTATGCCCCTCCTCCAGACCTCAGTTAGAATCTGTGCCCGGCCAGAGCTGGGTGCTCCTAGTGGGCTCTCCTGAGCTTGCTAGAAAGAAAGTATTTGTTAGGTTTTTTATTTTCAGTGAGATCTGCTGGCAACAGACTCACTGCTACGTGGGACTGAGGGGAGAGAAGCAAACCTACCTGCTTGCAGCTAGCTTGTGCTTCTAAGGCTACTGGACACCATTAGCTCCAGAGGGTTCGAACACAGGGCCCGTCCTCGATCGTCCGTTCCCGGAGCCGCGCCGCCGTCCCCCTTGCAGAGCCAGAAGACAGAAGAAGCGACGAAATCGGCGGCTGAAGACTCCGGTCTTCATTAAGGTAGCGCACAGCACTGCAGCTGTGCGCCATTGCTCCCACAGCACACCACACGCTCTGGTCACTGTTGGTTGCAGGGCGCTGGGGGGGGGCGCCCTGGGCAGCAATTAGAGTACCTTTTTGGCAAAAAAGCACACAATACAGTTTATAAAACTGTATATGTGCAAAAACCCCCGCCATAAATATAATACAAAACGCGGGAGAAGCCCGCCGCTGAGGGGGCGGGGCCTTCTTCCTCAGCACACCAGCGCCATTTTCTCTTCACAGCTCCGCTGGAAGGACGCTCCCCAGGCTCTCCCCTGCAGTATACACTACAACAAGGGTAAAAAAGAGAGGGGGGGCACATAAATTTAGGCGCAAAGGTGATATAAGCAGCTATTGGGAAAAATTCACTTTTGTATTAGTGTTAATCCCTGTTATATAGCGCTCTGGTGTGTGCTGGCATACTCTGTCTCCCCAAAGGACTTCTGTGAGGGTCCTGTCCTCAGTCAGAGCATTCCCTGTGTGTGTGTGCGGTGTGTCGGTACGGCTGTGTCGACATGTTTGATGAGGGTTACGTGGAGGCGGAGCAGGAGCAGATAAGTGTGGTGTCGCCCCCGACGGGGCCGACACCGGAGTGGATGGATATGTGGAAGGTATTAACCGACAGTGTCAACTCCTTACATAAAAGGTTTGATGACGCAGCAGCCCTGGGACAGCCGGCATCTCAGCCCGCGCCTGCCCAGGCGTCTCAGAGACCATCAGGGGCTCATAAACGCCCGCTAGCTCAGATGGCAGACACAGATGTCGACACGGAGTCTGACTCCAGTGTAGATGAGGATGAGACTAATGTACAGTCCACAAGGGCAATCCGATGCATGATTACTGCAATGAAAAATGTATTGCACATTTCTGACATTAACCCGGTTACCACCAAAAAGGGTATTATGTTTGGGGAGAAAAAGCTGCCAGTCACTTTTCCCCCATCTGATGAGTTAAATGAATTGTGTGAAGAAGCGTGGTGTTCCCCTGATAAGAAACTAGTGATTTCTAAGAGGTTACTGATGGCGGATCCTTTCCCGGCAACGGATAGGCTACGTTGGGAAACATCCCCTAGGGTGGACAAGGCGCTCACACGCTTATCTAAAAGGTGGCACTGCCGTCTCAGGATACGGCCGCCCTAAAGGAGCCTGCGGATAGAAAGCAGGAGGCTATCCTGAAGTCTGTATATACACACTCAGGTACTATACTGAGACCTGCAATTGCTTCAGCATGGATGTGTAGTGCTGCAGCAGCATGGTCTGATACCCTGTCAGACAACATTGATTCCCTCGACAGGGATACTATTTTGCTAACCATAGAGCATATAAAGGACGTCGTCTTATATATGAGGGATGCACAGAGGGACATTTGCCGGCTGGCATCTAGAATAAATGCAATGTCCATTTCTGCCAGGAGAGTATTATGGACTCGGCAGTGGACAGGTGATGCTGATTCTAAAAGGCACATGGAGGTTTTGCCTTATAAGGGTGAGGAATTGTTTGGGGACGGTCTCTCGGACCTCGTATCCACAGCAACAGCTGGGAAGTCGACTTTTTTACCTCAGGTTCCCTCACAGCCTAAGAAAGCACCGTATTATCAAGTACAGTCCTTTCGGCCTCAGAAAGGCAAGCGGGTCAGAGGCGCATCCTTTCTGCCCAGAGGCAGGGGTAGAGGAAAGAAGCTGCACCAGACAGCCAGTTCCCAGGAACAAAAATCCTCCCCTGCTTCCACTAAGTCCACCGCATGACGCTGAGGCTCCACAGGTGGAGCCAGGTGCGGTGGGGGTGCGTCTCCGGAACTTCAGCAACCAGTGGGTCTAATCACAGGTGGATCTCTGAGTTGCACAAGTTGTATCTCAGGGATACAAGCTGGATTTCGAGGCGACTCCCCCTCGCCGTTACCTCAAATCAGCCTTGCCAGCTGCTCCCAGGGAAAGGGAGATAGTACTGGCGGCTATTCACAAGCTGTACCTCCAGCAGGTGATAATCAAGGTTCCCCTCCTTCAACAGGGACGGGGTTACTATTCCACAATGTTTGTGGTACCGAAACCAGACGGTTCGGTGAGACCCATTCTAAATTTGAAATCCTTGAACACTTATATAAGGAAGTTCAAGTTCAAAATGGAATCGCTCAGGGCGGTTATTGCAAGCCTGGAAGAGGGGGATTTTATGGTGTCGCTGGACATCAAGGATGCTTACCTGCATGTCCCCATTTACCCACCTCACCAGGAGTACCTCAGGTTTGTGGTACAGGACTGTCATTACCAATTCCAGACGTTGCCGTTTGGTCTGTCCACGGCACCGAGAGTATTTACCAAGGTAATGGCCGAGATGATGAGACTCCTTCGAAAGAAGGGAGTTATAATTATCCCGTACTTGGACGATCTCCTTATAAAGGCGAGGTCCAAGGAGCAGTTGTTAGTCAGCGTAGCACTATCTCGGGAAGTGTTGCAACAGCACGGCTGGATTCTGAATATCCCGAAGTCGCAGCTGATTCCTGCGACGCGTCTGCTGTTCTTGGGCATGATTCTGGACACAGAACAGAAGAAGGTGTTTCTCCCCGGGGAGAAGGCCCAGGAATTGTCATCTCTGGTCAGGGACCTCCAGAAACCAAAACAGGTGTCGGTGCATCAGTGCACGCGGGTCCTGGGAAAGATGGTGGCTTCTTACGAAGCAATTCCCTTCGGCAGATTTCATGCAAGGATCTTTCAGTGGGATCTGCTAGACAAATGGTCCGGATCGCATCTTCAGATGCATCGGTTGATCACCCTGTCCCCGAGGGCCAGGGTGTCTCTGCTGTGGTGGCTGCAGAGTGCTCATCTTCTCGAGGGCCGCAGATTCGGCATACAGGACTGGGTCCTGGTGACCACGGATGCAAGCCTCCGAGGATGGGGGGCAGTCACTCAGGGAAGGAACTTCCAAGGACAGTGGTCAAGTCAGGAGACTTCCCTACACATAAATATTCTGGAACTAAGGGCCATTTACAATGCCCTGAGTCAAGCAGAGCCCCTGCTTCAAAACCAACCGGTGCTGATTCAGTCAGACAACATTACGGCGGTCGCCCATGTAAACCGCCAGGGCGGCACAAGAAGCAGGATGGCGATGGCAGAAGCCACAAGGATTCTTCGGTGGGCGGAGAATCACGTCCTAGCACTGTCAGCAGTGTTCATTCCGGGAGTGGACAACTGGGAAGCAGACTTCCTCAGCAGGCACGACCTCCACCCGGGAGAGTGGGGACTTCATCCAGAAGTCTTCACGCTGATTGTAAATCGTTGGGAACGGCCACAGGTGGACATGATGGCGTCCCGCCTCAACAAAAAGCTAGAAAGATATTGCGCCAGGTCAAGGGACCCTCAGGCGATAGCTGTGGACGCCCTAGTGACGCCGTGGGTGTACCAGTCGGTTTATGTGTTCCCTCCTCTTCCTCTCATACCCAAGGTATTGAGGATAATGAGAGAGAGAGGAGTAAGAACTATACTCATCGTTCCGGATTGGCCAAGAAGAACTTGGTACCCAGAACTACAAGAAATGATCTCAGAGGACCCATGGCCTCTCCGACAGGACCTGCTTCAGCAGGGGCACTGTCTGTTCCAAGATTTACCGCGGCTGCGTTTGACGGCATGGCGGTTGAACGCCGGATCCTAACGGAAAAGGGCATTCCAGATGAAGTAATTCCTACGCTGATAAAAGCTAGGAAGGATGTGACAGCAAAACATTATCACCGCATATGGTGGAAATATGTTGCTTGGTGTGAGGCCAGGAAGGCCCCAACGGAGGAATTCCAGCTGGGTCGATTTCTGCACTTCCTACAGTCAGTGGTGACTATGGGCCTAAAATTGGGGTCCATTAAGGGCCAGATTTCGGCCCTCTCTATTTTCTTTCAAAAAGAACTGGCTTCACTGCCTGAAGTTCAGACGTTTGTTAAGGGAGTGCTGCATATTCAGCCCCCTTTTGTGCCTCCAGTGGCACCTTGGGATCTCAACGTGGTGTTGGATTTCCTAAAATCACATTGGTTTGAACCACTTAAGACCGTGGAGTTAAAGTATCTCACGTGGAAGGTGATCATGCTGTTGGCCTCAGCTAGGCGGGTGTCAGAGTTGGCGGCTTTGTCCTGTAAAAGCCCATATCTGATTTTCCATATGGACAGGGCGGAATTGAGGACTCGTCCCCAATTTCTCCCAAAGGTGGTATCAGCGTTTCATCTGAACCAACCTATTGTGGTGCCTGCGGCTACTCGGGACTTGGAGGACTCCAAGTTGCTGGACGTAGTCCGGGCCCTGAAAATATATGTTTCCAGGGCGGCTAGAGTCAGAAAATCTGACTCGCTATTCATCCTGCATGCACCCAACAAGCTGGGTGCTCCTGCTTCAAAGCAGACTATTGCTCGCTGGATCTGTAGCACGATTCAGCTGGCACATTCTGCGGCTGGACTGCTGCATCCTAAATCAGTAAAAGCCCATTCCACACGGAAGGTGGGCTCTTCTTGGGCGGCTGCCCGAGGGGTCTCGGCTTTACAGCTTTGCCGAGCTGCTACTTGGTCGGGTTCAAACACATTTGCTAAATTCTACAAGTTTGATACCCTGGCTGAGGAGGACCTTGAGTTTGCTCATTCGGTGCTGCAGAGTCATCCGCACTCTCCCGCCCGTTTGGGAGCTTTGGTATAATCCCCATGGTCCTTACGGAGTTCCCAGCATCCACTAGGACGTCAGAGAAAATAAGAATTTACTCACCGGTAATTCTATTTCTCGTAGTCCGTAGTGGATGCTGGGCGCCCGTCCCAAGTGCGGACTCTCTGCAATACATGTATATAGTTATTGCTGAACTTAAGGGTTATTGTTATGAGCCATCTTTTGAATGAGGCTCAGTTTTTGTTCATACTGTTAACTGGGTATAGTTATCACGAGTTGTACGGTGTGATTGGTGTGGCTGGTATGAGTCTTACCCTGGATTCCAAATCCTTTCCTTGTAATGTCAGCTCTTCCGGGCACAGTTTCCTTAACTGAGGTCTGGAGGAGGGGCATAGAGGGAGGAGCCAGTGCACACCAGTTAGTACCTAATCTTTCTTTTAGAGTGCCCAGTCTCCTTCGGAGCCCGTCTATTCCCCATGGTCCTTACGGAGTTCCCAGCATCCACTACGGACTACGAGAAATAGAATTACCGGTGAGTAAATTCTTATTTTTACCAACTCGGCAATAAGCTGGGTTAGGAACAGCGGTGGCGAGGGCTTGGGGCGTGTCGTACTCCGGGAAGCACCCCTGTCAGGCTCCCGGATGAGGCCCGCCTCTGGCAGTCTAAAAGGGGTATTAGTAGTAATTACAGCTGAGAGTCTGTTTGGGTAAGGGCCTGATTCTGAGTTATACGCAATGCTGATATGTACGGAGTTGAGTGTTTATGGGCCGACTGAGCATGTGTCCAGGTCGCAATGCGCACGATCGGCTATTCACTAGTGTTGACTGTCGCAGAGAGGATTATTAGCAGGTGCTGTTTGGGGAAAGTAATGGGAGTGGAGCGAAAGATGCAGACGGGTCACACCTTTTTCCGGAGCCTGCAATTGTGATCCTGTAACATAGAAAATCTGGCACCTGCAGCTCAGTTCCCGCCATTGTTTGGATCCGCGAAGCTGCAAGTGTACATCTTGGCTGACACATTTGCATTCTTTCGCACAGTATCTGTGTGCGGGGGTTGGGTATGTGTGACCGGCGGTCTCTGTCACAATACCGATGGAGGGATCCCAGCATTTACATGGTTGGCGGAGGGTGGGGGGGCGAGGGCAACAAAGCCCCTTGCAGGCTAACTACACTCGCCACGCTGCGGGCTCCAATGGGAATAGTCCCTGTTGGTCGGCATGCCGACCGTCGGGTTAGTGAGGGTTTGGTTCGTAGGTGCCGGTATTGTGATCGGTGGCCTCCTGACTGCCGGTCACATAACTACATCCCGTGTGCGGATCACAGTTGTGAATGCATTTGTGTACAACTATGAATCAAGCTGTATGTCCCTGCTAGCTTTGCACATCTGGACCAAACCGTTTTCACACTATGGGGCAGATGTATTAACCTGGAGATGGCATAAGGAAGTGATAAACCAGTGATATGTGCAAGGTGATAGACACACCAGCCAATCACCTCCTAACTGTTAATTTACATATTGGAGCTGATTGGCTGGTGTGTTTATCACCTTGCACATATCACTGGTTTATCACTTCCTTATGCCTTTTCCAGGTTAATACATCTGCCCCTCTATTCTAAAATATTGTACAGTAAGGTTTTCAAATCATTCCAGATGTACTCGGGGGTGGGTCTGAGGTCAGGTCACTTCAGGGCAGAGGTTCTCAAACGCAGTCCTCAAGGCACCCCAACGGTCCATGTTTTAGGTATATACATGTCTCAGCACAGATGGTTAAATCAAATTGACTGAGATGCCGATTAAGTCACCTGTGGCCAAGCATGGATAAACTTAAACCCTGGACTGTTGGGGTGCCTTGAGGACTGCGTTTAAGAACCTCTACTCCAGGATATTCTTTTTTTGGAAGAGGCATTTTAAAAGATGGGAGAAAATAGTTCTTGGCTGCAGCTATTTCTGTAAGATTGGTCTATATCCTACTCTATCTACTTTGCACTTTATGTGGGGTATGCAATTAGCTTCAGTAATCTCGAAGCTATTGCTGTCGCCCACTGCCTATTCAATGGAGTCTGTTTTCACCCGGTTTTTAGGGAAATTTTCACCAATGGCTATTCATAATTTTTTTTTGTCAAAAGGCATTGGCGAAAAATGCCTCAAAATCGGCAAAAAAGGCCTGTGTTTTCGGCAGCGCAGGTGAGAAAATGTGGATTTGCCAATCCACATGTTTTTTGCTCCTGCTCAGTTTTTCGCCTAGGCTAAAAACGTCCCTGCTATTGAATGGGACGAATCCCCATTTACCCTAATAATAATGGAAAGTACTGTTACTTTGCCTAGGCGAAAAAAAAGCGGACCTAATTGCATAGCCCCCCTATTTTTTCAATCCTTCAAATCGTAAAATATCCTCATCTTTCTTCTCCTAAATATTTGCATCATGGTTAAGGATATTGTTATTGTCATGTCGCTAAATTTCTGGCTTTCACCAACCATAAAGCATGCTTTGTGACCTAAAGTTCATTCTTGGTCATCAGACCACAGAATCTTTGTCCACTTGGTATGTGGATCTGTCGCATAGATTCTGGCAAGATTTCATGCGAGTTTTCTCCAACAATGGTCTTGTATTTGTCACACTGTTATTGAGTGTAGATTTGTGAAGTGCCCTGGCTGTATTTGTCTCATGGACCATTTCTTTCATCTCTGCCATGGACATTGGTAATACAGTATAAAGTTACTGTTACTGGCCTCCGTTATGGGGAACGGCATGTTCCAAACATCTCCTGTGTCATACATTAATATAGGATGAATTTCTC
This sequence comes from Pseudophryne corroboree, assembly GCF_028390025.1. Lineage (NCBI taxonomy): Eukaryota > Metazoa > Chordata > Amphibia > Anura > Myobatrachidae > Pseudophryne > Pseudophryne corroboree. Next base: position 353,019,309 of record NC_086452.1, on the reverse strand, counting down.
TGGTGATTATTAATCCTTTAAATTTTCTTTTATATAAAATATATGAGAGAGATATAGATATATATATAAAAAAAATATAGATGTGTGTGTAAAAAGCACTTTTGCTTAGTGCTTATATTATTTTATAATATATTGTTTGCTGATCTTCATGATGAAGCTCTTTGGACTAGTACTAACTGCTCCTGGAGATTATCACGGATGGGTTTAAAAAAAAAAAAAAAAATAACATTTAAGCACTTTAATTGCACACAAGAGACTAATACATTAATTGGCTGGTATATTAGGTTTAACTTTCCAATATAGTGCTGTCCTGGTGAAGAATTGACCTCCAGGATTTATGACCTGGTAATCCGAATATGTGGCTATTGGTCAGTGCATGCGCAAGCCTGTGCGATATGGACAGTGAGCCTTTGGATCTCTCTTCAGGGGCTTCTGCATAAAGAAGCCTATAGGCTTCTGTAGGCAATATTATAGAATTCTACAGGGCTTGCTGTACGGTAGGTCTGCAGCAGATATCTGTGATCCATATGTGTTGCAGTAAAAATATGGCAGTTTTTATAGATTTCACCACATTTATACAGTCTGAATGGCTGCACAGAACCATTCACAGCCCTGTAAAACGCTGCATGGTGCACAGTCTGGTCTGGTTTCCACTGATATTATGTTTCCTGCAGAAACCACAGGAACCTGTTTTCTCTCTTTGGTAAGTTAAACAAATAAAGACTACACACTAAATATTTCCAAGGTAAATATCTCATAAACTGAATGCTGGACCATTTAAAAGCCATTGTAATGTTTGTTAATACAGACTTGTTGTGTTACAGTTTGTTCCCAGTTGCTGTGAAATATGCTGGCACTGTTAACATTTATTTATATAATCTTAACAACTCGATTGTATTTGAACTTCAGAGGAACATTAAAGTCATCCCCTGCAATATATGTACTATTCAGTTTTTCCCTAATGCGTGATTTATAGATGTATATTTATTTATAGATTTGCAAATACATACAAGGAACCCAGGTACAAAATTACAACGGCATTTGTAATCTTTTGAAACTTTACCAGCAAAAAACGGGAATCGGCATACCACCAAAATATCCTTTTGTTTTTTTTATTATTTTATGGGGTTTTTTTTTTTGGGGGGGGGGGATTTTGTGCTGGGAAAGTAATTTGTACAGCCATGATGATATCGATATTGAGGGTGTGCGAGATTAATATTATCACCTGTTTAAAAAATGGGTCTGTTGAATAACCCTGATACTTTTCATGCAGTAAATATGTACAGAATTCTGCTTTTCTCTTCCCGTGGATTATTTGTACTCCTCCACAGGCCCAAAATGAGATTTGCACAAAAATTTTAAAACCTGACTACCGGGGGAGTTCAAGGGAAATCGCAGAGGAGAAATCATCATTTACAGGTTGTCTAGTGCAGTGATCGCCAACCCGTCGCTTGCGAGCTACCGTTAGCTCGCCGTAGCATTTTCGGTAGCTCGCAGAGCGCACGGGCTTGGGCAATCACTGGTAGTGGAACGCCTCCTCCCTTCATTTTTCATATGGTGTGGGGGGCATTGTATCTTGCACTGGTGGGGGCATTGTATCTTGCACTGGTGGGGGCATTGTATCTTGCACTGGTGGGGCCATTGTATCTAGCACTGGTGGGGGCATTGTATCTGGCACTGGTGGGGGGGCAATGTATCTGGCACTGGTGGGGGGGCAATGTATCTGGCACTGGTGGGGGGGCAATGTATCTGGCACTGGTGGGGGCCGTTGAATCTGGCACTGGTGGGGGCCGTTGAATCTGGCACTGGTGGGGGCCGTTGAATCTGGCACTGGTGGGGGCCGTTGAATCTGGCACTGCCGGTGGGGGCCGTTGAATCTGGCACTGCCGGTGGGGGCCGTTGAATCTGGCACTGCCGGTGGGGGCCGTTGAATCTGGCACTGCCGGTGGGGGCCGTTGAATCTGGCACTGCCGGGGGGGGGGGCATCACATGTATCTGGCACTGCCGGGGGGGGGGCATCACATGTATCTGGCACTGCCGGGGGGGGGGGGGGGCATTGTGTATCTGGCACTGCCGGGGGGGCATTGTGTATCTGGCACTGTCGGGGGGGTGGGGGGGCATTGTGTATCTGGCACTGCCGGGGGGGGGGGGGGGGGGGCATTGTGTATCTGGCACTGCCGGGGGGGCATTGTGTATCTGGCACTGTCGGGGGGGTGGGGGGGCATTGTGTATCTGGCACTGCCGGGGGGGCATTGTGTATCTGGCACTGTCGGGGGGGTGGGGGGGGCATTGTGTATCTGGCACTGCCGGGGGGGGGCATTGTGTATCTGGCACTGCGGGGGGGGGGGGGGTCATTGTGTATCTGGCACTGCGGGGGGGGTCATTGTGTATCTGGCACTGCGGGGGGGGGGGGGTCATTGTGTATCTGGCACTGCGGGGTCATTGTGTATCTGGCACTGCCGGGGGGGGGGGGGGGGGGGGGGGGCATTGTGTATCTGGCACTGCCGGGGGGGGGGGGGGGGGGCATTGTGTATCTGGCACTGCTGGGGGGGGCATTGTATCTGGCACTGCTGGGGGGGGCATTGTTTGTGTGTCTGGCACTGCCGGGGGGCATTGCTTGTGTATCTGGCACTGCCGGGGGCCATTGCTTGTGTATCTGGCACTGCCGGGGGGGGGGGGGGCATTGTGTATCTGGCACTGCCGGGGGGGGGGCATTGTGTATCTGGCACTGCCGGGGGGGGGGGGGGGGGGCATTGTGTATCTGGCACTGCCGGGGGGGGCATTGTGTATCTGGCACTGCGGGGGGGGGGGGTCATTGTGTATCTGGCACTGCGGGGGGGGGGGGGGTCATTGTGTATCTGGCACTGCGGGGGGGGGGGGTGTTTCATTGTGTATCTGGCACTGCCGGGGGGGGGGGGGGGCATTGTGTATCTGGCACTGCCGGGGGGGGGGGGCGGCATTGTGTATCTGGCACTGCCGGGAGGGGGGCGGCATTGTGTATCTGGCACTGCTGGGGGGGGGCATTGTATCTGGCACTGCTGGGGGGCATCACATGTATCTGGCACTGCTGGGGGGGGGGGCATTGTTTGTGTGTCTGGCACTGCCGGGGGGCATTGCTTGTGTATCTGGCACTGCCGGGGGGCATTGTTTGTGTATCTGGCACTACGTGGGGGGGCATTGTATGTGTATCTGGCACTACGCGGGGGGGGCAATACTTGTAGTTGTGAGACCACACCCACTTTTGTGAGGTCACACCCACTTTCGCAGGAACGCGCGCGCATTGGGGGGAGGGGGTATCTTTTAGAGATTTTTTTTTCCCGAAAGTAGCTCTCTCCCCAATTAAGGTTGGAGACCACTGCTCTAGTGTATGGACACTTATATGATCGCGCCAGTAACAGACGCAAGAGCGGCCACAGTAGCGGTCACCTCTGAATCTGGCCGAAATGTCATCACACATACAAAATACAAATCAGTACTGTAGTCGGCTGCTTCGAGACAAAGACATATTCAGATGGTTAAAATTTGTGGCTAGACCACAAGTGCTTTCTGAGCTGGTTGTATGTAAGATGTGTCCAGCCCAGCAAGGCTAGTACTGTACATGGGCCTTTCTTACTCCTGGAGATACAGCAGCAGGAGTGGCTTTACAATGGTATTAGGAAATACTAAAAATAAGCTACATAATTCATACTGTTTACATACTACTTACCAGCGGGTGGTAACAGTGGTATCCCGGGCCGCCAAAATGCCAGCAGTGGGGCGAGTGCTAAGAATACCCTTGCGAGCTCGCCACAGGTTCTATTCTCACTCTGAGTGCCGTGGACACCCACGAGTGGGAATAGCCCCCTGTGTGCTGGGTGTCGGCTGTCGGGATCCCGGCGTTGGTATCCTGAATGCCGGGATCCCGACAACCGGCAAATTGATTGCATTCCAAATCAAACGCAATACAGTACCTGGCTGGTCAGTGCTATTAATAACTAAGAAAATTCAATTTATGTAAAAGGAAATTAGACAAAAAATGTGCAGACAAAATTTGAGTCTGTTTGTTTAGTATAAATTAATGCCCACATCCGTCGTTCTCTTGAGAAAGATCAAATGTAATATTGTTGCGGACGGTTTCAAATATCATTGTAGTAAAGCAAATAGGGGGTTTGTTCAGGTGCGGGCGCAAAGCGGCGGTTGTACATATATCGATGTTTTCGCACTGCGCATGCGTATAAGCCGCAGTGCCCATGAGCAGCGAGTGATTCACGAGTGCAGTCGCAGCAATATTTTAGTCGCAAAGTGAGTGACGAAGTGAGTGGGGATGGTAACGGGGAGTAGTCATGCGAACGTAGGCGTATCATGGCCGTTTGGACAACATTTTCTGGGCGTGCATATATTGGCAGCAGCTATCACACTTGCTACTGAAGAGGGCTGTGCGTCCCGGAAGAGCAGCTCAGTCTGCGCGTCTTCAGAGGCACTCAGATCGTAGCGACCTGATGTGTGACAATGTTACCAATGTTTCTGCAATCATGCGGCGCAGTATGCAAAGATGCAATCGCAGTGGGTGTCCTTTTGCATGGTTAGCGTCTGCCCATATTGGCATATAATCGCAATTGCATACATGCAAATCATTACAACAGGAGTAGGAAGAACAACCACACCTGAATGACCCCCATAGATTGCGCTACTAACTTTACTGTAGGATTGGCATTAATGGGAGGGAACTAGCGCATTCAGTCATTCAAAAGTTGCATTCGTCGTCGTCACCAGTTGCATTTTACACAAGGTGTCAAGCTCCCACAAATAATTAGCCTTCAAACAGGTGTCTGCATAACACGCATTTTGCGACCACTCTGACCTCTGGCCCACTTGGCGCAATGTGTTACAAGCAGGAAAGGCATCTCCGTAGGTATGGCTTTGGAAAAGACTTCATAGTAAAAATGTTAGCAAAATACGTATGCTTTAAACTCTACCAGTCCCATTATGCATTCGAGCAGGCCTGGCCATCCTGTGTCTCTCCATCTGTTGTGAAACTACACATCCCAGCATGCCCTGCCACAGTTTTGCTATTAGGGAATGCTAAAACTGTGGCAGGGCATGCTGGGATGTGTAGTTTCACAACAGCTGGAGAGCCACAGGTTGGCCAGGCCTGCCTTAGAGTGTCTATAAATTAAGGATGTGAATGGGCAAAATATTCTCTGTAAAGCGCTGCGGAATATGTGTGCGGTATATAAATAACTGGTAATAAATAATACATAGTATAGTACAGAAACCTGTAATGTTGTCAGTGTGGAAGAGAGAGATTGTCCGATATTGTTTACTATAGTATATGTTTTCTGTGATTATATGAGTCTCTCTGAATCTGCATAGGAAGTGCTACAATGCAGCAGCTGCGTCTTTTACCATGCCAAGTTCTGTTGTGCTTTGTATACAGACTCCGTCACACACAGATATACAAGTTTCTCATATCAAATTAATCAGCACAATCTCCTGGTGCGTCCTGGACGCATTGTGTTGTGGCTCAGACACCTTTTCTGCAAAAAAGACTCCAGAATCTAGCAGAGTCTCACAGAACCTGGCGCTCGAGAGATGTTTTTTTGTGTGACTGCAGCAATGATGTATGAGGACACATCTGTACCATATTATGGGTATTTATCTTGGTGATGTTCAGATGTCTTGAAAAAAGGGTCTAATGGAAAACAAAACCTTGATGCTTCAATAAATCATTGTTAAAAATGTTTCAAATCCTTATACACTCTTCATATCATTAATAGGTATAGTATAATAATGTTTCGCCTGCAAACCTGCTATACAGAATGTTCCTATAAATGAGAAAAAAGTATTACTTCTATAAGGCGGCCTTTGCATAGATATGATCACCGCATATTTCCCCTGTTATCTATGAGGAGCTCTGGTAAACCCTTTACTGCATAAGGTGACACCAGGGGTAGTAGGGGGAAATGCTTTAGAGTTTAGTCATGGTGCTCCAATTTGAGGAAAACCTTGTATCTGGAAAGGACAATTCCCAACCATTCTGGATGCTCTCATACCTGTGTATCCTTATGTTACAGTCACTGTCTAGGTAACACAGCTTATTGATACTCATTCTCTTTCTGTGTTTCAGTGCTGGCTGATGACTGTTCAGCATATGTGGGCTCTGACTATCAGCTACATCAGCCTCAGACCTGTATACTGTCCTTCTGCTCTGGAACCTGCACAAATCGGTACTGCAGTATAATACCTGGATTGGCACTGGATCAGAGCCAATTCATGTGTATTCTGAACAAGTAAGTTACATTAAGGAACTTCCTCTCCTGTGAAGTGAACATGTGTTAAATAGCTAGGGAACACATTTGCACAATTGTATGTTATGTTCCTGTACAGGCTATGAGGAAACTTTAGAGGATGGTATCTGGTTCTAATTTAAATGCAGATTTTTCAGTTTCTCTTACCTGCCCATGATCCTGCCAGTGAGAGAGACTTAAGGGGGGTACACACGGAGAGATCCGTGTTTAAAATCTAAGCATTCTGACTAGATTGCGATAGCGATGCGCGGCCCCGCCTCAATCTAGCGGGTCGCTCACTTCAGCGCTGTGTGAAGTGAGCGCCCCCCTCACTCAGCACATCGCACTGTGCTGAGCGGGGGGAGAGATGTGTGCTGAGCGGTCTGTGTTAAGCTCGCTCAGCACACATCTCCCCCGTCAGTACCCCCCCTGTACACACGGTGAGATCAGTGCTTAAATTCTAAGCAATCTGACTAGATTGCTTAGAAGGTAAGCACGGATCGCTCCGTGTGTATACCCCACAGTGATAGCGATGCACGGTCCCACGCGTTGCTATTGCCGGTGCTAGATCGGCCTGCATGCAGGCACAATCTAGCACGTCGCTCATTTCACCGCTGGGTGAAATGAGCGGTTCGCCCCCCTCGCTCGGCACACATCCCGCTGTGCTGAGCGGGGGGAAGAGATGTGTGCTGAGCGCTCTGTGACAGACCGCTCAGCACACACCTCTCCTCGTGTGTACGGGGCCTAACAATTGTTTGTTGTATTTGTAGTCCCTCATGTTTGTGACTCCTGTTCACATGTAGTCTAAATATCCTAACTAAAATGTCAGTCCAGCGTAAGTTTTAATATACTTGTGTTTGAAACACAGAGAGTGGTATCCTGTTAGCATCGGTACTTTGGGGCATGTATCTGGCACTGTGGGGCAATGTATCTGGCACTGTGGGGCAATGTATCTGGCACTGTGGACCATTTTCAGTGGCCACACCCTTCTGGGGTGTGGCCACGCCCATTTTTCAACGCACGCACATGCTTCTTTTTGTGTTTGTTTTTTTGTTGGGGGGGGGGGGGGGGCGCCATCTGCCATCTTGCCCTAGTCTCCGAAAACCCTAGCTACGCCTCTGCTAATAGGATCACCATGGGCAATCCTGTTAGCCCCGATGTTGGCATCCTTTTCTCCCGATGTCGGCATTTATCGGGGATCATGTTTTATGTGCCTCAGGCACCCAAAGCATAGTCCGTGATAAGGGGCAGCCGGAGCCGCAATAACACATGGGATTGGGAATTTATGCCCGACCCCATGTGTTTTCGTGCGATCACGGATCCAATCGGAACAGCCTGAAACCGCGATAATAACCATCAGTCTTTAACTGCGATATCTGGCCATTTTGATCGTCCAAAATCACATTGGGGCTAATAGGATACCGCCCAGAGAGAGAGAACATAAATAAAACAGTCACAGAAAATGATTGCATTAAGTAATGCGAAGTGCAACTGCAAATTAATGTAACTGCTAATAGTACTCATAAAAGTGTCACATAGAAACTCACATAACATAGAGTTCTTAAATTGAAGGATTATTGGCAGATTATAGAATAACTCCCAGTTTAGGTGGAATAGATGCTATTGGATATGGAACAGTCACTACAAAATGCAATTATTTACCTATTAAAATAAATACAAACCGGGTCTCCGACAAGTGCTGGGCAAAGCAGCTGCAGCCAGTAGAGTGCAATTCACCATACACTCCGTTATCCGTATTGACAGTGTCATACATCCGGGTGGTATTTGGCCATGCTTTACCATAATAATGGGCGAAGCCTATCCGTTTGATAGATAGACCGTGTCTAGTTAGACAGTCAATAGATAGACACCATATATTAGACAGACATTAGGTCGACGGGGTCAAACGGTCGACATGGAAAAAGTCGACAGGTCAAAAGGTCGACATTAAAATGGTCGACAAAAAATAGACAAATGTTTTTGTTTTTTTTATATAACATGTTTTTTGGATTATTTCATACTTTATCCATGTCGGCATAGAGTTGGTTATAAACCTTGTGGCGAGCCACCGTGCCCGAAGCGTGGCGAGCGTATGCCTTTCTACAATTGGGGGTCCCAGATGACAAAACTATCCACACAAACCACAAAAATGCAAAAAACATGGTGTCGACCTTTTGACCCTGTCGACCTTTTGACCCTGTCGACCTAATGTCTGTCTAACATATGGTGTCTATCTATTGACTGTCTAACTAGACACGATCTATCTTTCATACCGGAACCTGGGCGAAGCAGGGCCAGGCATTTACCGTTCTTTACCCACATGGTCATACATCTCCCCCACTGTGCATTGTTAGTAGTTTTGGTGTCATTAATACAAGCTGGATTTAAGGACCCAATACATAAATTATGTATTGGTGCAATGGCGCGATTCCCTGATGATTGAGTCGGGGATATTAAACATGTTTAAAAATCAGTCAGGATCGGGGAATTGGGCATTTTCAAGATGGTCAATGTCCCCAATTCACAGACAGATGGCTGATTATCGATGGCCACCAGGATCAGGGGATCGCGCAGCCTGATGTATGGCTTTAGTTCTGCAGCAAGGATATTGTAATGCATCTTCACCACCTGTGAATTATGCTAGATGCTGGTAGTTATTTGGTACATTGTTTAAATGCTCTCATAGTTAGTTACCTTCTTAAACTGGTAAATTTGTCTTCTTATCCAACACTTTTTTTGAACAAATATTTTTTGCAGGAGATGAAAAACATGACATTAAGGGGGTTACACTTCTATAACCATCCTGTGTTTCTTCAACAGCCTGTATTTTGTCGTTGGAGCTGGTATTGTAATCTTCTTATTATTGGTTGTTGGAATCATTGCTTGTTGCTGCAAATCACTCTGTCTGTGCTGCCAACTCTGCTCTTCACCACGTAAGTAACAGATCCCAGACAGTATACAATCTGCAGAAACTAATCAGTGAGTGTATTAGAATATCCAAGAAAATAATACCGATACTGAGTATACAGGGGGAGGAGGCCTGTGTGCAGCCTCCATCCAGACCCCCTTCTCCCTAGTCAGCAGCGCTGCGTAGAGTCTGAGCACTAGAAGCTTAGACTCTACTGCGCATACGCAGATCTTCACCATCCATTTTACCAGTTATTTCTCTAACGTCCTAGTGGATGCTGGGGACTTCGTAAGGACCATGGGGAATAGACGGGCTCCGCAGGAGACTGGGCACTCTAAAGAAAGATTTAGTACTACCTGGTGTGCACTGGCTCCTCCCTCTATGCCCCTCCTCCAGACCTCAGTTAGAATCTGTGCCCGGCCAGAGCTGGGTGCTCCTAGTGGGCTCTCCTGAGCTTGCTAGAAAAGAAAGTATTTGTTAGGTTTTTTATTTTCAGTGAGATCTGCTGGCAACAGACTCACTGCTACGTGGGACTGAGGGGAGAGAAGCAAACCTACCTGCTTGTGCTTCTTAGGCTACTGGACACCATTAGCTCCAGAGGGTTCGAACACAGGGCCTGACCTCGATCGTCCGTTCCCGGAGCCGCGCCGCCGTCCCCCTTGCAGAGCCAGAAGACAGAAGAGAAACGATGAAATCGGCGGCAGAAGACTCCTGTCTTCATTAAGGTAGCGCACAGCACCGCAGCTGTGCGCCATTGCTCCCACAGCACACCACACACTCCGGTCACTGCAGGGCGCTGGGGGGGGGGGGGCGCCCTGGGCAGCAATTATAATACCTTTTGGCACTTAAAATACACATAATTCAGTCTGACAACTGTATATGTGTAAAAACCCCCGCCATTAAGTTACATAAAACGCGGGACAGAAGCCCGCCGCTGAGGGGGCGGGGCCTTCTTCCTCAGCACACCAGCGCCATTTTCCCTTCACAGCTCCGCTGGAAGCAGCTCCCCAGGCTCTCCCCTGCAGTATCCTGATACAAGAAGGGTAAAAAAGAGAGGGGGGGGCACATAAATTTAGGCGCAAATAAGATTTAAGCAGCTATTGGGTAAATCACTTTTTATAGGGTAAATCACTTTTTATAGTGTAAATCCCTGTGTTATATAGCGCTGTGGTGTGTGCTGGCATACTCTCTCTCTGTCTCCCCAAAGGACTTTGTGGGGTCCTGTCCTCAGTCTGAGCATTCCCTGTGTGTGTGCGGTGTGTCGGTACGGCTGTGTCGACATGTTTGATGAGGGTTACGTGGAGGCGGAGCAGGGGCAGATAAGTGTGGTGTCGCCCCCGATGGGGCCGACACCGGATTGGATGGATATGTGGAAGGTCTTAACCGACAGTGTAAACTCCTTACATAAAAGGTTCGATGACGCAGCAGCCTTGGGACAGCCGGAGTCTCAGCCCGCGCCTGCCCAGGCGACTCAGAAGCCGTCAGAGGCTCATAAACGCCCGCTAGCTCAGATGGTAGACACAGATGTCGACACGGAGTCTGACTCCAGTGTAGATGAGGATGAGACAAATGTACAGTCTACAAAGGCCATCCGGTGCATGATTACTGCAATGAAAGATGTATTGCACATTTCTGACGTTAACTCGGTTACCACCAAGAGGGGTATTATGTTTGGGGAGAAAAAGCAGCCAGTGACTTTTCCCCCATCTGATGAATTAAATGAATTGTGTGAAGAAACGTGGAGTTCCCCTGATAAGAAACTAGTGATTTCTAAGAGGTTACTGATGGCGTACCCTTTCCCGCCAACGGATAGGTTACGTTGGGAAACATCCCCTAGGGTGGACAAGGCGCTCACACGCTTATCTAAAAGGGTGGCACTGCCGTCTCAGGATACGGCCGCCCTAAAGGAGCCTGCGGATAGAAAGCAGGAAGCTATCCTGAAGTCTGTGTATACACCCTCTGGTACTCTACTGAGACCTGCTATTGCTTCAGCCTGGATGTGTAGTGCTGCAGCAGCATGGACTGATACCCTGTCAGACAACATTGATTCCCTCGACAGGGATACTATTTTGCTAACCCTAGAACATATAAAAGACGTCGTCTTATATATGCGGGATGCCCAGAGGGACATTTGCCTACTGGCGTCTAGAATTAATGCAATGTCCATTTCTGCCAGGAGAGTATTATGGACTCGGCAGTGGACAGGTGATGCTGATTCTAAAAAACACATGGAGGTTTTGCCTTATAAGGGTGAGGAATTGTTTGGGGACGGTCTCTCGGACCTCGTATCCACAGCAACAGCTGGGAAGTCGACTTTTTTTACCTCAGGTTCCCTCACAGCCTAAGAAAGCACCGTATTATCAAATGCAGTCCTTTCGGCCTCAGAAGGGCAAGCGGGTCAGATGCGCATCCTTTCTGGCCAGAGGCAGGGGTAGAGGAAAGAAGCTGCACCAGGCAGCCAGTTCCCAGGAACAAAAATCCTCCCCGGCTTCCACTAAGTCCACCGCATGACGTTGGGGCTCCACAGGCGGAGCCAGGTGCGGTGGGGGCGCGTCTCCGAAACTTCAGCAACCAGTGGGTTCGCTCACAGGTGGATCTCTGGGCTGTACAAATTGTATCTCAGGGATACAAGCTGGAGTTCGAGGCGACTCCCCCTCGCCGTTACCTCAAATCAGCCTTGCCAGCTGCTCCCAGGGAAAGGGAGGTAGTACTGGCAGCAATTCACAAGCTGTACCTCCAGCAGGTGATAATCAAGGTCCCCCTCCTTCAACAGGGAAGGGGTTACTATTCCACAATGTTTGTGGTACCGAAACCGGACGGTTCGGTGAGACCCATTCTGAATTTAAAATCCTTGAACACTTATATAAAGAAGTTCAAGTTCAAAATGGAATCGCTCAGGGCGGTTATTGCAAGCCTGGAAGAGGGGGATTTTATGGTGTCGCTGGACATCAAGGATGCTTACTTGCATGTCCCCATTTACCCACCTCACCAGGAGTACCTCAGGTTTGTGGTACAGGACTGTCATTACCAATTCCAGATGTTGCCGTTTGGTCTCTCCACGGCACCGAGAATATTTACCAAGGTAATGGCCGAAATGATGATACTCCTTCGGAAGAAGGGAGTTATAATTATCCCGTACTTGGACGATCTCCTCATAAAGGCGAGGTCCAAAGAGCAGTTGTTGGTCAGCGTAGCACTCTCTCAGGAAGTGTTGCAACTGCACGGCTGGATTCTGAATATCCCAAAGTCGCAGCTGATTCCTACAACGCGTCTGCTTTTCCTGGGCATGATTCTGGACACAGAACAGAAGAAGGTGTTTCTCCCGGTGGAGAAGGCCCAGGAATTGTCATCTCTGGTCAGGGACCTCCTGAAACCAAAACAGGTGTCGGTGCATCACTGCACGCGAGTCCTGGGAAAGATGGTGGCATCATACGAAGCCATTCCCTTCGGCAGGTTCCATGCCAGGATCTTTCAGTGGGATCTGTTGGACAAGTGGTCCGGATCGCATCTTCAGATGCATCGGCTGATCACCCTGTCCCCCAGGGCGTCTCTTCTGTGGTGGCTACAGAGTGCTTACCTCCTCGAGGGCCGCAGGTTCGGCATACAGGACTGGGTCCTGGTGACCACGGATGCAAGCCTCCGAGGATGGGGAGCAGTCACTCAGGGAAGAAACTTCCAAGGGCTGTGGTCAAGTCAGGAGACTTGTCTGCACATAAATATCCTAGAACTAAGGGCCATATACAACGCCCTAAGCCAGGCGGAGCCTCTGCTTCGAGACCAACCAGTGCTGATTCAGTCAGACAACATCACTGCAGTGGCCCATGTCAACCGACAGGGCGGCACAAGAAGCAGGGTGGCGATGGCAGAAGCCACCAGGATTCTTCGTTGGGCGGAGAATCACGTGCAAGCACTGTCAGCAGTGTTCATTCCGGGGGTCGACAACTGGGAGGCAGACTTCCTCAGCAGACACGACCTCCACCCGGGAGAGTGGGGACTTTATCAAGAAGTCTTCACGCTGATTGCAAATCGATGGGAACTCCCACAGGTGGACATGATGGCGTCACGCCTCAACAAAAAGCTAAACAGGTATTGCGCCAGGTCAAGGGACCCTCAGTCGATAGCTGTGGACGCACTAGTAACACCATGGGTGTTCCAGTCGGTCTATGTGTTTCCTCCTCTTCCTCTCATACCAAAGGTGCTGAGAATTATAAGAAAAAGAGGAGTGAAAACAATATTCATTGCTCCGGATTGGCCAATAAGGACTTGGTACCCGGAACTGCAAGAAATGCTCTCAGAGGACCCATGGCCTCTGCCTCTCAGACAGGATCTGTTACAACAAGGGCCCTGTCTGTTCCAAGACTTACCGCGTTTGACGGCATGGCGGTAGAACGCCGGATCCTAGCAGAAAAGGGCATTCCGGATGAAGTTATTCCTACGCTGATGAAGGCTAGGAAAGACGTGACAGCAAAACATTATCACCGTATATTGCGAAAATATGTTGCTTGGTGTGAGGCCAGGAAGGCCCCTACAGAGGAATTCCGGCTGGGTCGATTCCTGCACTTCCTACAGTCAGGAGTGACTATGGGCCTAAAGTTAGGATCCATAAAGGTCCAGATTTCGGCCCTATCCATTTTCTTTCAAAAGGAACTGGCTTCACTGCCTGAGGTTCAGACCTTTGTTAAGGGAGTGCTGCATATTCAGCCCCCTTTTGTGCCACCAGTGGCACCTTGGGATCTTAACGTGGTGTTGGGTTTCCTGAAATCCCACTGGTTTGAGCCACTTAAGACCGTGGAGCTAAAGTATCTCGCACGGAAAGTGGTCATGCTGTTGGCCTTAGCGTCGGCTAGGCGTGTGTCAGAATTGGCGGCCTTGTCATGTAAACGCCTCTATCTGGTTTTTCATATGGACAGGGCAGAATTGCGGACTCGTCCGCAATTTCTACCAAAGGTTGTGTCTTCGTTTCATTTGAACCAACCTATTGTGGTACCGGCGGCTACTCGTGACTTGGAGGATTCCAAGTTGCTGGACGTGGTCCGGGCTTTGAAGATTTATGTTAACAGAACGGCTGGAGTCAGGAAGACTGACTCGCTGTTTATCCTGTATGCATCCAACAAGCTGGGTGCGCCTGCTTCAAAGCAAACTATTGCGCGCTGGATTTGTAACACGATTCAGCAGGCTCATTCTGCGGCGGGATTGCCGCATCCGAAATCAGTGAAAGCCCATTCCACAAGGAAGTCGGGCTCTTCTTGGGCGGCTGCCCGAGGGGTCTCGGCATTACAGCTTTGCCGAGCTGCTACTTGGTCGGGTTCAAACACTTTTGCAAAATTCTACAAGTTTGATACCCTGGCTGAGGAGGACCTTGTGTTTGCCCATTCGGTGCTGCAGAGTCATCCGCACTCTCCCGCCCGTTTGGAGGCTTTGGTATAATCCCCATGGTCCTTACGGAGTCCCCAGCATCCACTAGGACGTTAGAGAAAATAAGATTTTACTCACCGGTAAATCTATTTCTCGTAGTCCGTAGTGGATGCTGGGCGCACGTCCCAAGTGCGGACTTTTTCTGCAATACGTGTATATAGTTATTGCTTAATAAAGGGTTATGTTATATTGGCATCATTTGGTTGATGCTATGTTGTTGTTCATACTGTTAACTGGGTATGTTATCACGAGTTATACGGTGTGATTGGTGTGGCTGGTATGAGTCTTACCCTGGATTCTAAAATCCTTTCCTTGTAATGTCAGCTCTTCCGGGCACAGTTTCCTTAACTGAGGTCTGGAGGAGGGGCATAGAGGGAGGAGCCCGTGCACACCAGGTAGTACTAAATCTTTCTTTAGAGTGCCCAGTCTCCTGCGGAGCCCGTCTATTCCCCATGGTCCTTACGGAGTCCCCAGCATCCACTACGGACTACGAGAAATAGATTTACCAGTGAGTAAAATCTTATTTTCTCTACTTCACTTGTGCAAAACGGCAGGGAAAATAATGCATACATTTTATGCCACTTTATGCCTCATCACCCACGCCCCCATGTCCATAATCTTTTCTACAGGATAAACTTTTTACCCATCACCTTTCTTATATATTTTTATGCCATAAAATATCTCCTCGTTAAAAACTGGGGGACACATTGGGGCGGCACGGTTGCATGTGAAGTGTCCATGCCAGTTAAGCGGTTAAAAAATATTACTCGCAGCTGCATGTCTGGCCCTGTCCCTGGCTCCGAGTGCATTGATGATTTGCAGTGGTTCGCCTGCATTCTGTCCATATAACTGCTCCTCCCTGCACTGTGACTAATATCTGGGAGCCTTCTGGACGGTCTCCTGGGTGTCAATCGCAGTGCGGGGAGGAGAAGCTGGTGGGGGACAGCTGATACAGGCGAACTGCTGCAAATCATCATGGCAGTGGGAGCCAGGGGCCAGGCATGCAGCTGCGGGGTAGTCATGACCCATGTGTTTCAGAAATGCTGTGCTAGGCGATGATTTGGGGCGACAAAGGTGCCATTTTTCAACTATATTCATTCTTAACGAACCATAATTGGCTGTGGAAATTGCACTCTTTATGAGCAGCTGTAGTCCAATTAATTGTTAACAAAATAAGATTTTACTTACCGATAAATCTATTTCTCGTAGTCCGTAGTGGATGCTGGGGACTCCGTCAGGACCATGGGGATTAGCGGCTCCGCAGGAGACAGGGCACAAAAATAAAGCTTTAGGATCAGGTGGTGTGCACTGGCTCCTCCCCCTATGACCCTCCTCCAAGCCTCAGTTAGGATACTGTGCCCGGACGAGCGTACACAATAAGGAAGGATATTGAATCCCGGGTAAGACTCATACCAGCCACACCAATCACACCATACAACTTGTGATCTGAACCCAGTTAACAGTATGACAACGTAGGAGCCTCTGAACAGACGGCTCACAACAAGAACAACCCGATTTTTTTGTAACAATAACTATGTACAAGTATTGCAGACAATCCGCACTTGGGATGGGCGCCCAGCATCCACTACGGACTACGAGAAATAGATTTATCGGTAAGTAAAATCTTATTTTCTCTAACGTCCTAGTGGATGCTGGGGACTCCGTCAGGACCATGGGGATTATACCAAAGCTCCCAAACGGGCGGGAGAGTGCGGATGACTCTGCAGCACCGAATGAGAGAACTCCAGGTCCTCTTTAGCCAGGGTATCAAATTTGTAGAATTTTACAAACGTGTTCTCCCCCGACCACGTAGCTGCTCGGCAGAGTTGTAATGCCGAGACCCCTCGGGCAGCCGCCCAGGATGAGCCCACCTTCCTTGTGGAATGGGCCTTGACAGATTTAGGCTGTGGCAGGCCTGCCACAGAATGTGCAAGTTGAATTGTGCTACAAATCCAACGAGCAATCGTCTGCTTAGAAGCAGGAGCACCCAGCTTGTTGGGTGCATACAGTATAAACAGCGAGTCAGATTTTCTGACTCCAGCCGTCCTTGAAATATACATTTTCAATGCCCTGACAACGTCCAGCAACTTGGAATCCTCCAAATCGCCAGTAGCCGCAGGCACTACAATAGGCTGGTTCAGGTGAAACGCTGACACCACCTTAGGCAGAAAATGAGGACGCGTCCGCAGTTCTGCCCTGTCTGAATGGAAAATCAGATATGGGCTTTTATACGATAAAGCTGCCAATTCTGACACTCTCCTGGCTGAAGCCAGGGCCAGTAGCATGGTTACCTTCCATGTAAGATATTTCAAATCCGCCGATTTGAGTGGCTCAAACCAATGGGATTTGAGAAAATCCAAAACTACATTAAGGTCCCACGGAGCCACTGGGGGCACAACCGGGGGCTGTGTATGTAGTACTCCTTTTACAAAAGTCTGGACTTCAGGAACTGAAGCCAATTCTTTTTGGAAGAAAATCGACAGGGCCGAAATTTGAACCTTAATGGACCCCAACTTGAGGCCCATAGACAATCCTGTTTGCAGGAAATGTAGGAATCGACCCAATTGAAATTCCTCCGTGGGGGCCTTCCTGGCCTCACACCACGCAACATATTTTCTCCAAATGCGGTGATAATGTTGTGCAGTCACCTCCTTCCTGGCTTTTACCAGTGTAGGAATGACCTCTTCCGGAATGCCTTTTTCCCTTAGAATTTGGCGTTCAACCGCCATGCCGTCAAACGCAGCCGCGGTATGTCTTGGAATAGACACGGTCCCTGCTGAAGCAGGTCCCGTCTTAGAGGTAGAGGCCACGGATCTTCCGTGAGCATCTCCTGAAGTTCCGGGTACCAAGTTCTTCTTGGCCAATCTGGAGCCACGAGTATCGTTCTTACTCCCCTTTGCCGTATGATTCTCAGTACTTTTGGTATGAGAGGTAGAGGAGGAAACACATACACTGACTGGAACACCCACGGCGTTACCAGAGCGTCCACAGCTATTGCCTGAGGGTCTCTTGACCTGGCGCAATACCTGTCCAGTTTTTTGTTGAGGCGAGACGCCATCATGTCCACCTTTTGGTTTTTCCCAACGGTTCACAATCATGTGGAAGACTTCTGGATGAAGTCCCCACTCTCCCGGGTGTAGATCGTGTCTGCTGAGGAAGTCTGCTTCCCAGTTGTCCACTCCCGGAATGAACACTGCTGACAGTGCTATCACATGATCTTCCGCCCAGCGAAGAATCCTTGCAGCTTCTGCCATTGCTCTCCTGCTTCTTGTGCCGCCCTGTCTGTTTACGTGGGCGACTGCCGTGATGTTGTCCGACTGGATCAACACCGGCTGACCCTGAAGCAGGGGTTTTGCCAGGCTTAGAGCATTGTAAATCGCTCTTAGCTCCAGTATATTTATGTGAAGAGATATCTCCAGGTTTGACCATACTCCCTGGAAGTTTCTTCCCTGTGTGACCGCTCCCCAGCCTCTCAGACTGGCATCCGTGGTCACCAGGACCCAGTCCTGTATGCCGAATCTGCGGCCCTCTAACAGATGTGCACTCTGCAACCACCACAGAAGAGACACCCTTGTCCGTGGCGATAAGGTTATCCGCTGATGCATCTGCAGATGCGATCCGGACCATTTGTCCAGCAGATCCCACTGAAAAGTTCGTGCGTGGAATCTGCCGAATGGAATCGCTTCGTAAGAAGCCA
This sequence comes from Pseudophryne corroboree, assembly GCF_028390025.1. Lineage (NCBI taxonomy): Eukaryota > Metazoa > Chordata > Amphibia > Anura > Myobatrachidae > Pseudophryne > Pseudophryne corroboree. The sequence continues at coordinate 353,001,023 of NC_086452.1, read as the reverse complement.
CCATCTTTCCCAGGACTCTTGTGCATTGATGCACAGACACTTTTCCTGGTTTTAGGAGGTTCCTGACAAGTTCGGATAACTCCTTGGCTTTCTCCTCCGGAAGAAACACCTTTTTCTGAACCGTGTCCAGAATCATTCCCAGGAACAGCAGACGTGTTGTCGGGGTCAACTGAGATTTTGGAAAATTCAGAATCCACCCGTGTTGTTGCAGCACTACTTGGGTTAGTGCTACTCCGTCCTCCAGCTGTTCTCTGGACCTTGCCCTTATCAGGAGATCGTCCAAGTAAGGGATAATTAATACGCCTCTTCTTCGCAGAAGAATCATCATTTCGGCCATTACCTTGGTAAAGACCCGAGGTGCCGTGGACAATCCAAACGGCAGCGTCTGAAACAGATAATGACAGTTTTGCACCGCGAACCTGAGGTACCCTTGATGTGAAGGGCAAATTGGGACATGCAGATAAGCATCTTTTATGTCCAGGGACACCATAAAGTCCCCTTCTTCCAGATTCGCTATCACTGCTCTGAGTGACTCCATCTTGAACTTGAATTTTTGTATGTACAGGTTCAAAGATTTCAGATTTAGAATAGGTCTTACCGAGCCGTCCGGCTTCGGTACCACAAATAGTGTGGAGTAATACCCCTTTTCCTGTTGTAGGAGGGGTACCTTGACTATCACCTGCTGAGAAAACAGCTTGTGAATGGCTTCCAATACCGTCGCCCTGTCTGAGGGAGACGTTGGCAAAGCAGACTTTAGGAACCGGCGAGGGGGAAGACTTCTCGAATTCCAACCTGTAACCCTGAGATACTACCTGCAGGATCCAGGGGTCCACCTGTGAGCAAGCCCACTGCGCGCTGAAATTCTTGAGTCGACCCCCCACCGCTCCTGAGTCCGCTTGTAAAGCCCCAGCGTCATGCTGAGGGCTTTGCAGAACCCGGGGCGGGCTTCTGTTCCTGGGAAGGAGCTGCTTGCTGCCCTCTCTTACCCTTTCCTCTGCCTCGGGGCAGATATGACTGTCCTTTTGCCCGCTTGTTCTTATAGGACCGAAAGGACTGCGGCTGAAAAGACGGTGTCTTTTTCTGTTGGGAGGGGGTCTGAGGTAAAAAGGTGGATTTTCCGGCAGTTGCCGTGGCCACCAGATCCGATAGACCGACGCCAAATAATTCCTCCCCTTTATACGGCAATACTTCCATATGCCGTTTGGAATCCGCATCACCTGACCACTGTCGCGTCCATAAACTTCTTCTGGCAGATATGGACATTGCACTTACTCTCGATGCCAGAGTGCAAATATCCCTCTGAGCATCTCGCATATAAAGAAAAGCATCCTTTAATTGCTCTAAAGTCAATAAAATACTGTCCCTATCCAGGGTATCAATATTTTCAGTCAGGGAATCCGACCAGACCACCCCAGCACTGCACATCCAGGCTGAGGCGATGGCTGGTCGCAGTATAACACCAGTATGTGTGTATATACTTTTTAAGTTAGTTTCCAGCCTCCTATCAGCTGGATCCTTGAGGGCGGCCGTATCAGGAGACGGTAACGCCACTTGTTTTGATAAGCGTGTGAGCGCCTTATCCACCCTAGGGGGTGTTTCCCAGCGCGCCCTAACCTCTGGCGGGAAAGGGTATAATGCCAATAACTTTTTTGAAATTAGCACTTTTCTATCTGGGTTAACCCACGCTTCATCACATACATCATTTAATTCCTCTGATTCAGGAAAAACTACAGGTAGTTTTTTCACACCCCACATAATACCCCTTTTTGTGGTACTTGCAGTATCAGAGATATGTAAAGTCTCCTTCATTGCCGTGGTCATATAACGTGTGGCCCTACTGGAAAATACGTTTGTTTCTTCACCGTCGACACTAGATTCAGTGTCTGGGTCTGTGTCGACCGACTGAGGTAAAGGGCGTTTTACAGCCCCTGACGGTGTCTGAGACGCCTGGGCAGGTACTAACTGGTTTGCCGGCCGTCTCATGTCGTCAACTGATTTTTGTAATGTGCTGACATTATCACGTAATTCCATAAACAAAGCCATCCATTCCGGTGTCGACTCCCTGGGGGGTGACATCACCATTACCGGCAATTGCTCTGCCTCCACACCAACATCGTCCTCATACATGTCGACACACGCGTACCGACACACAGCAGACACACAGGGAATGCTCTATTGAAGACAGGACCCCACTAGCCCTTTGGGGAGACAGAGGGAGAGTTTGCCAGCACACACCCAAGCGCTATAATATATATGGGAACAACCCTATATAAGTGTTGTATCCTTATAGCAGCTTAAATATAGTAATATCGCCAAAAAAGTGCCCCCCCTCTCTGTTTTACCCTGTTTCTGTAGTGCAGTGCAGGGGAGAGTCCTGGGAGCCTTCCTCACAGCGGAGCTGAGCAGGAAAATGGCGCTGTGTGCTGAGGAGAATAAGCCCCGCCCCCTATTTCGGCGGGCTCTTCTCCCGGAGTTTGTGAGATCTGGCAGGGGTTAAATACATCCATATAGCCTCAAGGGCTATATGTGATGTATTTTTAGCCATAAAAAAGGTATTATACATTGCTGCCCAGGGCGCCCCCCCCCCCAGCGCCCTGCACCCTCAGTGACCGCTGTGTGAAGTGTGCTGACAACAATGGCGCACAGCTGCAGTGCTGTGCGCTACCTCATGAAGACTGAAAAGTCTTCTGCCGCCTGTTTCTGGACCTCTTCAATCTTCTGCATCTGCAAGGGGGGTCGGCGGCGCGGCTCCGGGACCGGACTCCATGGCTGGGCCTGTGTTCGATCCCTCTGGAGCTAATGGTGTCCAGTAGCCTAAGAAGCCAATCCATCCTGCACGCAGGTGAGTTCACTTCTCTCCCCTAAGTCCCTCGATGCAGTGAGCCTGTTGCCAGCAGGACTCACTGAAAATAAAAAACCTAAAAACTTTTTCTAAGCAGCTCTTTAGGAGAGCCACCTAGATTGCACCCTGCTCGGACGGGCACAAAAACCTAACTGAGGCTTGGAGGAGGGTCATAGGGGGAGGAGCCAGTGCACACCACCTGATCCTAAAGCTTTATTTTTGTGCCCTGTCTCCTGCGGAGCCGCTAATCCCCATGGTCCTGACGGAGTCCCCAGCATCCACTAGGACATTAGAGAAAATACATTGCTAGATACAGCTTTGGTAAAATAAACATTGTATTACTCTCTAGTTTTACAGTGAACATATGAAGTTGTTATTTTATGAAGCAGGGCAAACCTATAAATTGTTTTCTTCTCTTACTCCAGCTCCAAGCAGCAGAACCATGTTGGTCACTAATGTCATTCCTCCACAAGCTCTGAGGCAAATCCCATATTCCTCAGTACCTACAGAATACCAGCCATTGCCAAGCCAAAACGCCCCATTTGGACAGCCTGATAAAGCCTATCTCCCCCCACCTTATCCAGGTGAGACAAGCGGTTTATCCAGTTACCCAACTAAATAAGGTGGTAAGTGAGGTTTCTAATTCTATGCAAGGCTTTGCAATGCCAGCATGCATGGTAATGGCTATTTATATTATTTGCCCTCATTTTCTAAGCATCTCATCCTCAGTAATTTCAATAATAAATAGCTTTTCAATTTATTGCTCTTCCTTCAAATATGCTTCTCTCTAAGGGGTATTCTATACAGGCAATCTAATGTCTGTCATGGTGCCACTACACAATAGTGGTAAGTTCTGGGCACCCAAGCACTATATACAAAGCATTCAATACGATTGTTACATAGCTAAAGTGAAAATGTGCTTTCCACATTCCGTCTGCCATGGAGACCTGTTAACCTTTTTTTTTTTTTTTTTTTTTTTTTTTTTAAATTATCTATTTATGTTTACAAAAAAAGCAAATACATGCATCGGTGGGCAAAAGACGTGCACAAAAACTAATCAATTAGGTAATAGCACATATAAAGACAGATAGACATAGACTATGTATTGAGAACCCATACTGTACGTATAACATCCTATATAATAAAAGACTAACACTGCTCCTCAACTCTATGGGGGGAATTCAGGTGTTTTGTGTACCGGTGGCCAATATATGGCGCCTGGCGGAGCAATTCAAGTGTTGCTCCATTCGGCCGCGCACAGCCGCCGGCACTGACATTACTGTTATGATGTTCCGTCATTTTAACGGGCTGGTAACTAGTAGATAGGTGATAACCATTGTGTGTGTGTAGATATGAAAAAGGAGAGGGGATGATAAGTAAAACTGAAATTGGTTACGTATTTTTAATGTCAGAGGAGTTTCTCAACCCTGGGTGGTGTGGTCATGTCAGGGCAGCAGAAGGCATGTCCACTGTGTCATGCAGCTCTGTATTAACAAGTCATAGATAATATAGTGTATGTATTGTTAGCATTAGATCATTAGTGCAAATGACCGGGCGGTCTTCTATTTGCTGGCGGCCGGGCTCCCGACGACCAGCATACCGGCCCCCGGAATCCTGACCTCTTTTTCTCCCTCTTGGGGGTCCACGACCCCCCTGGAGGGAGAATAGATAGCGTGGCGTGCGTAGCGAGCCCACAAGGGGCTCATTTGCGCTCGCCCAGCTGTCGGTGTGGCGGCGGTCGGGATTCCGGCGCCGGTATGCTGGTCGCCGGGAACCCGGCTGCCGGCGTACCCTACTACACCCCAAATGACCTGTTGCTGTGGAGATGGAGGATGGCCATGGACCAGATCCCACTGTCATAATATCCTAAAATATAAGAGTAGCAAGAAAGTTATAGAATATCCCCTTTGTACTCCTTAAAGCCATGTACTGTATTTTTCTTAACTGGACATGTAATAATACCGGCTCATTAACTGGCTTAACTACTACTCGCAGGCCTGGCTACTTACTCATAAATTTATTTATTTATTCATTCGCTCGTTCGTTCATTCATTCATTCATTCATTCATTCATTCAAAGTCATTCTTCATATTTTTTAATAATAACAACAATAACAACTTTCATTTTTAAACCATTTCTCTGAGTTTTGCATTACCACTAAAGGAATAAATTGGATCAGCACCTCTAGAAGACTTTCCTGATGCTGTCTTGTACGACTAAAATAAGCCTAATGCTTGAAATTATTAAAATGCTATTTTAATGGCACATAAGAAATGTCTCAGCACTGCTGATACAATCTCCACCCAGTGTAGGAGCCAGGAATACAGGGGCAGATGTATTAAGCCTGGAGAAGTGATAAAGTGGAAAGTGATAATGCACCAGCCAATCAGCTCCTAACTGTCAAGTTACAGGCTGGGTTTAAAAACGCACCAACCCATTAGCTCTTGTCATTTATCACCTTCCACTTTATCACTTCAACAGGCTTAATAAATCTGCCTCATAGTCAGCATGTGCAAGAGAATTCTGGATCAATTAGTTCATAGGAGTCAATGCTCATAACGATCGCAACAGACGCAGAAATATGTATTTCCTCAACAGGTCATCTGTTTTTTGTTTCATTCTTATTTCTTTATTTTTAATGATCATGTAGTTTGTTTTATCAACGTTGTTTACTGAATCTTACTTATGGTATATTCATTTTGCAGGTGCAGATAACCTGGCTTTTGCGGAATAGCCATAAACACTTCATTTATTGTCTCTGTTCCCTGCATAGCTGACAGACACCACTGAATCTTCAAATCAATAGAAATATAGAACCTCTATTTTATCTGATTTGATATATTCCCAATGTACATGGTTGCTGCACGGTGTCAGATTATTTCAGAGAATGTACTAGTTACATTCCTGATCACTCTTTGATAAATCCATGTTTTGGAATGTTCATAAAAATGGGGGTGCAAAGTAAATATCTTCTTTATCACATTTTAACATGGCATGAAGTATAGCTCTAAAAACGTTTCTGGTTTGCCTGCTGTTTATTAGACGTAATATAGTATTAGTATAGTTAAAAGAAGAAAAAAAAGTTAACTTTCAGATTTGGTTAAATTAGTTTAGATATAAAACAGAATCTACTGACGTGGGAGCTGCTGATTCTCCGTTAATGGAAACACCTCTATATCACTCTGTTCTCTTCATATAGGGGGAGATGGATCAACCTTGGAGAGAGAGAAAGTATCAACTAATCAGCTTCTAACTGTCTTTTTTCAAACATAGCCTGTAAAATGGCATTTGGAAGCTGATTAGTTGGTACTTTAGCTCTCTCCAAGATATACCCTAGGCCTATTCGAAAAACACGCCTAGCTGCTAGACTAGAACAGAGTAACACATGACTGTTACAGTTATCAGATAATTTTTCTTATTTTATTTTTCTTTATCTCCACTTATTCAACTGTACGTAAAATGTTGTTAGGGTAAAGTGTTGGTGTGTACTGTATATAGCAGAAAATATGCAATTTGTATAGTGTTAGGTGTGTGTTTCTGGCACTTTTTATTCTGTTACGTGTATGTTTCTGGCACTTTCTACTTTGTTATATGGATATTGGAAGTCACCAAGGAATTATGTGGCAAAATGTAAAAGCACAAGACTGAGTTGACTTCCAGTATCCATAATGAGTTACAGTAGACGGTGCATTATGTAATATATGCATACATATAATACACACACAGAAACATATTTTGTTATTCCAAATAAATAAATTTTTTGCTATCTGACTCATGGTGATTTATTTCAGTATGGTAATATGGTGTACTTGTTGTTGCAACGGGGTTTATGAACCTGTGATGTAGTGTGATGAAAAGTTTCAGTAAGGTTACAGAAGATGGTGCAGCTTCCTCACCCAGGGGATGCCAGTTCTTCACTGAAAAGAACTTCAAAACTCCTTTAGGCCATGGGAGTCTGGATAATAAATGAGTAGGATCTTCATAAGCATACCTCCCAAGTCCCGCTATTCGGACCCTGTCCCGCTGTCCCACCTGCAGACAGCAGTGTCCCGCGGGCAGGGGGCAGTTGGGAGAGCCTTTGATCACCCAGCCAGAACCTTTCAGAAGTAGGCATTGAGTGGTGTAAACAATCGATGGCTTGCCATATATGGTTTAAGAGCCATCGATGGTTATCACCGATGGCCATCCCTACTGCAAAGCAGCTGGTGATAACTGAATACATGCTATGCGCACAGCATGTATTCAGTGCTAGGAAGAGCGCTGGGCACGCCCCCAAAAGGCAGGAAAATGGTCAGTTTGGGTGAGGCCACACCCATCGCAATCGAGACCACGCCCCCTTTTCAAGGCCGGCGCACAGCGATGCCGCGCAATAGTCCCACTTTCATCCGTACTGAAGTTGGGAGGTATACATAAGGGAAACTTTACCACCCTTTAGTGGGGGCTGATTCATAGTTGTATGCAAATAGCACAACCAGTGCGTCTGTGTACACAGCTGCTATTCTAAAATATATAAAATTTGCAGTAGGTGCCTTCAGTAAAAACATGCCAAGTCACAGCTTCTTCCCTCTTTTTCCTTTTGCTTTTATGTCATAACTATATTTCTCTAACGTCCTAAGTGGATGCTGGGGACTCCGTAAGGACCATGGGGAATAGCGGCTCCGCAGGAGACTGGGCACAACTAAGAAAGCTTTAGGACTACCTGGCGTGCACCTGCTCCTCCCTCTATGACCCTCCTCCAGACCTCAGTTAGAATTTTGTGCCCGGCCGAACTGAATGCACACTAGGGGCTCTCCTTAGCTCTTAGAAATAAAGTAATATTTAGTTTTTTTTTATTTTCAGTGAGATCTGCTGGCAACAGACTCACTGCTACGAGGGACCTAGGGGAGAGAAGCGAACCTACCTGCTTGCAGCTAGCTTGGGCTTCTAGGCTACTGGACACCATTAGCTCCAGAGGGATCGAACACAGGCACAGCCTCGGTCGTCTGGTCCCTGAGCCGTGCCGCCGTCCCCCTAGCAGAGCCAGAAGCAAGAAGACGTTCCTGGAAATCGGCGGCAGAAGACTTCGGTCTTCATTAAGGTAGCGCACAGCACTGCAGCTGTGCGCCATTGCTCCCCATGCACACCACATACTCCGGTCATTGATGGGTGCATGGCGCTGGGGGGGGGGGGGGCGCCGCCGCCCCGCGCTGCAATATGAGTGCCTTACTTGGCAAATTAACACATAATATAGTCTTTCAGACTATATATGTGTAAAATCCCCTGCCATAACTGTATAAAAAAGCGGGAGAAGTCCGCCGAAAAAGGGGCGGGGCTATCTCCCTCAGCACACTGGCGCCATTTTCCCTCACAGCTCCGCTGGAAGGATCGCTCCCCAGGCTCTCCCCTGCAGTTCCAGCCTACATAGGGTAAAAAAGAGGGGGGGGGCACTAATTTTAGGCGCAATCTGTGTTCTATAAGCAGCTATAGGGGAAAAATCACTGTAGTGTGTATCCCTGTTTTATAATAGCGCTCTGGTGTGTGCTGGCATACTCTCTGTCTCCCCAAAGGGCTTTGTGGGGTCCAGTCCTCGGTCAGAGCATTCCCTGTGTGTGTGCGGTGTGTCGGTACGGCTGTGTCGACATGTTTGATGAGGCTTATGTGGAGGCGGAGCAGGTGCCGATAAATGTGATGTCACCCCCTGCGGGGCCGACACCTGAATGGATGGACATGTGGAAGGAATTACGTGATAGTGTCGACTCCTTACATAAAAGGTTTGACGACATAGCGGATGTGGGACAGCCGGCTTCTCAGCGCGTGCCTGCCCAGGCGTCTCAAAAGCCATCAGGGGCTCTAAAACGCCCGCTACCTCAGATGGCAGACACAGATGTCTATACGGACTCCAGAGTCGACGACGATGAGACTAGCGTACATTCCAGTAGAGCCAACCGTTATATGATTGCGGCTATGGAAAATGTGTTGCACATTTCTGATATTACCCCAGGTACCACAAAAAAGGGTATTATGTTTGGGGAGAAAAAACTACCAGTGGTTTTTCCCCCATCTGATGAATTAAATGAGGTGTGTGTGTGAAGAATCGTGGGCTTCCCCCGATAAGAAACTGGTAATTTCTAAAAAGTTACTAATGGCGTACCCTTTCCCGCCAGAGGACAGGTTACTGTGGGAGACATCCCCTAGGGTGGATAAGGCGCTCACACGTCTGTCAAAGAAGGTGGCACTACCGTCTCCGGACACGGCCGCCCTAAAGGAACCTGCTGATAGGAAACAGGAGGCTATCCTGAAGTCTGTTTATACACACTCAGGCATTATACTGAGGCCAGCTATTGCTTCAGCATGGATGTGCAGTGCTGCAGCTGCGTGGTCCGATTCCCTGTCAGAAAATATTGATACCTTAGACAGGGACACTATATTGCTAACCATAAAGCATATAAAAGACGCTGTCTTATACATGAGAGATGCACAGAGGGATATTTGCCGGCTGGCATCTAGAATTAATGCAATGTCCATTTCTGCCTGGAGGGGTTTATGGACTCTGCAGTGGACAGGGGATGCAGATTCTAAAAGGCACATGGAAGTTTTGCCTTACAAGGGTGAGGAGTTGTTTGGGGATGGTCTCTCGGACCTAGTTTCCACAGCGACAGCTGGGAAATCAGCGTTCTTACGCCATGTTCCCTCACAGCCAAAGAAAGCACCGTATTATCAGGTACAGTCCTTTCGGCCCCAGAAAGGCAAGCGGGTTAGAGACGCGTCCTTTCTGCCCAGAGGTAGAGGGAAAAAGCTGCACCATACAGCCAGTTCCCAGGAACAAGTCCTCCCCCGCTTCCTCTAAGTCCACCGCATGACGCTGGGGCTCCACAGGCGGAGCCAGGTGTTGTGGGGGCCCATCTCAGGTACTTCAGCGGGTGGATCCCTGGATTCTACAAGTGGTATCTCAGGGGTACAAGCTGGAATTCGAGACGTCACGCCCTCGCCATTTCCTCAAATCTGCCTTGCCAGCGACTCCCTTGGACACGGAGGCAGTGCTAGAGGCAATTCACAAGCTGTATTCGCAGCAGGTGATAGTCAAGGTTCCCCTCCTTCAACAAGGAAGGGGTTACTATTCCACAATGTTTGTGGTACCGAAACCGGACGGTTCGGTGAGACCCATTTTAAATTTGAAATCCTTGAACACTTATATAAAAAGATTCAAGTTCAAGATGGAATTGCTCAGGGCGGTTATTTCAAGCCTGGAGGAAGGGGATTACATGGTATCACTGGACATCAAGGATGCTTACCTCCATGTCCCCATTTACCCTCCTCACCAGGTGTACCTCAGATTTGTGGTACAGGACTGTCATTACCAATTCCAGACGTTGCCGTTTGGTCTGTCCACGGCCCCGAGGGTATTTACCAAAGTAATGGCCGAGATGATGATACTCCTTCGGAAAAAGGGAGTTATAATTATCCCGTACTTGGACGATCTCCTTATAAAGGCGAGGTCCAGGGAACAGTTGTTGGTCGGAGTAGCACTAGCTCGGGAAGTGCTACAACAGCACGGCTGGATCCTGAATATTCCAAAGTCGCAGCTGGTTCCTGCAACGCGTCTATTGTTCCTGGGGATGGTTCTGGACACAGAACAGAAGAAGGTGTTTCTCCCGGAGGAAAAGGCCAAGGAGTTGTCATCTCTAGTCAGAGACCTCCTAAAACCAAAACAGGTGTAGGTGCACCACTGCACGCGAGTCCTAGGAAAGATGGTAGCTTCTTACGAGGCAATTCCATTCGGGAGATTCCATGCAAGGATATTTCAGTGGGATCTGTTGGACAAGTGGTCCGGATCGCATCTTCAGATGCATCGGATGATAACCCTGTCTGCAAGGACCAGGGTGTCTCTACTGTGGTGGCTGCAGAGTGCTCATCTTCTGGAGGGCCGCAGATTCGGCATACAGGACTGGGTCCTGGTGACCACGGATGCCAGCCTTCGAGGCTGGGGAGCAGTCACACAGGGTAGAAATTTCCAAGGACTATGGTCAAGCCAGGGGATGTCCCTACACATAAATGTTCTGGAACTAAGGGCCATTTACAATGCCCTAAGTCAGGCAAGACCCCTGCTTCAAAGCCAGCCGGTACTGATCCAGTCAGACAACATCACGGCGGTCGCTCATGTAAACCGACAGGGCGGCACAAGAAGCAGGATGGCGATGGCAGAAGCCACAAGGATTCTCCGATGGGCGGAAAATCACGTGTTAGCACTGTCAGCAGTGTTCATTCCGGGAGTGGACAACTGGGAAGCAGACTTCCTCAGCAGGCACGACCTCCACCCGGGAGAGTGGGGACTTCATCCAGAAGTCTTCCAGCTGATTGTAAACCGTTGGGAACGGGCACAGGTGGACATGATGGCGTCCCGCCTCAACAAAAAGCTAGAAAGATATTGCGCCAGGTCGAGAGACCCTCGGGCAATAGCTGTGGACGCTCTAGTGACACCGTGGGTGTACCAGTCGGTTTATGTGTTCCCTCCTCTTCCTCTCATACCCAAGGTACTGAGGATAATAAGAAGAAGAGTAAGAACTATACTCATTGTTCCGGATTGGCCCAGAAGAGCTTGGTACCCAGAACTTCAAGAAATGATCTCAGAGGACCCATGGCCTCTGCTGCTAAGACAGGACCTGCTGCAGCAGGGGCCCTGTGTGTTCCAAGACTTACCGCGGCTGCGTTTGACGGCATGGCGGTTGAACGCCGGATCCTGAAGGAAAAGGGCATTCCGGAGGAAGTCATCCCTACGCTGATTAAAGCTAGGAAAGAAGTGACCGCAAACCATTATCGCCGCATATGTCGGAAATATGCTGCGTGGTGTGAGGCCAGGAAGGCCCCAACGGAGGAATTTCAGCTGGGCCGTTTTCTGCACTTCCTACAGTCCAGGGGTGACTATGGGCCTAAAATTGGGTTCCATTAAGGTCCAGATTTCGGCTCTATCGATTTTCTTCCAGAAAGAACTGGCTTCACTACCTGAAGTTCAGACATTTGTAAAGGGAGTGCTGCATATTCAGCCCCTTTTGTGCCTCCAGTGGCACCTTGGGATCTCAACGTGGTGTTGGATTTCCTAAAGTCACATTGGTTTGAGCCACTTAAAACCATGGAACTAAAATATCTCACGTGGAAAGTGGTCATGCTGTTGGCCTTGGCTTCGGCCAGGCGTGTGTCAGAATTGGCGGTTTTGTCATGTAAAAGCCCTTATCTGATTTTCCATATGGATAGGGCGGAATTGAGGACTCGTCCCCAATTTCTTACTAAGGTGGTATCAGCTTTTCATTTGAACCAACCTATTGTGGTGCCTGCGGCTACTAAAGACTTGGAAAATTCCAAGTTGCTGGACGTAGTCAGGGCCCTGAAAATTTATGTTTCCAGGACAGCTAGTGTCAGGAAAACTGACTCGCTATTTATCCTGTATGTAACCAACAAGCTGGGTGCTCCTGCTTCAAAGCAGACTATTGCTCGCTGGATCTGTAGTACGATTCAGCTTGCACATTCTGCGGCTGGATTGCCGCATCCTAGATCAGTGAAAGACCATTCCACGAGGAAGGTGGGCTCTTCTTGGGCGGCTGCCCGAGGGGTCTCGGCTTTACAACTTTGCCGAGCAGCTACTTGGTCGGGGTCAAACACATTTGCAAAATTCTACAAGTTTGATACCCTGGCTGAGGAGGACCTAGAGTTCGCTCATTCGGTGCTGCAGAGTCATCCGCACTCTCCCGCCCGTTTGGGAGCTTTGGTATAATCCCCATGGTCCTTATGGAGTCCCCAGCATCCACTTAGGACGTTAGAGAAAATAAGATTTTACTCACCGGTAAATCTATTTCTCGTAGTCCGTAGTGGATGCTGGGCGCCCATCCCGTGCGGATTGTCTGCAATACTTGTATATAGTTATTGTTAAACTAAAGGGTTATTATTGAGCCATCTGTTGAGAGGCTCAGTTATATTTCATACTGTTAACTGGGTATAGTATCACGAGTTATACGGTGTGATTGGTGAGGCTGGTATGAGTCTTACCCGGGATTCTAAATCCTTTCCTTATTGTGTCAGCTCTTCCGGGCACAGTATCCTAACTGAGGTCTGGAGGAGGGTCATAGAGGGAGGAGCCAGTGCACACCAGGTAGTCCTAAAGCTTTTAGTTGTGCCCAGAATCCTGTGGAGCCGCTATTCCCCATGGTCCTTACGGAGTCCCCAGCATCCACTACGGACTACGAGAAATAGATTTACCGGTGAGTAAAATCTTATTTTCTCTTACGTCCTAGAGGATGCTGGGGACTCCGTAAGGATCATGGAATATAGACGGGCTCCGCAGGAGACATGGGCACTCTAAAGACTTTTTAGAATGGGTGTGCACTGGCTCCTCCCTCTATGCCCCTCCTCCAGACCTCAGTTAGATTCTGTGCCCAGAGGAGACTGGGTGCAGTGCAGGGGAGCTCTCCTGAGTTTCTCTGAAAAAGACTTTTGTTAGGTTTTTTTATTTTCAGGGAGCATTGCTGGCAACAGGCTCCCTGCTTCGTGGGACTGAGGGTAGAAAAGCAGACCTACTTAAGTGATAGGCTCCGCTTCTTAGGCTACTGGACACCATTAGCTGCAGAGGGTCGGAACGCAGGTCTCGCCGTTCGTTCCGGAGCCGCGCCGCCGTCCTCACAGAGCCGGAAGATAGAAGCCGGGTGAGTATGAGAAGAAAGAAGACGTCAAAGGCGGCAGAAGACTGCAGATCTTCAATGAGGTAACGCTGCGCGCCATTGCTCCCACATTCACACACACACTGGTGGCACTGTAAGGCGCGAAGGGGGGTGCCCTGGGCAGCAATTATAAACCTCTAGGGACACTGGTATATATATATATATATATATATATATATATATATATATATATATATACACACACTGCGGAGGCAGTATATTACAGAATCCCCCGCCAGTATAAAGATTTGAGCGGGACCGAAGCCCGCCATTGAGGGGGCGGAGCTTGATCCCACAGCACTAACCAATGCCATTTTCTCAACACGCTGCAGAGAAGCTGGCTCCCCGGACTCTCCCCTGCTGAACACAAGTACAGAGGGCAAAAAAGAGGGGGGGGGCACATTATTTGGCGCAGTGAGTATATATAAAAGCGCTGTACTGAGTGGGATTTTATTCCAGTTTCCGGTGACGCTGGGTGTGTGCTGGCATGCTCTCTGTCTCTCCAAAGGGTCTTATTGGGGGACTGTCTCCATATAGATATATATCCCTGAGTGTGTAGAGGTGTCGGTATGTGTGTGCCGGCATGTCTGAAGCGGAAGGCTCATCTAAGGAGGAGGTAGAGCAGATGATTGTGGTGTCTGTGTCGGCGACGCCGGCTCCTGATTGGTTGGATATGTGGAATGTTTTAAATGCAAATGTGTCTTTATTACATAAGAGATTGGACAAAGCAGAGTCCAGGGAAAATACAGGGAGTCAATCCATAGCTTTGGCTGTATCACAGGGCCCTTCAGGGTCTCAGAAACGTCCCCTGTCCCAAGTAGCAGACACTGATACCGACACGGATTCTGACTCCAGTGTCGACTACGATGATGCGAGGTTACACCCAAGGGTGGCTAAAAGTATTCAATATATGATTATTGCAATAAAGGATGTTTTGCATATCACAGAGGAACCCCCTGTCCCTGACACGAGGGTACAAATGTATAAGGAAAAGAAACCTGAGGTAACGTTTCCCCCATCTCATGAGCTGAACGCGCTATTTGAAAAGGCTTGGGAAACTCCAGACAAGAAACTGCAGATTCCCAAGAGAATGCTTATGGCGTATCTTTTCCCCGCACAGGACAGATTACGGTGGGAATCCTCGCCCAGGGTGGACAAGGCTTTGACGCGCTTATCCAAAAAGGTGGCGCTACCGTCTCCAGACACGGCAGCCTTTAAGGATCTTGCTGATTGCAGACAGGAAACTGCTTTAAAATCAATTTATGCACACACGAGTGCCTTGCTCAGACCGGCAGTAGCGTCGGCTTGGGTATGTAGCGCAGTAGCAGCATGGGCAGATAACTTGTCATCTGACATGGATACCCTAGATAGGGATAGCATTTTATTGACCTTGGGTCATATTAAAGACGCAGCCTTGTATATGAGAGACGCTGCGAGAGACGTTGGGCTGTTAGGTTCAAGAGCCAGCGCCATTGCAATTTCTGCTAGGCGAGCCCTGTGGACCCGCCAATGGATGGGTGATGCCGACTCAAAGAGACATGGAAGTTTTGTCTTACAAGGATGAGGTTTTATTTGGGGAGGGTCTCGCGGACCTGGTTTCCACAGCTACCGCGGGTAAATCATCTTTTTTACCTTATGTTCCCCCACAGCAAAAGAAAACACCACAATATCAGATGCAGTCCTTTCGGTCGCATAAGTCCAGAAGAGGTCGGGGCTCTTCCTTCCTCGCCAGAGGTAAGGGTAGTGGGAAAAGAATGTCTGCTACGGCTAATTCCCAGGAGCAGAAGTCCTCCCCGGCTTCTACTAAATCCACTGCATGACGCTGGGGCTCCACTGAGGGAGTCCGCACCGGTGGGGGCACGTCTTCGACTCTTCAGCCAGGTCTGGGTTCAGTCAGACGTGGATCCTTGGGCGATGGAAATTGTATCCCAAGGCTACAAACTGGAATTCGAAGAGGTGCCTCCTCGCCGATTTTTCAGATCTGCTTCACCAGCTTCTCCCTCAGAGATGGAAATAGTTTTAGCTGCAATTCAAAAACTGTGTCAACAGCAAGTGATTATCACGGTTCCCCTAGTCCAACAGGGGAAGGGGTACTATTCAACCCTGTTTGTGGTCCCGAAACCGGATGGCTCGGTCAGACCCATATGCAATACAGACAGACTTGCTTGATCGGGCGCTAATACAGTATTACATATAATTGAAATGTACAATTTAGTCTATTTTGATTTTATTTAGAGAGCAGCTCCTACGTGGCAACTGGATGCCTTTTACACTAAAGAAAGTAAATTAAGTTTCAATGGAAACACTAAGGAGCGCTAATGGTATAATCATAAAAATATTTTTTTATTTATTTTTATAGATAATATTTACCACAGTATAGACAATTTACCTAGTGGCTACAAGGTAACATAAAACCACAATACAATGATTATATATGCAATGTGTGTATTTTCAGCTGATTAGCTCTTTTATAAAAAAGCAGTACTGCAGTCCAAAATTGAACATATTAGAATCAGGAAGTCCTCCAATTTAGTATAATTAGGTGTGGAAAAAAAGAAGAAAACGTCCCACAGTTTTGTTATAAATTGATACTTTGTATTGATTTGCACGATTCCTCGTTATACGAGGTCGCAGGTTCGGCATTCAAGACTGGGTTCTGGTGACCACGGACGCGAGCCTCCGAGGATGAGGAGCAGTCACACAAGGAAGACATTTTCAGGGACTATGGTCAAGCCAGGAGGCTTGTCTACACATCAACGTACTGGAATTGAGGGCCATATACAAAGGCCTACGACAAATGGCGTATCTTCTTCACGACCTACCGGTTCTGATTCAATCAGACAACGTCACAGCCGTGGCTCATGTAAACCGCCAAGGCGGGACAAGGAGCAGAGTGGCAATGGTGGAAGCCACCAGGATGGGCGGAAAATCATGTAAGCGCTCTGTCAGCAGTCTTCATTCCGGGAGTGGACAACTGGGAAGCAGACTTCCTCAGCAGACACTATCTCCATCCAGGAGAGTGGGGACTTCATTAGGATGTTTTTGCAGAGATAACAAGTCATTGGGGACTTCCGCAAATAGACATGATGGCGTCACGGCTTAACAAGAAGCTTCGGAGGTATTGTGCCAGGTCAAGGGACCCTCAGGCAGTAGCGGTGGACGCCCTGGTGACACCATGGGTGTTTCAGTCGGTCTATGTGTTCCCTCCTCTTCCGCTCATCTCAAAAATACTGAGAATCATAAGACGAAAAAGAGTGCAGAGATTAAGGCTAGGAAGGAGGTGACGGCGAAACATTATCACCGCATCTGGAGGAAGTATGTATCTTGGTGTGAAGCCAAGAATGCTCCTACGGAAGATTTCCATCTGGGCCGTTTTCTCCACTTTCTACAGACAGGAGTGGATATGGGCCTAAAGTTGGGCTCCATTAAGGTACAGATTTCGGCCCTATCAAATTTCTTTCAGAAGGAATTGGCTTCTCTCCCAGAAGTCCAGACTTTTGTAAAGGGAGTGCTGCATATCCAGCCTCCTTTTGTGCCCCCAGTGTCACCATGGGACCTTAACGTGGTGTTACAGTTCCTAAATTCTCACTGGTTTGAGCCTCTTCAAACAGTTGAATTAAAATTTCTCACTTGGAAGGTGGTCATGTTGTTGGCCTTGGCATCTGCAAGGCGCGTGTCCTAATTGGCGGCTTTGTCTCACAAGAGCCCCTATCTGATTTTCCATGTGGATAGAGCAAAATTGAGGACTCGTCCTCAATTTTTGCCTAAACCAACCTATCCAAGTCCCTTGATGTAGTCAGGGCCTTAAAAATGTATGTAGCCAGGACGGCTCGGGTTAGGAAAACAGGCACTGTTTGTCCTATATGCAGGCAACAAAGTTGGCGCTCCTGCTTCTAAACAGACTATTGCTCGCTGGATCTGTAACACGATTCAGCAGGCTCATTCTATGACTGGATTGCCGTTACCAATTTCGGTGAAGGGCCATTCCTCTAGGAAGGTGGGCTCTTCTTGGGCGGCTGCCCGAGGCGTCTCGGCATTACAGCTTTGCCGAGCTTCTCACACTCACTTATAAAGCCCTCACCCACTCCTCTCCCATCTACATCTCTGACCTTATCTCCCTTTACACTCCCTCCCGTCCTCTTCGCTCTGCTAATGCACGCCGACTCTCCTGCCTACGGATTACTTCCTCCCACTCCTACCTCCAAGATTTTTCACGTCTCTGGAATTCCCTACCTCTCCACCTCTCTACAAAACTTCAAAAGGGCTCTCAAGACCCACTTCTTCACCAAACCCAGCCAAATCTCATCCTAACCCTGTTCTACGCTCTCTATGTACCCCATCTGTGTCACCCCTGTCTGTCTACCCCTTTCCTTTAGAATGTAAGCTCTCACGAGCAGGGCCCTCTTCCCTCATGTGCTTATCCTTTCTTACTTTAATAATCTTCAGCTGCACCAAATCCAGCAGTCTTCTGCCACCTGATACTTATTCCAGTGTCATCTGCTGATGTAACTATGTTTATTTACCCTGTACTTGTCCTATACTGTCATCAACTGTAAGTTGCTGTTTTCCTGTTTGATTATTTGTTTATGTATTCTGTAATTGGGCGCTGCGGAACCCTTGTGGCGCCATATAAATAAAGGATAATAATAATAATGTATGTCTGCCTATGTATGTATGTATACACATACAATTAAAGGGATGTACAGTAGTTGGCATCCTGTACCCAATCCCAATTAAATATCTGCACAAGACCCCATATACAGTATCGATCGATGTATCTATTGATAATATATTTTATCCTGGCACTCTGCAAAAAAACGAAATTGGCCTCCGTGTCCTATACGATTTAGATAGCTGCGCCAAGGCTATTCCCATTCATGGGACCACAACACCCATAGAGTGGGAACAGAACTTGTGGCAAGTGCAGCAAGGCACTGAGCCCGCAAGGGGCTTTCTAGCGATCGCCCTGCTGGCGGCCAGTATCCCGGGGTCAGTATTTTGACCTCCCGACCGCCGGCATTCCAATCTCAACCCAACATGCAGGCTAGCGTGTATACATAAAAAATAGACTTTTAAAGGGAAAGTATATTGTGAGCAAAGTCACAAAATTCTGTGACTGTTTACAATATACTTTACTACTGTAAAAGTCCTTGAATGTTGTCCCTTTTCTCTGTATATGTATAATGATGCAATTCACCCCAGCCTACCTAGTGGCCATCTGTATTTCCCCTCAGGGAGGTGATGATAGGGAGGTTTGCAGGTTACGGGACCCTAGGCTGAAGCTTTGCATAGGGTGCAGAGAGATGCATCTGCCCTGCCTACAGTAAATAGAATATTGTGTCTGATCATATGCAGCTGCTTATTAAGTAATGTATCTTTCTCTTATGTCCTAGAGGATGCTGGGGTTCCATTTAGTACCATGGGGTATAGATGGGTCCCTTGGGAGCCATGGACACTTTAAGAATTTAAATGTGTGGGCTGGCTCCTCCCTCTATGCCCCTCCTACCAGACTCGGTTTAGAATATGTGCCTGGGAGCTCCTAGGAGTTTTTCTAGCTTTATTGTTTTTCTAAGAGTGTTAGGTACAGGAAGGCAGCTGGCAACAGCCTTCCTGTTTCGTGGGACTTAGGGGATGGAAGTGGAAACCAACTCTAGAAGTTAATGGTTCTCTATCTCCGCTGACAGGACACTGAGCTCCTGAGGGTGCTGATCGCAAGCCGGCGAGGCGACCACCCACTCCCACAGCACGGCCGCCACCCCCTAACAGAGCCAGAAGAAAGAAGAGTGGCGAGTATAATGCCGGCGGCCCGGAAAGTGGGTTTGCCCGGTGGGAATGGCGGCACAAGGGTGGAAGCGCAGCTCTGACAGGCTGCGCTCCAGAGGGCTCAGAGGCACACTGTACAGCGCTGTGAGGGGCGTCCTGAGCCAGCGCAATCACCCTACACTGGTCACAGAAGGCTACCAGGGACTTATCCAACTGTTAGCTGCAAATTACCTCAGGCCAGTATAATACAGTAAGTGCGGGAAGACGCGCCATTACAAGGGGCGGGGCTTCTTAGAGTGGATTCAGCACTCACCAGCGCCATTTTCTCTTATGTCCTAGAGCAGGGCTGGCCAAACCGGTCCTCGAGATCTACCAACAGTTCATGTTTTCCAGGCCTCCTGGAGATCTGTAGAATTGTCAGTTAGGAATGAATGCAGCACATCTTAATTAGTAATGACTACACCTGTGCACCAGCTAGGTGGTCTGGAAAATGTGTACTGTTGGTAGATCTCGAGGACTGGTTTGGCCAGCCCTGTCCTAGAGGATGCTGGGGAGTCCGTAAGGACCATGGGGTATAGACGGGCTCCGCAGGAGACATGGGCACTCTAAGATCTTTTAATAGGCGTGAGCTGGCTCCTCCCTCTATGCACCTCCTCCAGACCTCAGTTAGATCCTGTGCCCAGAGGAGACTGGTTGCACACTAGGGGAGCTCTGCTGAATTTCTCTAGAAAAAACTTTTGTTAGGTTTTTTATTTTCAGGGAGCACTGCTGGCAACAGGCTCCCTGCTTCGTGGGACAGAGGGGAGAGAAGGAGACCCACTTTCCTGGACTGATGGGCTCTGCTTCTTAGGCTACTGGACTCCATTAGCTCCAGAGGGTCAGAACACAGGTGTCATCCTTGCTGTTCGTCCCGGAGCCGCACCGCCGTCCTCACAGCGCCGGAAGATAGAAGCCGGGTAAGTATAGGAAGCAAGATGGCTTCAAAGCGTGGGGTACCGTGCAGCGGTCGCGCTGCGCCCCATTTCTCCCACACACACACAAGGCACAGCAAGGGTGCAGGGCGCCGGGGGAGTGCCCCTGGGCAGCAATTATGGCCTCATATTAGACTGGCACAGATATATAGACACTGCGGAGGCAGTATATATAAAAACCCTGCCAGTATAAAAAAAAAATGCGGGACCGAGGCCCGCCTTCGAGGGGGCGGAGCTTGATCCCTCAGCACTAACCAGCGCCATTTTCTCCACAGCTCGCTGCAGAGAAGCTGCTCCCGGACTCTTCCCCTGCTGTACAAGTAATAGGGGGCAAAAACGAGGGGGGGGGGGGGGTTTCGGGGCACATTGATTTGGTGCTAAATTTGTTATAAAAAGTGCTTACAGGTCTGGGACTTTGTTTCAGAACTATGTGACGCTGGGTGTGTGCTGGCATACTCTCTCTCTGTCTCTCCAAGGGGCCTTATTGTGGGTCTGTCCCCATATCCATATATCCCAGTGTATGTGGGGGTCTCAGTACGCGTGTCGACATGTCTGAGGTGGAAGGCTCGTCTAGGGAGGAAGCAGAGCAGATGGTGGTAGTGTTTCCGTCGGCACGGCGGATTGGGTGGACATGTGGAGTGTTTTGAATGCTAGTATGGCTTTATTACATAAGAGATTGGACAAGGCAGAGTCCAAAGACCAAGCAGAGAGTCAATCCATGGCTTTTACTGTCACAAGACCCTTCAGGGTCCCATAAACGTCCCTTTACCCAGATAGCAGACACTGATACCGACACGGATTCCGACTCCAGTGTCGACTATGATGATGCACGGTTACACCCAAGGGTGGCCAGGAGTATTCAATACATGATTATTGCAATAAAAGATGTATTACATATCACAGAGGACCCCTCTGTCCCTGACACAAGGGTATGCATGTTTAAGAAAAAGAAACCTGAGGTAACGTTTCCCCCATCTCTTGAGCTGAACGCTTTATTTGAAAAAGCTTGGGAAACTCCAGACAAGAGACTGCATGTTCCCAAGAGAATTATTATGGTGTATCCTTTCCCCTCAAAAGACAGGTTACGGTGGGAATCCTCACCCACGGTGGACAAGGCCTTGACGCGCTTGTCCAAAAAGGTGGCCCTACCATCCCCAGACACGGCGACCCTAAAGGATCCTGCGGATCGCAGGCAAGAAACTACCTTTAAAGCAATTTATGCGACTACGGGAACCCTGCTCAGACCGGCAGTAGCGTCGGCATGGGTGGGTAGCGCAATTGCAGCTTGGGCAGATAACTTGTCATCTGACATGGACACCCTAGATAAAGATAGTATTTTATTGAATCAAGGACGCAGCGTTATATATGAGGGAGGCTGTGAGAGATATTGGTCTTTTGGGTTCAACAGCCAATGCCATGGCAATTTCTGCTAGAAGGTCCCTGTGGACCCGTCAATGGACTGGTGATGCTGACTCAAAGAGACATATGGAGGCTTTACCTTACAAGGGTGAAGTTTTATTTGGGGAGGGCCTCGCGGACCTGATTTCCACAGCTACCGCGGGTAGGTCTTTCTTGCCTTACGTTCCCCCACAGCAAAAGAAAACACCTCAATATCAGATGCAGTCCTTTCGGTCTCATAAGTTCAGAAAGGGGCGTGGCTCATCCTTCCTCGCCAGAGGTAGAGGGAAAAGAACACCAGCTACGGCTAGTTTCCAGGAGCAAAAGTCCTCCCCGGCTTCTACAAAATCCACCGCATGACGCTGGGGTTCCGCTGCGGGAGTCCGCACCGGTAGGGCACGTCTTCAACTCTTCAGCCAGGTCTGGGTTCAATCAGACTTGAATCCTTGGGTAGTCGGAATTGTATCCCAAGGATACAAACTGGAGTTCGAAGATGTGCCTCCACACCGATTTTTCAAATCGGCCTTGCTCTCTGGGGGAGAAGCTGGCAATAGTTTCAGCTGCCATACAAAAGCTGTGTCAACAGCAAGTGATTATCCAGGTTCCCCTTGTCACAACTGAGGGCCTGAGCTGACGGGAGGCAGCCTCAATTGTAGGGGCTGAGATGTACCGGAACCTGGGAGGTTGTATCAGACCCCTGGACATGTAAGTAACATGAATAATAACTGCCCGAAGGCGTGACCACGACAACTTGGATAAAAGTCAATGATGTTTATTATGACAACTCCGCAACACAGCAGCAGTAAAAGAAAACGTAAAAGTCAGCAAATAATAAATACAGTTCCTGGGTACTACAGGATGGCAGGAGCCACAGGGCACTGGTAGTGTGAGATAGTTCTTATGATCTTCTAGATGGAAAGTCCTTACCAGGCCCGACTGTAGC
Source organism: Pseudophryne corroboree (assembly GCF_028390025.1). Classification (NCBI taxonomy): domain Eukaryota; kingdom Metazoa; phylum Chordata; class Amphibia; order Anura; family Myobatrachidae; genus Pseudophryne; species Pseudophryne corroboree. The sequence continues at coordinate 352,978,421 of NC_086452.1, read as the reverse complement.
AATGGAGATAACCCAGGATTGTGCCAGCTGGTGTTCCAGGAAAAGCTGGGTTGCTGAAGGTAAAACAGCTGCTGTGGATACTGGCTGGAACCAGACTGTTGTTAGCACGGAGTGGATACTGGCTGGAACCAGTTAAATAATAAATGAACTTGGGAGCGATGAAATATGAACTGAAATGTAGAACTTGAGAGCGGAGAAATAATAATACCGGTGGAGAGTGGTAAAGTGTAGAAAGGACACCGGCCCTTTAAGGGAAGCTGTACTCTGCTGAAAGCTGAGCTGGAAGCAGGTAATGGTGTAGCTGGAAACAGATGAATCCACAATGGATTGGAGAGTCAGGCTGCACCGCAGGTGGAATGCTGGTGCGGGTCTCTATGGTGGAAGTCTTGAGACAGGAGCTGGAACCTGGAAGACAATCACAGGAGAGAGACAAACAGGAACTAGGTTTGACAACCAAAGCACTGACGCCTTCCTTGCTCAGGCACAGTGTATTTATACCTGCAGCAAGGAAGGGATTGGCTAGGCAATTATGCAGATTAACAATACTGACAACAGATTGGAGGAAATGATCAGCTGACAGAATCCAAGATGGCTGCGCCCATGCAGACACTTGGAGGGAAGTTTGGTTTGTAATCCATGTGGTAATGAAAACAGTAATGGCGGCGCCGGCCACTGGAGACAGGAGACGCCAGGCTGACAAGTGCACATCCAACCACGCAGACACAGCGGAGGCCGCGGCTGACGTAATCGCCACTCTGACACTCTGCATGCAGAAGCTCAGGGACGGCGGCGGAGGCCGCGGGAGACGCCATGCCAGATGTAATAAGGCGTTACTGTGACAGCGTCTCAGAGAGACAGGAGAGGATGCAGGAATGTGAACATTAGGATAACAGATGGGATCCGGTCCTGGAGCGCTGAGCCAGCCTTAGGAGGCATCTGATGGGTAAGAAATGGCGTCCAGATACCCGGATCGTGACACCCCTATTGCAACAGGGGAAGGGGATTTATTCATCCCTATTTGTGGTCCCGAAGCCGGATGGCTCAGTCAGACCAATTCTGAATCTAAAATCCCTAAACCTATATTTGAAGAGGTTCAAATTCAAGATGGAATCTCTCCGGGCAGTGATCTCCAGCCTGAAAGGGGGGAATTTTATGGTGTCACTAGACATAAAGGATGCATACCTTCATGTCCCCATATATCCTCCTCATCAGGCGTACCTGAGATTCGCTGTACAGGATTGTCATTACCAGTTTCAGACGTTGCCGTTTGGTCTTTCCACGGCCCCGAGAATTTTCACCAAGGTAATGGAAATGATGGTGCTCCTGTGCAAGCAGGGGGTCACAATTATCCCATACTTGGACGATCTCCTGCTAAAAGCAGAGAGTACTACAGCAACACGGCTGGATTTTAAATCTGCCAAAGTCGCAGTTGGTTCCGACAACTCGGCTGTCGTTTTTGGGCATGATTCTAGACACGGAAAAACAGAGGGTTTTTCTCCCAATGGAAAAGGCCCAGGAACTCAAGAACATGGTCCAGGACCTGCTGAAACCAATAAGAGTGTCAGTTCATCAATGCACTCGAGTATTGGGAAAAATGGTGGCGGCCTACGAGGTCATTCCGTTCGGCAGGTTCCATACAAGATCTTTTCAGTGGGACCTTCTGGACAAGTGGTCCGGGTCCCATCTCCAGATGCATCGGAGGATACGCCTGTCCCCCAGGGCCAGGGTCTCTCTCCTGTGGTGGCTCCAGAGTGCTCACCTTCTAGAGGGTCGCAGGTTCGGAATTCAAGATTGGGTTCTCGCGACCACGGACGCGAGCCTCCGAGGATGGGGAGCAGTCACCCAGGGAAAAAAATTTCAGGGAATATGGTCAAGCTAGGAGGCTTGTCTACACATCAATGTGCTGGAATTAAGGGCCATATTCAACGGCCTGAAGCAGGCGGAGAATCATCTTCGCAACCTACCCGTTCTGATCCAGTCAGACAACATCACAGCCGTGGCGCATGTAAACCGCCAGGGCGGGACAAGGAGCAAAGCGGCAATGGCGGAAGCCACAAGGATTCTTCGCTGGGCAGAAAATCATGTAAGCGCTCTGTCAGCAGTTTTCATTCCAGGAGTAGACAACTGGGAAGCAGACTTCCTCAGCAGGCACGATCTCCATCCAGGGGAGTGGGGACTTCATCAAGAAGTCTTTGCAGAGGTAACAAGTTGTTGGGGACTCCCTCAAATAGACATGATGGTGTCACGCCTCAACAGGAAGCTTCGGACGTATTGTTCCAGGTCGAGGGGCCCTCAGGCAGTGGCAGTGGGCGCCCTGGTGACACAGTGGCTGTTTAAGTCGGTCTATGTGTTCCCTCCACTTCCACCAATCTCAAAAATATTGAGAATCATAAGATGAACAAGAGTGCATACAATACTCACTGTTCCTGATTGTCCTCGAAGTTCCTGGTATTCAGATCTTCAGGAAATGCTCACAGAAGATCCGTGGCCTCTTCCTCCCAGGGAGGACCTGTTACAACAGGGGCCATGTGTGTTCCAAGACTTACCGCGGTTACGTTTGACGGCATGGCGGTTGAACGCCAGATTCTAGCTAGGAAAGGTATTTCGGGGGAAGTCATCCCTACTCTAATTAAAGCTAGGAAGGAGGTAACGGCGAAGCACTATCACCGTATCTGGAAGAAATATGTGTCTTGGTGTGAAGCCAAGAATGCTCCTACGGAAGATTTTCAGCTGGGTCGTTTTCTCCATTTTCTACAGACAGGAGTGGATATGGGCCTAAAGTTAGGCTCCATTAAGGTGCAGATTTCGGCCTTATCTATATTCTTTCAGAAGGAATTGGCTTCTCTCCCAGAAGTCCAGACTTTTGTAAAGGGAGTGCTGCACATCCAACCTCCTTTTGTGCCCCCAGTGGCACCGTGGGACCTTAACGTGGTGTTACAGTTTCTTAAATCGCACTGGTTTGAACCTCTTCAAACAGTTGAATTGAAGTTTCTCACTTGGAAAGTGGTCATGTTGTTGGCCTTGGCGTCTGCAAGGCGGGTGTCCGAATTGGCGGTTTTGTCTCACAAGAGCCCCTATCTGATTTTCCATGTGGATAGAGCGGAGTTGAGGACTCATCCTCAATTTCTGCCTAAGGTGGTTTCGTCGTTTCACATGAACCAACCTATTGTGGTGCCTGTGGCTACGGATGCCTTGGAGGATTCCAAGTCCCTTGATGTAGTCGGGGCCTTAAAAATTTATGTAGCGAGGACGGATCGGGTTGGGAAAACAGAGGCACTGTTTATCCTGTATGCAGCCAACAAGGTTGTCGCTCCTGCTTCTAAGCAGACTATTGCACGCTGGATCTGTAACACGATTCAGCAGGCTCATTCTACGACTGGATTGCAGTTACCAAAATCGGTATAGGCCCATTCCACTAGGAAGGTGGGCTCTTCTTGGGTGGCTGCCCGAGGCGTCTCGGCATAACAGCTTTGCCGAGCAGCTACGTGGTCGGGTTCAAACACTTTTGCAAAATTCTACAAGTTTGATACCCTGGCTGATGAGGACCTCATGTTTGCTTAATCGGTGCTGCAGAGTCATCCGCACTCTCCCGCCCGGTCTGGAGCTTTGGTATAAACCCCTTGGTCCTTACGGAGTCCCCAGCATCCTCTAGGACGTAAGAGAAAATAAGATTTTAAACCTACCGGTAAATCTTTTTCTCCTAGTCCGTAGAGGATGCTGGGCTTCCCATCCCAGTGCAGACTAAATCTGCAAGGCTTGTATATAGTTGTTGTTTACATAAGGGTTATGTTACAGTTGAGATCAGTCTCTGGCTGATACTGTTTGTTCATGCTGTTAACTGGTTTAGTATATACCATATTATACGGTGTGGATGGTGTGGGCTGGTATGTATCTCGCCCTTAGATTAACAAAATTCCTTTCCTCGTACTGTCCGTCTCCTCTGGGCACAGTTCTATAACTGAGGTCTGGAGGAGGGGCATAGAGGGAGGAGCCAGCTCACGCCCATTAAAAGGTCTTAGAGTGCCCATGTCTCCTGCGGAGCCCGTCTATACCCCATGGTCCTTACGGAGTCCCCAGCATCCTCTACGGACTAGGAGAAAAAGATTTACCGGTAGGTTTAAAATCTTATTTTCTCCCTGCAGATCACAGCAGCAGAACACTGACAGGGAACGCTGCTCTCCACATAACTCCAGCTATCCTCTGCGGTACCAGGGTGTTATAGGAGGAGGGGGGGAGGGAGTGGAGGAGGGAGGGGGGGGGGAGTGTATTATTGGAACTGTTTATCCTATTAAGGTTACTCAGTCAGCGCCGACAGTTTAGTATATTAACTGCCTACTGGGGCGCTGAGTGGCTGGCTCCTTTTACTCTGACTCTCTGAAGGTACTATGGGGAAAACTGATATTTTCCTGTGTGTGTGGCTGTATATCTCACATTAACATGTCTAGGGACTCTATCTTGTGCTGCAGAGTGTGTATCTTCTCCTGATCAGTTTATTCCATGTACTCAGGACTGCCGTGCCCGCTCGCTGGAACGGCCTGGACACGACTATTTCCCATAATCATGATAATTCTATGGCCTAGAGTAGGTATTGGATAGTATGGCTACTCACACTGATAGCTCCACTAGGACTCAGTCCATTTTAAAATGTATCACTTGGAATGTGGAAGGACTAAACTCCCCTATTAAGAGACGCAAAGTATTGTCTTATTTGAAATGCCTTAAACCGGATATTGAATTTTTACAAGAGACCCACTGGGATATAAAAGACCCCAACACCCTTAGGGGAGCTTGGGTGGGAGAATTTAAAACTGCTTCATTTACTGCAAAACGCAGGTGGGTTTTGCTATTGTTTAGGAAACACTTGCCGTACACAATCAAAGACGTGGTCTGATCCGGAAGGTCATTTTCTTTTTATAAAACTCTCGCTTCTGGGTTCCTTATACACATTAGCGGCGCTTTACGCACCAACAGGCTCGACTAGACCGTTTTTTACGACTATATATTCAAAATTGCAGGAAGGGGAATTGCTGCTTGGTGGCGATTTCATTGTTTTCTCTCTAGGGGCTTGGATCGTTCCTCTGGTTGGGGTGTGGGGGGAGGTCTCCTCGTTGACCTTTTTGAAAGATTCTTTAAAGTTATGTGATCCATTGAGGTGCCAACATCCGATTTCCCGGGAATATACTTTTTACTCTCACCCCCATGATACTTTTTCTTGAATAGATTTTTGGTTACTTTCTGACACACTATATAGTAGGGTGGTATAGGCCCTATTGCTCTTTCAGACCATTCACCGGTTTGGGTAACCCTAGCTATAAAAGATCCCCTGATTACTTCTTATAATTGGAGATTTCCTGCCTACCTTGCCAAGTCTACTGATTTTCGTAACCACCTGATAACTGCTTTCTGTAATTATGAACAAGATAATGCAGGCCATTTAGATGATATTCAGCTGTTTTGGGCTGCGGCGAAGCCTGTAATTAGAGGTCAAGTGATGGAGTATGTAACCAGGAAACGGAGAAAGCTTTCACAAATTATTGAAGATCACAGTAAATTGCTGACAACATATGATGCCATGTTGCAGTCAGATTCTATAGCCTCTCAACAACATTATTTAGATGCCAAACACTCTTATGATACCTTATGTACTGAACGGGCCCAATTTGCCCATGATGTCCAGCGTAGTAAATATTATTACGGGTGCAATAAATCAGGGAAACTGCTTGCTAACCTTGTACGTTCCCATAATGCCCCTTCTCGTATATTGCAAATAGACCCTTCAAATAGATCTCCGGTTACGGATCTGTCGGGGATATCTAACCATTTGAGGGATTATTACCGGTTGCAATATACCTCTGCGCCTGATTATCCATCTGAAGGCGACCAATTCCTTTCTAAGGCGGAATTGTCTGTCCTTACTGAAGAGGAGAGAGATTTATTGACTGCGCTAGTTACTGATGTAGAATTGTCCTTTTTGATCAAATCATTGGCCAAAGGTAAGTCCCCAGGTCCTGATGGTTTCGGAGCAGAATACTACCAACTCCTCTTAGATCATTTGCTACCTCACATGGTTACTTTGCTTAATTCATTGCTTTCTGGAGAACAACCCCCCTTAAACTTCACTGAGGCTAGGATTATAGTTTTCCCAAAACCGGGCAAAGATCCTACACAGGTCCAATCTTATAGGCCCATTTCTCTATTAAATCAGGACCTGAAACACTCTACTAAACTATTGGCGCAGCGTATGCAGAGTTTTCTCCCTCGGATATTGCACCCAGCCCAAAATGGCTTTGTGAAGGGCAGAACTTCGGTCCACAATGTACGTATGTTGGTAGCGGCAATGCATCGTTATCATCAATTAAACAACAAAGAAGCCATCATTGTCAGCTGTGATGCAGACAAGGCTTTTGATAGGGTTTCCTGGTCGTATATTTCACGTATACTCCATGCCCAACAATTTGGCCCGGCATTTATTGGTATCTTTAATATGTTGTACTCATATCCGGTAGCTTATTTCTCTATCGTCCTAGTGGATGCTGGGGTTCCTGAAAGGACCATGGGGAATAGCGGCTCCGCAGGAGACAGGGCACAAAAGTAAAGCTTTCCGATCAGGTGGTGTGCACTGGCTCCTCCCCCTATGACCCTCCTCCAAGCCAGTTAGATTTTTGTGCCCGGCCGAGAAGGGTGCAATCTAGGTGGCTCTCCTAAAGAGCTGCTTAGAAAAGTTTAGCTTAGGTTTTTTATTTTACAGTGAGTCCTGCTGGCAACAGGATCACTGCAACGAGGGACTTAGGGGAGAAGAAGTGAACTCACCTGCGTGCAGGATGGATTGGCTTCTTGGCTACTGGACATCAGCTCCAGAGGGACGATCACAGGTACAGCCTGGATGGTCACCGGAGCCTTGCCGCCGGCCCCCTTGCAGATGCTGAAGTAAGAAGAGGTCCAGAATCGGCGGCAGAAGACTCCTCAGTCTTCTAAAGGTAGCGCACAGCACTGCAGCTGTGCGCCATTTTCCTCTCAGCACACTTCACACGGCAGTCACTGAGGGTGCAGGGCGCTGGGAGGGGGGCGCCCTGGGAGGCAAATGAATACCTATTTTGGCTAAAAATACCTCACATATAGCCTCCGGAGGCTATATGGAGATATTTAACCCCTGCCAGAATCCGTTAAGAGCGGGAGACGAGGCCGCCGAAAAAGGGGCGGGGCCTATATCCTCAGCACACAGCGCCATTTTCCCTCACAGAAAGGCTGGAGGGAAGGCTCCCAGGCTCTCCCCTGCACTGCACTACAGAAACAGGGTTAAAACAGAGAGGGGGGGCACTAATTTGGCGATATGCTTATATATTAAGATGCTATAAGGGAAAACACTTATATAAGGTTGTCCCTATATAATTATAGCGTTTTTTGGTGTGTGCTGGTAAACTCTCCCTCTGTCTCTCCAAAGGGCTAGTGGGTCCTGTCCTCTATCAGAGCATTCCCTGTGTGTGTGCTGTGTGTCGGTACGTGTGTGTCGACATGTATGAGGACGATGTTGGTGAGGAGGCGGAGCAATTGCCTGTAATGGTGATGTCACTCTCTAGGGAGTCGACACCGGAATGGATGGCTTATTTAGGGAATTACGTGATAATGTCAACACGCTGCAAGGTCGGTTGACGACATGAGACGGCCGACAAACAATTAGTACCGGTCCAGACGTCTCAAAAACACCGTCAGGGGTTTTAAAACGCCCGTTTACTTTAGTCGGTCGACACAGACACAGACAGGGACACTGAATCCAGTGTCGACGGTGAATAAACAAACGTATTCCTTATTAGGGCCACACGTTAAAGGCAATGAAGGAGGTGTTACATATTTCTGATACTACAAGTACCACAAAAGAGGGTATTATGTGGGATGTGAAAAAACTACCGTAGTTTTTCCTGAATCAGATAAATTAAATAAAGTGTGTGATGATGCGTGGGTTCCCCCCGATAGAAAATTATGGGCGGTATACCCTTTCCCGCCAGAAGTTAGGGCGCGTTGGGAAACACCCCTTAGGGTGGATAAGGCGCTCACACGCTTATCAAAACAAGTGGCGGTACCGTCTATAGATAGGGCCGTCCTCAAGGACCAGCTGACAGGAGGCTGGAAAATATCATAAAAAGTATATACACACATACTGGTGTTATACTGCGACCAGCGATCGCCTCAGCCTGGATGTGCAGAGCTGGGGTGGCTTGGTCGGATTCCCTGACTAAAAATATTGATACCCTTGACAGGGACAGTATTTTATTGACTATAGAGCATTTAAAGGATGCATTTCTATATATGCGAGATGCACAGAGGGATATTTGCACTCTGGCATCAAGAGTAAATGCGATGTCCATATCTGCCAGAAGATGTTATGGACACGACAGTGGTCAGGTGATGCAGATTCCAAACGGCACAAAGGTGTATTGCCGTATAAAGGAAGAGGAGTTATTTGGGGTCGGTCCATCGGACCTGGTGGCCACGGCAACTGCTGGAAAATCCGCCGTTTTTACCCTAAGTCACATCTCTGCAGAAAAAGACACCGTCTTTTCAGCCTCAGTCCTTTCGTCCCTATAAGATCATATCTGCCCAGGGATAGAGGAAAGGGAAGAAGACTGCAGCAGGCAGCCCATTCCCAGGAACAGAAGCGTTCCACCGCTTCTGACAAGTTCTCAGCATGGCGCTGAGACCGTACAGGACCCCTGGATCCTACAAGTAGTATCCCAGGGGTACAGATTGGAATGTCGAGACGTTTCCCCTTCGCAGGCTCCAGAGAGTTGTGGTAAACGGAGTGCATTCACAGGAGGGAAATGTTACCAGTGGAGTACCCCAGGGATCTGTACTTGGACCAGTGCTTTTTAATATCTTTATTGGTGACATTGCAAATGGCATTAAAGGGAAAGTATGCCTTTTTGCAGATGACACAAAGGTATGCAACAGGGTAGACACACCAGGTGGGGTAAATCAAATGATTGAGGATCTAAGTAGACTAGAGGAATGGTCAAGAGTCTGGCAATTACAGTTTAATGCCCAAAAATGCAAAATCATGCACTTGGGTCTCAAAAATCCTAAAGCTAAATACAGTATTAATGGCACTATACTGAAAACTACTGAGGAGGAAAGGGATCTAGGAGTCACTATTTCAGATGACTTAAAAGCAGGTAAGCAATGTAACAAGGCAATGAGGAAGGCTAGTCAGATGCTTGGCTGCATTGGGAGAGGAATCAGCAGCAGAAAGAAAGAAGTAATAATGCCACTGTATAGGTCATTGGTACGGCCTCATCTAGAATACTGTATTCAGTTCTGGAGGCCATATCTTCAAAAGGATATTAATACATTAGAAACTGTACAAAGGAGGGCAACTAAAATGGTGCATGGCCTACATCACAAAACATACCCAGAAAGACTAAGAAATCTCAATATGTATAGTTTGGAGCAGAGAAGGGAAAGGGGGGACATGATAGAAACTTTCAAATATATGAAGGGTTTTAACAAAGTCCAGGAGGGAAACATTCTCCAAATGAAGAGAAGCAATAGGACACGAGGACATGCACTGAGACTGGAGGGGGGGAGGTTCAGGGGAAATTTGCGGAAAAATTATTTCACAGAAAGGGTAGTGGACAAGTGGAATAGCCTCCCATCAGAGGTGGTAGAGGCTAAGACAGTAGAGCAATTTAAACATGCATGGGATAGACATAAGGATATCCTTACAAAGAAATAAGGATCAAATAAGGTTAGTGATAAAAAAAAAGAATAAAAAAAAAAAGGGGCAGACTAGATGGGCCAAGTGGTTCTTATCTGCCGACAAATTCTATGTTTCTATGTTACCAAGGTCTCCCTCCGACAAGGAGGCAGTATGGGAAAAAAATTCACAAGCTGTATTCCCAGCAGGTGATAATTAAATTACCCCTCCTACTACAAGAAAAGGGGTATTATTCCACACTATATTGTGGTACTGAAGCCAGAAGGCTAGGTGAGACTTATTCTAAAAAAATTTTTTTGAACACTTACAAAGGTTCAAATCAAGATGGAGTCACTCAGAGCAGTGATAACGAACCAGGAAGAAGGGGACTATATAGTGTCCCGGGACATCAGGGATGCTTACCTCTATGTCCCAAATTTGCCCTTCTCACTAAGGGTACCTCAGGTTCGTGGTGCAGAACTGTCACTATCAGTTTCAGACGCTGCCGTTTGGATTGTCCACGGCACCCCGGGTCTTTACCAAGGTAATGGCCGAAATGATGATTCTTCTTCGAAGAAAAGGCGTCTTAATTATCCCTTACTTGGACGATCTCCTGATAAGGGCATAGTCCAGGGAACAGTTGGAGGTCGGAGTAGCACTATCTCGGATACTGCTACAACAGCACGGGTGGATTCTAAATATTCCAAAATCGCAGCTGATCCCGACGACACGTCTGCTGTGCCTAGGGATGATTCTGGACACAGTCCAGAAAAAGGTGTTTCTCCCGGAAGAGAAAGCCAGGGAGTTATCCGAGCTAGTCAGGAACCTCCTAAAAACAATGCATCATTGCACAAGGGTCCTGGTAAAAATGGTGGCTTCCTACGAAGCAATTCCATTCGGCAGATTTCACGCAAGAACTTTTCAGTGGGATCTGCTGGACAAATGGTCCGGATCGCATCTTCAGATGCATCAGCGGATAACCCTATATCCAAGGACAAGGGTGTCTCTCCTGTGGTGGTTATAGAGTGCTCATCTTCTAGAGGGCCGCAGATTCGGCATTCAGGATTGGATGCTGGTGACCACGGAGCCCAGCCCGAGAGGCTGGGGAGCAGTCACACAAGGAAAAAATTTCCAGGGAGTGTGATCAAGTCTGGAGACTTTTCTCCACATAAATATACTGGAGCTAAGGGTAAATTTATAATGCTCTAAGCTTAGCAAGACCTCTGCTTCAAGGTCAGCCGGTATTGATCCAGTGGGAAAAACATCACGGCAGTCGCCCACGTAAACAGACAGGGCGACACAAGAAGCAGGAGGGCAATGGCAAAAACTGCAAGGACTTTTCGCTGGGCGGAAAATCATGTGATAGCACTGTCAGCAGTGTTTCATCCCGGGAATGGAAACTGGGAAGCAGACTTCCTCAGCAGGCACGACCTCCACCCGGGAGAGTGGAAACTTCATCGGGAAGTTTTTTCCACATGATTGTAAACCGTTGGGAAATACCAAAGGTGGACATGATGGCGTCCCGTCTGAACAAAAAACGGGACAGGTATTGCGCCAGGTCAAGAGACCCTCAGGCAATAGCTGTGGACGTTCTGGTAACACCGTGGGTGTACCAGTCGGTGTATGTGTTCCCTCCTCTGCTTCTCATACCTAAGGTGCTGAGAATTATAAGACGTAGAGGAGTAAGAACTATACTCATGGCTCCGGATTGGCCAAGAAGGACTTGGTACCCGGAACTTCAAGAGATGCTTACAGAGGTCTTATGGCCTCTGCCGCTAAGAAGGGACTTGCTTCAGCAAGTACCATGTCTGTTTCCAAGACTTACCGCAGCTGCGTTTGTCGGCATGGCGGTGGAAAGCCGGATCCTAAGGGAAAAAGGCATTCCGGAAGAGGTCATCCCTACCCTGGTCAAAGCCAGAAAGGAGGTGACCGCACAACATTATCACCACATGTGGCGAAAATATGTTGCGTGGTGTGAGGCCAGGAAGGCCCCACAAAGAAATTTCAACTCGGTCGTTTCCTGCATTTCCTGCAAACAGGAGTGTCTATGGGCCTCAAATTGGGGTCCATTAAGGTTCAAATTTCGGCCCTGTCGATTTTCTTCCAAAAAGAATTGGCTTCAGTTCCTGAAGTCCAGAAGTTTGTCAAGGGAGTATTGCATATACAACCCCCTTTTGTGCCTCCAGTGGCACTGTGGGATCTCAACGTAGTTCTGGGATTCCTCAAATCACATTGGTTCAAAACCAGTCAAATCTGTGGATTTGAAGCATCTCACATGAAAAGTGACCATGCTCTTGGCCCTGGCCTGGACCAGGCGAATGTCAAATTGGTGGTTTTTTCTCAAAAAAGCCCATATCTGTTTGTCCATTCGGACAGGGCAGAGCTGCGGACTCGTCCCCAGTTCTCTCCCTAAGGTGGTGTCAGTGTTTCACCTGAACCAGCTTATTGTGGTGCCTTGCACCTACTAGGGACTTGGAGGACTCCAAGTTGCTAGATGTTGTCAGGGCCCTGAAAATATGTTCCAGGACGGCTGGAGTCAGGAAAACTGACTTGCTGTTATCCTGTATGCACCCAACAAACTGGGTGCTCTTGCTTCTAAGCAGACTATTGCTAGTTGGATGTGTAATACAATTCAGCTTGCACATTCTGTGGCAGGCCTGCCACAGCCAAAATATGTAAATGCCCATTCCACAAGGAAGGTGGGCTCATCTTGGGCGGCTGCCCGAGGGGTCTCGGCTTTACAACTTTGCCGAGCAGCTACTTGGTCAGGGGCAAACACGTTTGCTAAATTCTACAAATTTGATACCCTGGCTAAGGAGGACCTGGAGTTCTCTCATTCGGTGCTGCAGAGTCATCCGCACTCTCCCGCCCGTTTGGGAGCTTTGGTATAATCCCCATGGTCCTTTCAGGAACCCCAGCATCCACTAGGACGATAGAGAAAATAAGAATTTACTTACCGATAATTCTATTTCTCGGAGTCCGTAGTGGATGCTGGGCGCCCATCCCAAGTGCGGATTATCTGCAATACTTGTACATAGTTACAAAAATCGGGTTATTATTGTTGTGAGCCATCTTTTCAGAGGCTCCGCTGTTATCATACTGTTAACTGGGTTTAGATCACAAGTTGTACGGTGTGATTGGTGTGGCTGGTATGAGTCTTACCCGGGATTCAAAATTCCTCCCTTATTGTGTACGCTCGTCCGGGCACAGTACCTAACTGGCTTGGAGGAGGGTCATAGGGGGAGGAGCCAGTGCACACCACCTGATCGGAAAGCTTTACTTTTGTGCCCTGTCTCCTGCGGAGCCGCTATTCCCCATGGTCCTTTCAGGAACCCCAGCATCCACTACGGACTCCGAGAAATAGAATTATCGGTAAGTAAATTCTTATTTTAACTATTAATGGGCTAAATTCGTCACCTATTACATTGTTTAGGGGCACCCGCAAGGCTGTCCCCTCTCTCCACTATTGTTTAATTTGGCACTTGACCCTCTGATCCGCGTATTCTGCAAGGACAACACGTGGCAAGGTATTAGATTAGGCAATACAGAGATTAAAGTATCGGCCTTTGCAGATGATCTGCTTTTGTATCTTAGTAACCCGAAACAGGCACTCCCCTCCTTACAAAATATTTTAGCAGATTTCCAATTGGTATCTGGTTTCCTTGTTAATTTTACTAAAACAATCTTTAGCTTTACATACTATAGCTAAGTCTGGATGAGGTAGTTCCTTTTTCGCTGGGACCAAAATCATCTCTTGTATCTGGGTTTACGATTTCCTAGTGATCCTACCAAAATATATACTGTCAATTATTCCCACTTTGTCGCTCAAATGTTGAAAGATTTTGAAAAATGGAGACATCTGCCGTTATCATATATTGAGAGATGCCAATTATTTAAAATGATTGATTTCTTTCCCTTGGTTTCTATATCCTGTCCAGATGATGCCATTTTTATTGAATAAAAAAGATCTTGCCGCTGTCAATGGATTTTTATCCAAATTCATATGGGCAGGCAAACGCCCTCGCATATCACTTAAAACTGCAACAGCCGGTATTTTTGGGGGGTATCAATCTTCCCAACATACAAGACTATGCAATAGCTTCTAATTTGAGATATCGCTGTGTGAATCCTCTACCTTTGTTAATTTGGATATTGAAAGGGGCTTTCTTGTCAAGGGCTTTTTGATTTCCATTTTACACACCTCTCCGCTTTCTCTTCCTATAGAGGTTAAAGATAACCCACTGTTGTGCAATCCCTGTATGGCATGGCGTGTATCACGTAAACGTTTAGGATTGTCTTATACTCGCACAATTTTCTCACCATTATTACATAATAGTGATTTTCAACAGGGTGACCTTCATGCAATGTTTTTGGACTTGGCATCTCCATGGACTTTGTTTAGCGTATCATTTGATGGATAATGGTCTCTCCACTACCATCACCCTGGAGAGGCTCAAGGAACGATTTCCTGATATCAAGATTCCCATATTTGCTTGTTTCCAGGCCCGTAGGTTTGTGACTAGATTATTAACTGAGCTAACCCGTTCAAATCTTTCTCTGGTATTTGATGTCTTGATAAAAACCCGTATAGGTACCTCCTTCCCTACCTCTTTATTATATGATCAGGTTAGGAAGAAAATTGATCTCACTACCTTATCAACAGGTATGGCAAAGTGGAAAGATTCCTCCCCTAATATCCCCTTACAAACTATTGTCACGGCCTCGGCCAAATTGAATAAACAGTTACTCTCATCCTCGTTTGCTGAAATGCAATATAAGATCCTTGATCGAGCGTACTATACCCCAAAACTAAGATTTATAACTGGAGTGGCAGAGGACTCCAATTGTTTTAAGTGTTGCCTCCCCAACGCTGATATTCTTCATTGCCTCTGGTCTTGTTCAGTGGTTCATGCCTTCTGAGCTACTGTCCAAAATTATGTAAACAATACCCTTCATATCGCTTTCATTATAACGATGCCATGGGCATTGTGGAATTACTATACTCAACCTCCATCCCTACAACAAACTAAAGGCACTACACTTCTACTTGTTAAAATAGCAGCAGTGGCTAAAAAAACACTATTCTGTCCCAGTGGATACACTCTACTCCCATTGCTCTTTCCCTTATGTTACCGAGATTGGCTTATGCTTCCAGGATGGAGTGGATACACTGTTCTTTGGATTTAGAATCTCAATCACAATTTTTTTTATATTTGTCTGCCCTATGTGCTCACATTATCAACTGAAGAGAAGGACTTCTTTCGAGGTATAACTTGACTACATTGGAGAAGGGCTACCCGCCTTTCTAGGTAGAGATTCATTTAATAAGCTCTGGATATCCACATTGAGTGAGTCTACTTGCTCTATCCTATTATGCGATTTTCTTTTGTAAACCGGGAATATCCTCAATTACCTATATACAAATCCTCCTTTTTGTATTTTCGTATTTCTATTTATATGTATTTTTCCAATATGTTCCTATGGAGCTTTAGTTATCTTTAACTCGCTATCGCCTTGCCAACCTGCATGCGAAAATGTACTCAAATCTTCTGTATTGTTTATGTCTTTCAATAAACATATTTAATTAAAAAAAAGTCCAAACCCCCTTCCACTTTCTTTAGAGGTGGTCGGGGGAAATCTAGAAAACCTGCACCAACAGGTTCCCAGGAGCAGAAGCCAGGTTCTGCTTCCTCCAAATCTTCAGCATGACGGTGGACCTCCCAGCCTGGGGATCGGGCAGGTGGGAGTAAGACTAAGGGATTTCAGTCATGTCTGGGCATCATCATGCTTAGACCCCTGGGTACAAAACATCGTTGCCCAGGGGTACAGACTGGAGTTTCAAGAACTTCCACCTCACAGATTCTTCAAATCAGGCTTACCAGCTTCGCTGACAGAAAGTGCTATCCTACAGGAAGCCATTCAAAAATTGGTACAGACAAATGTCATTGTTCCAGTTCCACCTCACCTAACAAGGGTTATTACTCAAACCTGTTTGTGGTACCGAAGCCGGGCGGTTTGGTAAGGCCGATATTAAACCTAAAGTCATTGAACCCCTACTTGAGGGAATTCAAATTCAAGATGGAATATCTGAGAGTGGTGAGCTCAGGTCTGGAGGAGGGGGAATTCCTGGTATCCCTGGATATCAAGGATGCGTACCTTCACGTTCCGATCTAGCCACCTCACCAGGCTTATCTGAGATTTGCGCAGCTAGACTGTCACTATCAGTTCCAGTCGCTGCCATTTAGCCTCTCCACGGCACGAGGGTGTTCACAAAGGTCAAGGCAGAGATGATGCTACTTCTCCGCAAGCAGGGAGTGAACATTATTCCATATCTGGACGATCTGCTGTTAAAGGCATCTTCCAGGGAGAAGCTGTTACAGAGCATTGCTCTCTCAACTCGACTATTCCAGGATCACGGTTCGATCCTGAACCTTCCAAAGTCACATTTAGAACCGACAAGGAGACTGTCCTTCCTGGAGATGATCCTCAACCCGGAAGTACAGAGGGTGATTCTCCCGGTGGAGAAAGCGTTGGTGATCGAATCAATGGTCCAGGATGTCCTGAAGCCTGCCCGGGTATCGGTTCATCAGTGCATTTGCTTTCTTGGGAAGATGGTTGCTTCCTATGAGGCTCTACAGTACGGAAGATTTCATGCACGGTCCTTCCAACTGGATCTCCTGTTCAAATGGTCGGGATCTCATCTTCACATGCACCAGCAGATACGCCTGTCACCCGAAAGCCAGAATTTATCTCCGCTGGTGGCTGCAAACTTCTCACCTTCTCGAGGGCTGAAGGTTTGGGCTTCAGAATTGGATCGTTCTAACCACAGATGCAAGTCTCAGGGGTTGGGGAGCAGTCACCCAAGGGGAAACCTTCCAAGGAAAGTGGTCAAGTCTGGAATCTATCCTTCCGATAAGCATTCTGGAGCTAAGGGCCGTGTACAACGGCCTTCTACAAGCGGCACATCTTCTACAAGATCAGGCCATTCAGGTTCAGTCGGACAATGTAACGACGGTGTCCTACATAAACCAACAGGGCGGAACAAAGAGCAGAGCCGCAATGTCAGAGGTAACAAGAATCCTCCTTTGGGCATAAAAGCATGCGGTGGCGCTGTCAGCGATCTTCATTCCAGGAGTGGGCAACTGGGAAGCGGACTTCCTCAGCAGCCACGATCTCCATCCAGGAGAATGGGGCCTCCACCCGGAGGTGTTCGAGGAGGTAACAAGTCCTTGGGGTGTACTTCAAATAGACATGATGACCTCCCGCCTCAACAAGAAGCTTCGGAGGTACTGTTCCAGGTCGAGAGACCCAAAGTTAGTGGCGGTGGACGCCCTGGTAACTCCGTGGGTGTTCCAGTCAGTGTATGTGTTCCCTCCACTTCCGCTCATCCCAAGGATTCTCAAACTAATAAAAAGAACAAGAGTTCAGGCGATCCTTATTGCTCCGGACTGGCCAAGAAGGGCTTGGTACGCGGATCTCCTGGAATTACTGCTGGAGGATCTGAGGCCTCTTCCTCTTTGCGAGGACCTTCTGCAACAGGGGCCGTTCGCTTATCAAGACTTACCGTGGCTACGTTTAACGGCATGGAGGTTGAACGCCTGATTTTAACTTGTGTCTTGGTGTGAATCCAAGAAGTTTCCTATGGTGGAGTTTCAGCTGGGACGGTTTCTCCTCTTTCTGCAAGCAGGTGTGGATGTGGGCCTATGCTTGGGCTCCATAAAAGTCCAGATTTCGGCCCTGTCCATTTTCTTCCAGAAACAATTGGCTGCTCTCCCTGAGGCTCAGACTTTCTTGAAATGGGTTCTGCACATCCAACCACCTTTTGTGCCTCCTACAGAACCGTGGGATCTTAATGTGGTGCTGCAGTTCCTGCAATCGGATTGGTTCAAACCTCTACAGGAGGTTGAGGTCAAGTTTCTAACTTGGAAGGCTGTCACACTGGCCCTCATTCTGAGTTGTTCGCATTGCACACGCTAGGCCGCCACCCTCTGGGAGTGTATCTTAGCTTAGCAGAATTGCGAACGAAAGATTAGCAGAACTGCTAATAAATAATTATTTTCAGTTTCTGAGTAGCTCCAGACCTACTCACAGATTGCGATCAGCTCAGTCCGTTTAGTTCCTGGTTTGACGTCACAATCACGCCCTGCGTTCGGCCAGCTACTCCCCCGTTTCTCCAGACACTCCCACTTTTTCCCTGACACGCCTGCGTTTTTTAGCACATTCCCGGAAAACGCTCAGTTACCACCCAGAAACTCCCCTTAACTGTCAATCATTTACCGATCAGCAGAGCGACTTAAAAGCGCCGCAGAATCCACAGCAAATCTACTAAGTTTTTAGTTAAATAACTAAGCGCATGTGCCCTGCATGCCTTGCGCATGCTGCAACAAATCGCAGCATAGCGAAAATCGTCAACGAGCTAACAACTCGGAATGACCCCCACTGTTGGCATTGGCATCTGCTAGGCGTGTGTCAGAATTGGGGGCATTGTCCTACTTGATTTTCCATGAAGATAGGGCTGAGCTCAGAACGCGTCAGCAATTTCTTCGAAAGGTTGTGTCTGCTTTTCATATCAACCAACCTATTGTGGTGCCAGTGGCTACTGACTCCTCAATCACATCAAAGTCCTTGGATGTTGTGAGGGCTTTGAAGATTTATGTGAAGAGAACTTCTCGTCACAGGAAGTCGGACGCTCTGTTTGTCCTTTTTGCTCCCAACGAGGGGCCTAGGCCCTCATTCCGAGTTGTTCGCTCGTTAGCGTTTTTCGCAACGGAGCGATTAGTCGCAAACTGCGCATGCGCAATGTTTGCAGTGCGTCTGCGCCAAGTAAATTTGCAAAACAGTTTGGTATTTTACTCACGGCTTAACGAAGAAATTTCTTCGTTCTGGTGATCGGAGTGTGATTGACAGGAAGTGGGTGTTTCTGGGCGGAAACTTGCCGTTTTATGGGTGTGTGCGAAAAAACGCTGCCGTTTCTGGGAAAAACGCGGGCGTGTCTGGAGAAACGGGGGAGTGTCTGGGCGAACGCTGGGTGTGTTTGACGTCAAACCAGGAATGAAACTGACTGAACTGATCGCAGTGGCAGAGTAAGTCTCGAGCTACTCAGAAACTGCAAAGAAATTTCTTTTCGCAATTCTGCGAATCTTTCGTTTGCAATTCTGCAAAGCTAAGATTCACTCCCAGTAGGCGGCGGCTTAGCGTGTGCAAAGCTGCTAAAAGCAGCTAGCGAGCGAACAACTCGGAATGAGGGCCCTGGTTTTACCCAATTGCTAACAAACTTGCTGCTACGATCAACTCAGAATTATCCCCAAGGTTGGGTGTCCTGCTTCTAAGCAGACGATTTCTCGCAGGACTAGATTCACTATCCAGCATGCTTATTCTACGGCAGGCTTGCCATGTCCAAATTCTGTTAAGGCCCACTCTACCCGTAAAGTGGTTTCTTCCTGGGCGGCTTCCAGGGGTGTCTCGGCTTTGCAGCTTTGCTGGGCAGCTACTTGGTCAGGGTTTGCTAAGTTCTACAAGTTTGATACCTTGGCCTCTGAGGACCTTCAGTTTGGTCAATCTGTTCTGCAGTAGACCTCCGTGCTCTCCCTCCCATACTGGGAGCTTTGGTACATCCCCATGGTACTAAATGGAACCCCAGCATCCTCTAGGACGTAAGAGAAAATAGGATTTTAATTACCTACCGGTAAATCCTTTTCTCGTGGTCCGTAGAGGATGCTGGGCGCCCGCCCAGCGCTTCGTTTTCCTGTATTGTTACTTAGTTAAGTACTTCATTGTTACTTGTTAAGTACTGCATTGTTACTTGGTTAAGTACTGTTGTTCAGCCGTTGCCGAATCGTTTCAAGCTTGGCTTTCCTTTTGTTATGTGTGAGCTGGTGTGAATCTCACCACTATCTGTGTATTTCCTTGAAGTATGTCCGTCTCCTAGTTTCTAGACTGAGTCTGGTAGGAGGGGCATAGAGGGAGGAGCCAGCTCACACTATTAAACTCTTAAAGTGCCCACGGCTCCCAAGGGACCCGTCTATACCCCATGGTACTAAATGGAACCCCAGCATCCTCTAGGAACTACGAGAAAAGGATTTACCGGTAGGTAATTAAAATCCTATTTTTACATTTTACTGGTTTCTTTTTAATGGTGTTTTACTTGGTTGGGGTGGAGCCATGGCCATATCTCCCAAGGTAAGTGGATAGTCTCTCCCGAAGGAAGGGGCATCTCCTACCTCTCCCAGGTGCACAGAGTTAAGAGTGTAAAAGGAATGGGGACAGTCTAGCAAGATGAAGAATGCTCAGCACCAATGTTCCTTTGTTGGTTTAGTGCACTTTTCAAATGATTACTTTTCTAACAATTTATTCCTTTTTCCTGTTTTACAAAAGGTCATTTGTCATTGCCATAAATACGTTTTCTTTCTGGAAACGTTCTTATTGTAAAGCACAACAGAATATGCTGGTGCTATATAAATAAATGTTATTCATTAAAATAATAAATGCTACATAATGTTGTGTACAGTACATTCTTTTATTCTGTAGCTTATCCTTACTTTGTGAAAAGCTTATTTGATTCACATATAAAGTGATACATGAATCTATAGCTGTATATAAAACATCTATATAATAATCTTGTATGGTCTGTCCCATCTCCTACATGCATGCACAGTGGGAACCGGCAGGCGCCTGCCCCTCCAACAGCTCCCCAAAAAGAGGGGAGCTTAGACGGAGGACATCACTGATCTACCCCAGGATACATAATTATATAACGGGGAGGGAGAATGGTGGGGTGGGGGTGGGACAAGCTCTGTTCAGTCTAGTGGTGGACATTACAGCAAATACCTTTGAACAGAGATGAGCAGAGCTATGTCAAAAATGTAGGGCCTTTGGGCCTAATTCAGACCTCTACGATCAGTCACACTGGCATGCGGGAGGACACTAAGCACAGGGCTAGTCCGCCCCGCATGTCAGGCCCTACCCCCCGCACAAGTACAAAAGCATCGCACAGCGGCGATGCCTTTGTACTTTAGGAGTAGCTCCCTGCCAGCGCAGCTCCTGCGCGCTCGCAGGAGCTACTCGTCGCCTTGAGGGTCGCAGCGGCTGCGTGTGACGTCACACAGCTGCCGCAGCCCGCCCCCCAAAGGTCCGGGCACACCTGCGTTGCCTGGACCGCGCCCCCTAAACGGCGACCATCCGCTGCCGACCCGCCCCCTCCCACCTCTGCCAGTCAATCAGGCAGAGGCAATTGTAGGACTGAGACAGCCTTTGGCTGTCTGGCATGCGCCGGCACACTGCTGCGTCGGCGCATGCGCAGTTCAGACCTGATCGGCAGCAATCAGTTCTGAATTAGGCCCTAGTGTATGTGTGGGAAAAGCTATTTCACAAAAGTATAAAGATCCAGCGATACAAACTTTTGCACCACCTTTCCACCATTACCTGAGGAAGCAGCCAGGTACCGTAGAACACTTTGCAGATTTTAAGTGATTTTTTTTCCTTTTTTTTATGCTTTATTGTTATGTCTCCTAGAAACTTGTGACATTGTGTTTTTAAATTATTTCTATTTATTATTTTTAATCATGTCCTTTGGTCACAGAGCTTGGGCACACTTTGGTACCTCCCTTACATCTGTTCTTTTGGTAAAATATATCCCAAAGTAATGGGATAGCCCTTTAGTGTGGCATAAAGCCACAGGGTCGACAATTACTATGTCAAGATTAATAATGTCAACACCACAGTATTGACATTAGAACGACAACATACTTCAACAAGTCTACAGGAACCCTGTCAACATCTTCAGGATAATAACATGTTTACCATGTGAAATGTTGACATTCTTCACTGGAAGATTTCACAAGCTGCTGCAGGTGATTGGAGAATGTAAGACACAACTAGACCACAAGGGACGGTGTATTGGCAGTTTATCATGTCGAGGTATCAGGTGTCGAGAGGAGGGGGTGGGCACTAATTACCTCGGCCCAGGTGTGTCAGAGGGGCCTCCCGTCCCCTTCTTACCTGTCAGAAGCAGCAGCCTCTGTGCTGCTGACAGGTAAGAATGGGGATGTGCCCATGGCAGATGGGGCACTGACTCCCCCTCTTGCAGCACATGCGTCACTTCACAGCGCCTGACATACTATTGTTTTATATATTTTTTTTGTAGGGGTATGGAAACACATCCACAATTAGGCCATGCTCCCTATCGTATCCGATTCTGGCCTCGTTCTTTATGACCCTGCGTATCATCCATGTACTGTAGACATTTTGGATGGTATTCAATTCTTTACGCCCCCTTACACACCCATTCTGTTTCTGCTGACGGGGGTGGTATCATCATTTCTCCGGCAGGGTCCACAGGTTATCCACAGGATAACATTGGTAAAGATGGAGCGACAGCGGATTGGTACCAAACGATCACAAGCTTTCAGGCCTCCCAGGATGCAACGGGCTCGTCCATATATCCCCACCCACTGGCTCAGTCAAATCATTTTTTTGTTTGGTACAGCAGGATTCGGACCATGGTCACAGGGCTGCTGTGTTTGAAAGCCCTAAGCTTTTTTTATTTTATTTTTATAGTCTTACTACATTGTTTTGAGTGATCTTTCCTAACAGCGTCTTACACGCATATTGGAAAGAGTCGCTCCAACAACTCTCCGCCGGGTCGCAACAATGCTTACCCACGGTACAAGTGTTGTCTCGACGGGCGTCTGTGTTGGATATACTAGTAGGTCCAAGCAGACGTTACCAGGCTGTGGCCGGACCATGGGGAGAAGGTAAGGCATCGGTTCCGCTTAGAATGGGAATACAGACATAGCCGCACCGTTTTGGGAGGAGACTACCAAACAGTAGCTGGTGCGCCGCCACCACGGGTGCTCCAGCACTAGGCCTTAGCGATCAGTAGGCACCAGGATTAGTTTAAGGCTGCGATCCCTAGGGTTGACGTCAGCGGTGGGGAGTCAGACGCTCTCCTGGTCACCCCCCCCCCCAGTTCATAACCAGATTCCGTGCGTCTCTCGCCATGAACTGATTGCCTCACTTCCGTCTCAGACGCTGCCACGAGGGGTCTCCGTCGCAGCATAGGCCGCTGCGTCTGTGTACACTGAGGTTACCGCTAGAGATTGGGTCGCAGACGGGTGCGTCTGCATGCACTGGCGTTCACTGAGCGTCTGTGTCCACAAAAAAGTACCAGAGTGGCAGTGTACACTAGTAGCGTCTGGATCCACTCAGCGTTCGCAAATGTATTGATCGATCCTGGAAGTGGGGTGAGTCTCCCTGTATCCCACTCTACGGAGTAAGAGTTATATAGCACTACATTTCTATCTACTTTTGTAGTATGAATAGTTAACTTTAGTGACTATTGCATACGAGTCTGTGTACATTACTCTGGTTTTATTCGCAAATGCGTCTGAATACGTTAAATATAGAACAGAATTCAGTAAATGTAATCCTACATACTTGTAATGTATTCGTAATTGATAATATGCTCATATGACTAATATATAACATGTGACTGACTGCTAGTGTGATTGCTGACTTTATGTTTGTAGGTGTCTCTTCTGAGCCTCAATGCTGGTGCTTGGAGTGGGGTCAGATTGATATCACTTTAATACAAGTAAAGTGATTACAGTCACAGATTGTGTAGTATACTGTGTAAAGCTGATTATTTATCATGTCTAAGAGCGGCAAAGGTGACGAGGTTACATCAGCATCTGGCACATGATGGGTTATGTGCAAATTGTTTTGCGTTTCAACAGATTGCAAGGCAGATCCCTGTTCAATGACAAATAGATACACCTTGGGCTATATTTGCACAAACCTTATCCAGTATAGCTGACAGGTTGGTACCTACAGCTTCAACCTCAGGAATAGGGTATACTATTAACCCATACATGCAGCTCCCGTCTTATGGTTTAGCCCCAACAGCTTCTACACATCAACAAGCTGATAATCCAAGGGTAAATATATCATCAAATTCACAGGCTACACAGGATAATATATCAGATGAGGATAACTCCATTTACTCTACTTCACCATATGAAGAGCAGGTAGAAGGTTTCAGCTCAGAGGATATTGCCGAGTTAATTGGAGCAATGAAGACTATTCTGTCTCTAGAGGATTCAGCAGAGCCAATAATAAAAACTAAACCACCTGTGTTTAAACGTCCCAAAACAGTTAGGGTTGAGTTTCCAGGGTCAGAAGAACTTACGGAAATTACACCCAATAAGAAATATAGAATTAAAAAAAAATGGGATTCCTATTACCCTTTTCCAACTGGGGACTGTTTAAAAAGAGAAGTGCTTCCTAAGGTAGATACGCACGTCATTCGATTAGTGCGAAAATCTATTTTGCCGTTACCATCAGCATCATTAAATGATGTCACAGACAGAAGAGTGGATGGTTTTTTGAAAAACATATTTTCTCTGTCAGGGGCAGTCATAATGCCAGCTATGGCCTCAGTCTGGATGGCAAAAGCGGTAGTTGAATGGGCTGACGAACTGGAAAACAGGCTTTCAGCACCTACTAGGGAGCAGGAATCCCATATAGCTCATATGAAACAGGCTGTGCTATTCTTAGAAGAAGCAGCAATGGATATGGGTACAATTGCTTCCAAAGCGTCAGCCTTAACGGCAGCTGCTCACAGAGCAATTTGGCTACGTACATGGAAAGCTGATTCAGAATCCAAAAAGGTTCTGGAAGCTTTGCCTTTTGTTGGGAATATTCTTTTTTGTAAGAAATTGACAGAAATTCTGGAGTCAGAAGCCGAATCCAAGAAGATCAAGTTTCCTGCCAGTTATAACCCTAGGCCTAGGGGTTAGGGGTTTCGGCGATTTCGGTGGCAAGATAACACAAAAGGCAATAAATGATTCTAAACAGACCCAGTACAATAAGTCTGGCAAAGCAAAGAAGCAATGGGCCACCAGAGGGCCAGCTTCCAAACCAGAACAGAAACCATCAGCCTGACGGTGCGGGCCTCCACCTGGGGCACCCCAAGGTGGTAGGGGGCCGACTTATTCACTTTGCACACATATGGCAGTAGTCGACAACAGATGCTTGGGTGCAAGAAGTGGTTTCTCTGGGTTATGTTTTCCCTTTCAAGAAGCAGCCTCCTCGAAGGTTTTTTTGCACCAGCCCGTCTCATATAGAGGCGAAGGTCAGAGCTCTGCAAGAAGCAGTACAGAAATTGCTTCAGTCCGGGGTAATTATTCCAGTACCCCCGGCACAATGGGGGCAGGGTTTTTACTCCAACCTATTTTTGGTTCAGAAGCCAAATGGATCATTCTGGCCAATTCTCAATCTCAAAATGTTAAACAAATACATTTGGGTCCCAAGGTTCCACATGGAGACGTTACGCTCCATAGTTTTGACCATGGAACCGGGGGATTACATGGTATCTCTGGATATATAGGATGCTTACCTACATGTGCCTATAGCACATGTAGGTAAGCTTTACCTACAGTGCTTTAAGTGTTACCTCAGGTTCGCCATCCTCCAGCAACATTTTCAGTTCCAGGCCTTACCCTTCGGGTTAGCCACAGCCCCCAGAGTATTTACCAAGATTATGGTGGTTATGGCAGCTTATCTCCGCAAGCAGGCACAATCCCAGGATTTGCTTTTGAGCCATCTCCAACAGACAATAACTTGTCTACAGAAACACAGGTGGCTCATAAATTGGGCAAAATCGTCTCTGATTCCGTCACAACGGATGATTCACTTGGGGGCTGTATTGGATTTAAGTTTGCAGAAAATATTTCCAAGGTGCAGTTAATGACTCAGGAATTGTTACACAGTCAGATAATATCAATTCACGCAGCAATGCGAGTGATGGGTTTGATGGTGTCAACATTCGACATGGTGGAATGTGCACAATTCCACTCAAGACCTCTGCAACATCTGCTTCTGACCAGATGGAATGGAGTACATCAGACAATAAAGAAACAAATGATGATACTTCCAGTAAAGGTAAAAAGGTCATTAGCCTGGTGGCTACAGACATCCCATCTAGACAAGGGGAGATCCTTTTGGATATCAGATTGGGAGATCCTGACAACGGATGCCAGTCTACAGGGCTGGGTAGCAGTGTCCGGAAGATTATGGTTCCAGGGACAATGGACCACAGAAGAAAGTCGCCTGCCAATAAACCTATTGGAACTCCAGGCCATATACATGGCACTGGTTCAGGCAAAGGACATTCTGCAGGGAAAACCAGTCCAGATCCGCTTGGACAATGCAACGGCAGTAGCGTACCTCAACCATCAGGGAGGAACTCGCAGCCAAAAAGCAATGGAGGTAAGTCACATACTAAGGTGGGCAGAACTCCATCTTCCAGCATTGTCTGCAGTGTTTGTTCCAGGAGTCCTAAACTGGGAAGCAGACTTTCTCAGTCGACACACCATTCGAGCAAGCGAATGGGCTCTACACCCGGAAGTTTTTCAGACTCTAGTAAACAAGTGGGGTTTGCCAGAGATAGGTCTCATGGCGTCCCGTCTGAACAACAAAGTTCCGGCATACGGGTCAAGAACAAAGGATCCCGGAGCGATCCTAGTGAAATGGGATTTTCATCCGGCATATCTATTTTCTCCAATCTCCCTGCTACCCAGGGTGGTGAGAAAAATAAAGCAAGCAAAGGGTGTCGTGATGCTAATAGATCCGGCTTGGCCCAGAAGGCATTGGTACATAGATCTGCAGAGGATGTCGTTGGATGCTCCAATTCTGCTCCCTCAACGTCCAGATGCAGGGTCCTTGTTATCACAGGCATCTGGATCGGTTGTTTTTGATGGCGTGGCTGCTGAAACCTCTATCCTGAAGGCAAGAGGTTTTCACAACAGGTAATTCAAACTATGCTCAGAGCAAGGAAACCCTCCTCAGGTCGCATTTATCACCGAATATGGCAAGCCTAGATTCATTGGTGCAGTGAAAGAAGTATGGATCCAAAATCTTTCAGAGTATTCAGAATCTTAGATTTCTTTCAGGCAGGAATGGATAAGGGTTTGAAGGTGGCTTCCTTGAGAGTTCAAGTATCAGCATTGACTGTATGGTTCCAAAAGAAAAATTGCCACTTTACAGGATGTGCGTACTTTTTTCCAGGGAATGCTGCGCATTCAACCACCCTTTGTTCCTCCTGCAGTACCTTGGGATTTAAGTCTGGTCCTCAAAGCCCTTCAAGGGGCTCCGTTTGAACCACTTAATAAAGTGGATCTTAAATGGTTAACA
Source organism: Pseudophryne corroboree (assembly GCF_028390025.1). Classification (NCBI taxonomy): domain Eukaryota; kingdom Metazoa; phylum Chordata; class Amphibia; order Anura; family Myobatrachidae; genus Pseudophryne; species Pseudophryne corroboree. The sequence continues at coordinate 352,951,543 of NC_086452.1, read as the reverse complement.
GCTAAAGTACTCTTTCTACTGACTATGGCATCAGCTAGAAGAGTGTCAGATTTAGGAGCGCTGTCATGTAAGTCTCCTTTTCTGATTTTTTTAACCAAAAAAGCAGTTCTCAGAACTAAGTCTGGTTATCTTCCGAAGGTGGTCTCTAAGTTTCACCTTAACGAAGAAATTGAAGTCCCGGCTTTTCAGGTATCGGGACTTTCTGCGGGAGAAGCGTCGCTGGACGTAGTCCGTGGATTAAGAATTACGTGGATCGTACCAGTGCCATCAGAAAGACAGATTTTCTCTTCATTCTCTACGGATTTCACAAGAGGGGATGGCCTGCTACTAAACAGACGCTAGCAAGATGGCTTTGAATGACGATTTCAGAAGCATATTCGAGCTTATCTCCCTGTTCCGGCTAATGTCTCTGCTCACTCTACACGTAAGGTAGGTCCTTCATGGGCAGCACAGCATGGTGCTTCAGCAGAACAGATATGTAAGGCAGCCACATGGTCTTCCATTAACACATTTATTGGACATTATGCCTTGGATACTTTTGCCTCTCATGACGCTGAATTCGGGCGAAAGGTTCTCCTGTCTAATCAGGAGCGTCCCCACCACTAAAAATTGCTTTGGGAAGTCCCAATGTTATCCTGTGGATAACCTGTGGACCCTGCTGGAGAAATATACGTTATGGTAAGAACTTACCGTTGATAACGGTATTTCTCCTATGTCCACAGGTTTCCACAGGGATCCCACCCTGACGCACCTGATTTGAGAATCTTTATACTCACTAACCTTGTCCCTCTTGCATGGAAGGGTGTGCATGTGTGTTCTTCTCGCCTGAATAGGGTTCTACATAATGCTCCTGCCTAAATGCTTTGGAATACAACTGATTTGACTGAGCCAGTGGGTGGGGATATATGGATGAGCCCGTTGCATCCTGGGAGGCCTGAAAGCTTGTGAACATTTGGTACCCATCCGCTGTCGCTCTATCATATCCCAATGTTATCCTGTGGAAACCTGTGGACATAGGAGAAATACCGTTATCAACGGTAAGTTCTTACCATGACGTATATTTCAGCTTGCTACTCCCGGGTTAGTGAGGCGCCCTCACCCTTTATGCAGCTAAACCTGATTACTATGGGCGTGATATGCATGATAATGGGGCTCACTTTAGAAAGGAGATTGGACGTGATATATAAATATATAATTTGAATACCGCCCTATGTACAATATTCAATTGTTACTGTGCCAGCAGCCACTAGATGGCGCCCATCGCAGGAATTAAATTGTTGCTCCATTTTGGAGCGATGGCGACCGATGCCGGTGTTTCAGCTCGCCCCCCCCCCCCCGGGGTAGTAAGCTGAATGCGCAAAAAGTGACCCATTTGGCACCCAAACTGAACCTTTCACGTTGCTCCCATTAATTTGGTCGGGTTTAGCCGCTTTACGCAGCTAAACACGACCTATGGGCGCAATAGGCACAATAAAAAAGATCAATTAAATATCGCCTTGCTGTCTCCTGTCACTTTAGATGGGAGATTGGGTGCAATATATCAATTGAATATCACCCTATGAATGTCAAGATGGTCACTTGACATGCTGTATGTTGAGCAGTGCCTTGGTGCCCCCCCTGTCGTTTAGAAGAAGATTATTTTTTTAATTGATAGTGCACGACACTGTAAGGGAAAATGGGACGCTCCAATCTCCGCGGCGGCGGCCCCTGCAGTACGGGGGGAGATGGTGCAGTCCTGTTGCTAGACTGCACTGAAGTCCCCCTCTGTCCGGTCCTGCTGCTGAGTGCCGTCCTGACACCCGTGCTGCTGCCAGCTGCTGTGCGGCGCTGGCAGCATGAAAAGCCCACTCCCCCCTTCCCTCACCTGTGTGTCAGTGGCTCGGTACATATCAAAGGAGGGGGCGGGGCTAAACGGGACAGAAGGGGCGGAGCTACACGGACCAGGCTGCTGCAGTGCTGTACTGAGGGAGACAGTGGCTTAGGTAAGTGGTGGGTGACAGAGAAATGTGTGTGTGTGTGTGTGTGTGTGTGTGTGTGTGTGTGTGTGTGTGTGTGTGTGTGTGTGTCTATGTGTGTGAATTGTGTGTGTGCGCACACGTTTTATGGACGCTACTACTGGGGGGTGCATTACGTGTAAGGACGCAACTACAGGGGGGGCATTACATATAATGACGCTACTACTACTGGGGGAGCATTACGTATAACGACTCGACTACTACTGGGGGGGCATCACATGTAAGGACGCTACTACTACTGGAGGGGCCATTACGTGTAAGGACGCTACTACTACTGGGGGGGCATTACGTATAAGGACGCTACTAGAGGGGGGGCATTAAGTATAACGCTACTACTACTGGCGGGCGTTACATGTAAGGACGCTACTACTACTGGGGGGGCATTATGTATAAGGATGTTACTACTACTGGGGGGGCCATTACGTGTAAGGACACTACTACTACTACTGGGGGGGGCGGCATTACATATAAGGACGCTACTACTACTACTGGGGGTGCACTACGTATAAGGACGCTACTACTACTTGGAGTGCACTACGTATAAGGACGCTACTACTACTGAGGGGGCATTACGTATAAGGATGCTACTACTACTGGGGGGGCCATTACATGTAAGGACGCTACTACTACTACTGGGGGGGGCATTACATATAAGGACGCTACTACTACTGGGGGTGCACTACGTATAAGGACGCTACTACTACTTGGAGTGCACCTACGTATAAGGACGCTACTACTACTGGGGGGGCATTACGTATAAGGATGCTACTACTACTGGGGGGGCCATTACGTGTAAGGATGCTACTACTACTGGAAGGGGCATTATGTATAAGGACGCTACTACTACTTGGAGTGCACTACGTATAAGGACGCTACTACTACTGGGGGAGGCATTACGTATAAGGACGCTACTACTACTGGGGAGGCATTATGTATAAGGACGCTAATACTACTGGGGGGGCATTATGCATAAGGACGCTACTACTACGGGTGGGGCATTACGTATAAGATAAATAAGATTGTGCTACATTTTGGCGTACATTTAAATGGGGGTACTATTGTGTTGCCATGCCCCTTACTTGTGAGACCACACCCCTTTTCCCGGCGCGCGCCAAAGGATTATGGGAGGGCGCAAATTTATAGTTTGCAGGGGGGCGCCGAACACCCTAGCACCGGCCCTGCTGCAGCCAGATCTCCATATCTGACATCAGGTAAAGGTCCGCTCCCCATCCTACCCCTGGTACCTTCCGTCCACTCTTCTCAATGCCAGTACCAGGGAACAGTTTCCATAGCAGGGGGCCATCAACAGTGTTAGTGTGGGGGTACAGGGGTGGTATATCAGTGGGTAGGGGTAATTCTTTGTGTGCCCCCCACCAGCCCACTGCGCTCATCGATGTCATTGCCCCCCCCACCTAGAACCTACCTGCCAGTTCAGTCACAGGGATCCCCCTGCCCCCTTCCCATCCTGCCTAGCGTCCCCCACCATCTCACTGGCCCCCCTCCCATCCCAATGTCTCCCACCCTACCAGCCCTGGGTATTCCCTCCCTTATTAAGCCCAGTGTACCCCCTTCTCCAACATAGTGCCACCCCTTCCCACCATGTCAGTGCCTATTTCCCATTCAGCCCAGTGCCCCCCTATATATCATCCACTGCCTCTCCCCATCAACCTCTATCTGGTGTCATCCATTGTCTCTCCCTGTCACCCTTTTAATGTCACCCACTACCTTTCCCTGTCTCCTAATGCCTCTGCCGTCACCTTCTCCCTCTCATCATCCACTTCCTCTCCGTCACCCTCTCCTTTCACACACTGCCTTTCCCCTGCATCACTATCTCGACATCCACCTCTCTCTCCTGTTACCCTCTTCAAAGCATCACCCTCTCCCTCTCCATGTCAACTTTTCCCTGTCACCCACTGTGTCTCCGTGTCTACCATTCCTGTCACCCACTAGCTCATGGATACAGCATTCCCTTTGAAGCCACGCTTATTATTGTGGACCACACCCACTTTCCCAGGAGCGTGCTTGCCTTTGGCGCACAAAGTACCCCCCAAGTCATGGTGCCCCCCCTGTAATTTTTTTCTGGATCCGCCCATGATGTTGACTGTCGACCAATCCTATCACACCCCGTAGTGAACCAAGCACTAAAATTTACTCAGGATCAGGAACTTTATTAATTGCATGCAGGGTACTGATAAGGATAAATAGGATTTTATATACCTACCGGTAAATCCTTTTCTCGTAGTCCGTAGAGGATGCTGGGGTTCATTTTAGTACCAGGGTTATAGATGGGTCCACTAGGAGCCACTGGCACTTTAAGAGTTTAATAGTGTGGGCTGGCTCCTCTCTCTATGCCCCTCCTACCAGACTCAGCCTATAAACTGTGATCGAGGAGACGGACATACTTCGAGAGAAGGAATACACAGATAGTAGTGAGATTCACACTAGCTCACACAGAACAAAAAGGAAAGCCAAGCTAACCAACGTGAAACGATTCAGCAACGGCTGAAACAAAAATACTTAACCAATTAACTGTGCAGGAAACACGAAGCACTGGGCGGACACCCAGCATTCTCTACGGATTACGAGAAAAGGATTTACCGGTAGGTAATTAAAATCCTATTTTCTCTTACATCCTAGAGGATGCTGGGGTTCATTTTATTACCATGGGGATATACCAAAGCTTCCAGTACAGGATGGAGAGTGCTGAGGTTTCTGCAGAACAGATTGACCAAACTTTAGGTCCTCAAAGGCCAAACCATCGAATTTGTAAAACTTAGCAAACGTGTTTGACCCTGACCAAGTAGCCGCTCGGGAAAGTTAAATAGCTGGCAGTCACCCAGGAAGAACCCACTTTACGGGTAGAGTGGGCCTGAATAGATTTTGGAATCGGCAAACCCGCCATAGAATAAGCATGCTGGATAGTAAGCCTGATCCAGCGAGAAATTGTCTGCTTAGAAGCAGGACACCGAATCCAGTTGGGATCATAAAGGACAAATAGTGCATCCGACGTCCTGTGACGAGTAGTTCTCTTCACATATATTTTCAAAGCCTGCACAACATCCAAGGACTTTGAGGTAATTGAGGTGTCAGTAGCCACTGGCACCAAAATAGGTTGGTTAATATGAAAAGCCAATACAAACTTTGGAAGAAATTGCTGACACGTTCTGAGCTCAGCTCTATCCTCATGGAAAATGCCCCCAATTCTGACACACATCGAGCAGATGCCAATGCTAACAGTGTGACCGCCTTCCAAGTAAGAAACTTCAAGTTTACCTCCTGTAAAGGCTCAAACCAATGTAGGAACTGCAGGACCACATTAAGATCCCAAGGTGCCGTGGGAGGCAAAGGGTGGTTGGATGTGCAGAACCCCTTTCAAGAATGTCTGAACCTTAGGAAGGAGCAGCCAATTGTTTCTGGAAGAAAATGGACAAGGCCGAAATCTGGACTTTTATGGAGCCCAAGCATAGGCCCACATCCACACCAGCTTGCAGAAAAAGGAGAAAACGACCTAATTGAAAATTTCTTGGATTCACAGACGTTACTCCCTTCCTAGCCTGGATCAGAGTAGGAATTACCTTTCTCAGAATGCCCTTCCAAGCTAAGGTCTGGTGTTCAACCTCCATGCCGTCAAACGTAGCTGTGGTAAGTCTTGATAAGCGAACGGCCCCTGTTCCAGAAGGTCCTCACGAAGAGGAAGAGGCCTCGGATCCTCCAGCAGTAATTCCAGAAGATCCGTGTACCAAGCCCTTCTTGGCCAGTCCAAAGCAATGAGGATCGCCGGAACTCTTGCTCTTTTTCTTATCTTGAGAATCCGTGGGATGAGTGGAAGTAGAGGAAACACATACACTGACCGGAACACCCACGGAGTTACTAGGGCGTATACCGCCACTGCTTGTGGGTCTCGTGACCTGGAACAGTACCTCTGAAGCTTCTTTTTGAGGCGTGAGGCTATCATGTCTATCTGAGGTACGCCCCCAACGGCTTGTTACCTCCGCAATACCTCCGGGTGGAGGCCCCATTCTCCTGGATGGAGATTGTGTCTGCTGAGGAAGTCTGCTTCCCGGTTGTCCACTCCCGGAATGAAGATCGAGTTTCTTTCTGCCCAGAGGAGGATTCTTGTTACCTCTGACATTGCAGCCCTGCTCTTCGTTCCGCCCTGCCTGTTTATGTAGGACACCGCTGAGATGTTGTCCGACTGAACCTGAATGGCTTGATGTTGCAGAAGATGAGCCGCTTGTAGAAGAACGTTGTATATGGCCATCAGTTCCAGAACGGTTATTGGAAGGAGAGATTCTTGACTTGACCATCTTCCTTGGAAGTTTTCCCCTTGGGTGACTGCTCCCCACCCTCTGAGACTGGCATCCGTGGTTAGAAGGATCCAATTCTGAATCCCGAACCTTCGGCCCTCGAGTAGGTGAGAAGTTTGGAGCCACCAGAGGAAGAAATTATGGCTTTTGGCGACAGGCATATCCGCTGGTGCATGTAAAGATGTGAACCTGACCACTTGTCCAGGACATCCAGCTGGAAGAACCGTGCATGGAATCTTCCATATTGTAGAGCCTCGTAGGAGGCCACCATTTTTTACCAGAAGGTGAATGCACTGATGAACCGATACCTGGGCTGGCCTCAGGACATCCCAGACCATCAATTGGATCACCAACGCTTTCTCCACCAGTAGGAACACCCTCTGCACTGCAGTGTCGAGTATCATACCCAGGAAGGGCAGTTTCCTTGTCGGCTCCAAATGTGACTTTGGAAGGTTCAGGATCCATCCATGATCCAGGAGTAGTTGAGTTGAGAGAGCAATACTCTGCAACAGTCTCTCCCTGGAAGATGCCTTTATCAGTAGATCGTCCAAGTACGGAATTATGTTCACTCCCTGCCTGCGGAGGAGGAGCATCATCTCCGCAATGACCTTGGAGACTACCCTCGGTGCTGTGGAGAGGACAAATGGCAATGCCTGGAACTGATAGTGACAGTCCTGTAGTGCAAACCGTAGGTAAGCCTGATGGGGCGGCCAGATTGGAACGTGAAGGTACGCATCCTTGATATCCAGGGATTCCAAAAATTCCCCCTCCTCCAGACCTGAGATTACCGCTCGCAGAGACTCCATCTTGAATTTGAATACCCTCAAGTAGGGGGTTCAATGACTTTAGGTTCAATATAGGCCATACCGAACCGTCCGGTTACGGTACCACAAAGAGGAATCAGTGAGGTGGGAGTACCTGAAACTCCAGTCTGTACCCAAGGGTAACAATATCTTTTGCCCAGGGAAGTCTAGGCACGATGATGCCCAGACGTGACTAAAGTCTTTTAGTCTCGCTCCCACCTGCCCGATCTCCAGGCTGGGAGATCCACCGTCATACTGAAGATTTGGAGGAAGCAGAACCAGGTTACTGTTCCTGTGAACCTGGTGGTGCAGATTTTCTGGATTTTCCCCGACCTCCTCTAAAGAAGGTGGGGGGCCTTTGGATTTTTTTTTTAATTTTGCGGTCCAAAAGGACTGCAGTGTAGGCAGAGGATAAGATTTCCGAGCCGGTGCAGCTGCGGATGGAAGAAAGGTCGACTTACCCGCAGTTGCCGTGGATATCCACGCATCCAGTGCATCCCCAAACAGGGACTGATTGTTACAATTCACCTGCCTCTAATGTTTGGCAGGTGAATTACAAGGAGAGGATTACTACTGGAGGTGTAGGCAGATGCAGAGTGACATAGAAATGGTTAGCCAGACTTGACTGTGGAATACTGTAATAACTTGAGCGAGTTATAGCAGAATTAAAGTTTAGCAGACTATGGACTCTCCTTTTAATACTGGAATGTGCAGCACAACACTTTACACTGATTATGGAAAGCAGATGAGTAATATAACACAGCTATGAGCCAGGGCTTGAATACAGGACTAGATTGTATCACAATCACTGTTGCAGGTAATGAATGTCCACAGAAGTGCAGGAATTTATTATAGCAGTGGTATAATAAGGTATGGCAGAGGAATCACAATACCAATCCAGGGTACAATATGAGCAGAGAGTAAATGGTTTTTCAGACTGAGACTTGCAACAGAGTAATGAGATAGTTGAACAAAGAACCAGAGTAATATAATCCACGGAACTCAGATTGCAGGACTTGCACAATAAAGCTGAACAGCACGCAGGCATAGAGGAAGTCCATAGTAATATGTAACACAAGTAATAAATGCTAGAGAATCCATAGGGCACAGTAAAAGTCCATAATACTTAGCTAGGTAGTCCTGGAACATGAACTGGCAAGAATGGTTGTTGCAGGATAACATGAACTGGCAGACCAGGCTTCTCGGCATGAACAGGAGCTAGGAGTAAGACACCAGGCAATGCAGATCGTTCAGGCAGAAAAGTAGTATAATATCACCAGCGTGGGAGAACTCAGCTAGCTGGTTTTTAACAGCCACACTAACCAATGAACAAGGCCAAGCTGGGAGTGTTAACTCTAATTACAAACCCTGTGCACCTGCTGAGCTGCATGTACACAGAGCCAAAGGAACAGAACACACAGATGGATCAGCTGACACCAGATACATACTGAACAGAATCCTAACACTGACCTGTGAAGGGTAGGTTCTCCACACTTTTCTTGGATTCTGCATCCGCAGTCCATTGGCATAGCCAGAGTCCTCTGCGTGCCGACACTGCCATGGCTGTAGCCCTTGCGTTAAGTAGGCCAATGTCCTTCATGGCCTCCACCATGAAACCCGCAGAATCCTGTATGTGACGTAAAAACAAATCAATGTCACTCCTATCCATAGTATCTAATTCCTCTAGTAATGTGCCTGACCACTTTACTATGGCTTTAGAAATCCATACACAAGCAATAGTGGGTCTTAAAGCCACGCCTATAGCAGTGTATAGTGATTTGAGTGTAGTCTCAATCTTGCGGTCAGCCGGCTCCTTTAAGGCGGTTGATCCGGGGACAGGTAAAAACCACCTTTTTTGACAGCCTAGATACAGAAGCGTCTATTATAAGCGTCTATTTCTGTCCTCTTCAGGGAAAGGGAAAGCAATGAGAATTCTTTTAGGGATCTGGATTTTTTTCTCTGGGTTTTCCCAGGATTTTTCAAACAAGGAGTTTAACTCCTTAGAAGCAGGGAAGGTAAGGGAGGATTTATTATTTACGGTAAGTCTCCTCTTCCTGTTCAGGTACCTTCTCAGTAATGTGCAAAACCTCCCTAATGGCTTCAATCGTTAGTTGCACCCCCTTAGCAAGGGATGCATCCCCGCACCTGCATATCCCCATCGCCGTCTCCTGTATCAGAGTCGGTATCAGTGTCAGCTTGCGTTATCTGGGCAAGTGCACGTTTTTGCAGGTATGTAGGGGGGGTGTTTGACGAAGTAGTGGTGGCTGAATACTGTAAACCCTCCACAGAGCTCCTCAAAAACTGTGTCTCTTTCTCAGTATGGGACATCCATGCTGAAATCTGGGATATCATTCCCCTTAAAGAATCCACCCAAGGAGGTTCGGACTCAGAAGGCTGAGAAAGTATATTGCAGGCCTGAGTACATGGAATAGACTCCTCAGGAGAAGATAAACACTCTGCAGCACAGGACACAGAGTCCTTAGACATGGTAATGTGGGATATACACACTTACACACACACACACAAAAATTTCAGGTACAGTTTCCCCCCAGATTACCTTCAGAGAGTCACAGAGTATAAGGAGCCAGCCACACAGCGCCCCTGTAGGCAGTTATGATAAAAGCCCGGTGCTTACTAACTATCCTTAATAGGGTAGTTAGAACTGTTATCACACTCCCCCCCCCCCCCCCGTCTATAACACCCTGGTACCGCAGAGGTATTGCTGGAGTTATGTGGAGGGTAGCGCTCCCTGTCAGTGTCTCTTCCTTCTGATCTGCAGGGAGAAAATGGCGCTGGTGAGTGCTGGATCCGCTCTGAGAGGAAGCCCCGCCCGCCTGTAATGGCGCGTGGCTTCCCGCACTCATTTTTTATACGGGCCGGAGGATTTTTAGAGTTAACAGTGGGATTATCCCCAATTAATGATGGGGCCAGTGTAGGGTTAAAGCGCTGGCTCAGGACGCCCCTCCAGCGTCTACATGTGTAATGTTGCTGAGCCTTCCAGAAGCGCAGCCTGTCAGAGCTGCACTCCAACCCTTGTGCCGCCATACCCGCCGGCGACCCGCTAACCGGGACACCGGCCCTGTACTCACCACTCTTCTATCTTCTGGCTCTGTTAGGGGGTGGTGGCCATGCAGCGGGAGTGAGTGGTCGCCTCGTGGGCTTGTGATCATCACCCTCAGGAGCTCAGTGTCCTATCAGCGGAGTAGAGAATCATTAACTCTCCATTAAGTTGGTTCCTACTCCCCACCTAAGTCCCACGAAGCAGGGAGGCTGTTGCCAGCAGCCTCCCTGTAAAACAACAAACAAAAGGGGTGTGAACTGGCTCCTCCCTCTATGCCCCTCCTCCAGACTCCAGTTATAGGAACTGTGCCCAGGAAGACGGACATTTCGAGGAAAGAATTTATTGTTAAACCACGGTGAGCGTGTTACCAGCTCACACCTCCAGTATGCCGCAGAACGTGGCATTCAATAGAACACCAGCCAACAGCATGAAGAATATGCAGTATTACGCTGACATAAAATGTAACACAATCTATGTGTGTAAACACAACCAGTAATAGCATTACGCATGTCATGGCCTGAATAACGTCAGCAACAGGCCGACTTAACCACAACAAACCCTGTGTGTAAACATACCCAATGACTGCAGATACAGTACGCACTGGGACGGGCGCCCAGCATCCTCCATGGGCTAAGAGAAAAGGATTTACCGGTAGGTATTAAAATCCTATTTTCTCATACGTTCTAGAGGATGCTGGGGTCCATATTAGTACCATGGGGATGTACCAAAGCTTCCAGAATGGGAGGGAGAGCACGCAGGCTCCTGCAGAACATGCTTCAAGAACCATGGGGTTTATACCAAAGCTCTAGAATGGGCGGGAGAGTGCGGATGACTCTGTAGCACCGATTGACCCAACAAGAGGTCCTCAACAGCCAGGGTATCAAACTTGTAAAACTTCGCAAAGGTGTTTGAACCCGACCAAGCAGTTACTCGGCAAAGTTGTAATGCCGAGATCCCCCGGGCAGCCGCCCAGGATGAGCCCACCTTTCTGATAGAATGTGCCTTCACCGATTTTGGCAACGGCAAACCTGCCGTAGAATGAGCCTGCTGAATCGTATTACAGATCCAGCGTGCAATAGTCTGCTTGGAAGCAGGAGCCCCAATCTTGTTGGGAGCCCACAGGACAAACAGAGCCTCTGTTTTCCCAATATGAGCCATTCTGGCGACATAGATTTTCAAAGCTCTGACCACATTGAGAGACTTCGATTCCACCCAGGCGTCAGTAGCCACTGGCACCACAACAGGCTGGTTTACGTGAAACAATGAAACCACTTTTGGCAGAAATTGCTGACGAGTTCTCAACTCCGCTCTATCTGCATGGAAGATTAAATAGGGGCTTTTGTGAGACAAAACCGCCAATTCAGACACCCGCCTTGTGGATGCCAAGGCCAACAGCATGACCACTTTCCAAGTAAGGAATTTCCACTCAACCTTACGGAAAGGTTCGAACCAATGAGAATTGCATGAACTGCAACACCACATTAAGATCTCATGGTGCCACCGGGGGCACAAAGGGAGGTTGGATGTGCAGCACGCCCTTCATGAAGGTCTGAACTTCTGGAAGGGAGGCCAATTCTTCTGAAAGAAAATAGATAAGGCCGAAACTTGTACTTAATGGAGCCTAACTTTAGGCCCGCATCCACACCTGCTTGCAAAAAATGGAGTAAACGCCCCAGCTGAAATTCTTCTGTAGGAGCCTTCTTGGATTCACACCAAGACACATACTTCCTCCAAATATGGTGGTAAAGCTTCGGCGTTACTTCTTTCCTAGCCTGAAGCAGTGTGGGAATTACTTCACTGGGAGTACCCTTTCGGGCTAGGATATGGCGTTCAACCGCCATGCCGTCAAACGCAGCTGCGGTAAGTCTTGATACACGCACTGTCCTTGCTGTAACAGGTCCTTTCGTAGAGGAAGAGGCCAGGGATCTTCTATGAGTAATTCTTGAAGATCTGGATACCAAGCCCTCCTTGGCTAGACCGGAACAATGAGTATCGCCTGAACCTTTGTTCTTCTTATGACCTTTATCACCTTCGGAAAGAATGGAAGTGGAGGAAACACATAGACTGACTGAAACACCCACGGTGTCACGAGGGCGTCCACCGCTATTGCTTGAGGGTCCCTCGACCTGGAACAATATCCCTGAAGGTTTTTGTTGAGGCGAGATGCCACCATGTCTATTTGAGGAATTCCCCAAAGACTTGTCACTTCTGTGAAAACCTCTTGATGAAGACCCCACTCTCCTGGATGGAGATCGTGTCTGCTGAGGAAGTCTGTTTCTCAGTTGTCTACACCCGGAATGAAGACCGCTAACCGAACGTTTACATGCCTTTCCGCCCAGCGGAAAACCTTTGTGGCTTCTGCCATTGCCGCTTCGCTCTTCGATCCGCCCTAGCGGTTTACTTATGCCACTGCTGTTAAGTTGTCTGACTGAATTAAGATGGGCAGATCGCGAAGAAGATGTTCCGTTGTAAATAGCTCTTAATTCCAGAATGCTTATTGCAGACAAGCTTCCCGGCTTGACCTTTTTCCCTGGAAATTCTTTCCCTGGAAAGACTGCTCCCCAGCCCTGGAGACTTGTATCCATGGATACCAGGATCTAATCCTGGATCCTGAACCTTCGTCCCTCTAGGAGGTGAGAACTGTGAAGCCACCACAGAAGAGATATCCTGGTCCTGGAAAATAGGATTATTTTCCAGTGCATGTGCAGGTGAGACCCGGATCATATGTCCAACTGGTCCCGCTAAAACCACTCTGGCATTTAACCTGCTCACCGAATGGCCTCGTAGGCCGCAACCATCTTCTTCATCAACGGAAGGTATTGATGGGTTTACACTGTTGCAAATCTGATCCTACTCTGGATCCTCAGATCTCTTTCCACTGGAAAAAACAAACTCTCAACAGTTCTGTATCTAACCTTAACCTTAATCCCAACTCCGACATCCGTGTCGTTGGGATCAACAGTGATTCTGGCAAGTTCAGGAGCCAACCACTGTGTTGAAGAACTGTCAGAGAGAAACAACGACTTGCACCACTTGTTTCTTGACCTCGCCGCAGTCAGGGGAGCATCCCAGTACAGAATAATAATGGCTTTTACTAACATACTGCCATCACTCCGGTGAACTGGCAATGACAAACCTGAATAGCAAACCCAGGTAAGCCTAACGCGGAAGAAACCGCACTTAAAAACTCTTTCTCCTTTAACAGATTGGAGATCCCAGCCCTGAGAGATTCCATCTTGTAGTTCAACTCCTTAAGTAGAAATTTTTTGGAATTGCTCTGACCGAGCTGTCCTGGCTCAGAAGCACGAAAAAGCTTGAATAACAGATTTTTTTTTCTTGCTTTTTTTGTGACAGGGACAGCAGGCTAATGTCCTGATCCTGACCCAACTCTTGTATGGCGTCGCATACTACCTCCCCGTGCAGAGGAGAATCGGTAAGATCTATTTGAAAAATCAGTGAGGGGAATTATCTGGACACTCCAGTATGTTCCCCTTGGGACTCTATTCTTAACTCACTGGTCCATGTCCATTTGAGGACTGACTGAAGAATATTAGACGTGGTCCCACCGGTGTGGGCTCCCGCAAGATAGACCCAGCGACATGCAGTGGATGTGGCAGAAACGGAGGATGATTTCTGCTTCTACGAACTTGAAAAGGCTGCTGACCTTTTACCTTTTCACCTTCCTCTACCTGCAAAGAAGGGGGAAAAACGTATTCATCCGGTTGAAATGACTGCATCCTACAAAAATGCGTCACCAACCGTTGTGAGGGAACATAGCTCAACAAGGTAGACTTACCAGTGGCATCTGCCGAGATCAACATAACAAAGCCATCCCGCAACCAGGTTTCACCTTCATAGGGAAGATACTCCAGTACTTCTCGGAGTCACCCTCAGCATTCCTTTGGTGAATCCACAACGCCCTCCTAGCTGAGACCGCCATGGAATTGGCCCACGAACCCAAGAGTCCCATACCTGTTGTAGTCGCACGGCAGCATGCTGCAATGTTTTAGATATGACCCAACGTAAGGAGTATCCCATCTCTCCCCAGGGTAATTATATCGGATGACAAGGTAACCGATCATTTCTGAATACAAGCACTCCCCCATGCGCATGTAATGCAAATATTATCAAAGCATATGATTAAAATATCACTTAGCTTCCTGTATACGATCCTTTGTGACAGGGCCCCGTGTAGACCAGGGGTTGACTCTCACTTTATTCTATCTACGGCGGGAAAAGAATAAACCCTCGGACTCCTCGTGAGGATTTGAAACCATCTTGTCACGGCTGACCTAGACTTTTTCAACAGCGCGATCAGCACATGAGAAGGAATAACTTTACTTCAGCATTCATTATAAATTTTAATATGAATATACACATTTAAATACACATATACACACATATATCTATATTTATATTTCATATATATTCCTCCAATAAGAACGGCACTCAGGGACTCTCATGATAAGTAAATTGTATTCAGATAAAGTCAGATCAAATGAACATTTTTGGGGACACAGCCCCTTCCTCAGGACCACAGACAATGACAGTGAATCAAACACAAACACACACTTAAATACCGTTACCGCTACTCACCTGTCCACGTCCATTCATCAAGGATCCCGACGCCGGCTAGCTGCAGTGACGCGCTTCCTCTACAGACAGGAACCGTTACCATGGTACCCGCTGGCCTGCGTTCCATACGGCCGGACTTCCTACTTCCTAGTTCAGCGCGTCCTGCGCATGCCCTGCAGCCCGGAGCCTAGGAGGAATAGAACAAGGAGAGTGCTATTACAAAAAACACATTAAGAACATATGATAAAAACATGCAAAACATAAATACAAGTATAGTACAAAACCACCTGATATGAGATCAACAGCACAAAACAAAGCGCCTCTAAACAAATCACATGGGTCATAAAGTATTCCAATTAATTTTTTCATTAAGACCCATGGGATAAATAGTTCCCAATCGCATGATCCATTGTGATTCTTTGATTAAAAGATTTTTAGGTCTATTCCCTCCCCGCAGGGAGGCTGGAACATGATCTATCATAAAATATTTTAAGGACGATAAAGGGTGACCCATCGCCCTAAAATGCTTCGCCACAGGCTGATCTATATATATTTCATATATATATATTTTTTTGTCAGGAACAGCAGGGTCCCTAGTGACGTTAATACATTCTTAATTTGTATGAAACATGTACTGAATGCCGATGTTGAGGATCTAATCAGGAAACATCATGGTCGACATAAGAAATAGTATTCGTGTCGATATCAGGGAGTAGTAACTGGGCAAAATAAAATGTTTACGACCCCGAAGGGTCTGAGGGAAATATATTATTAATATTACGCCCTCCACAAAATTACTATGTCTGTGTTCGAGCCACAGATTTATGCAATCGTACCATACAAATACACATATATATATATATATATATATATATATAAAATAAGATTTTACTCACCGGTAAATCTATTTCTCGTAGTCCGTAGTGGATGCTGGGGACTCCGTAAGGACCATGGGGAATAGACGGGCTCCGCAGGAGACTGGGCACTCTAAAGAAAGATTTAGAACTACCTGGTGTGCACTGGCTCCTCCCTCTATGCCCCTCCTCCAGACCTCAGTTAAGGAAACTGTGCCCGGAAGAGCTGACATTACAAGTAAAGGATTTTGGAATCCAGGGTAAGACTCATACCAGCCACACCAATCACACCGTATAACTTGTGATAACACACCCAGTCAATAGTATGAACAACAACAGAGCATCAGACAAACCTGATGCAACCATAACATAACCCTTATTTAAGCAATAACTATATACAAGGATTGCAGAAGAAGTCCGCACTTGGGACGGGCGCCCAGCATCCACTACGGACTACGAGAAATAGATTTACCGGTGAGTAAAATCTTATTTTCTCTAACGTCCTAGTGGATGCTGGGGACTCCGTAAGGACCATGGGGATTATACCAAAGCTCCCAAACGGGCGGGAGAGTGCGGATGACTCTGCAGCACCGATTGAGCAAACACGAGGTCCTCCTCAGCCAGGGTATCAAACTTGTAGAATTTTGCCAAGGTGTTTGAACCTGACCAAGTAGCCGCTCGGCAAAGCTGTAATGCCGAGACCCCTCGGGCAGCCGCCCAAGAAGAGCCCACCTTCCTTGTGGAATGAGCTTTTACTGATTTTGGAGGCAGCAAGCCAGCCGGAGAATGAGCCTGCTGAATCGTGTTACAGATCCAGCGAGCAATAGTTTGCTTTGAAGCAGGAGCACCCAGCTTGTTGGGTGCATACAGGATAAACAGTGAGTCAGGTTTCCTGACTCCAGCCGTTCTGGCTACATAAATCTTCAAAGCCCTGACTACATCTAGTAACTTGGAATCCTCCAAGTCACGAGTAGCCGCAGGCACCACAATAGGTTGGTTCAAATGAAGATGACACCACCTTCGGCAGAAATTGCGGATGAGTCCGTAATTCTGCCCTGTCCATATGGAAAACCAGATAGGGGCTTTTACATGACAAAGCCGCCAATTCTTGACCACTTTCCACGTGAGATATTTTAACTCCACGGTCTTAAGCGGCTCAAACCAGTGAGATTTCAGGAAACTCAACACCACGTTAAGATCCCAAGGTGCCACTGGTGGCAAAAAAAGGGGCTGAATATGCAGCACTCCCTTTACAAACGTCTGAACTTCAGGTAGAGAAGCTAGTTTTTGTATGACAGAAAATGGATAGGGCCGAAATCTGGACCTTAATGGACCCCAATTCTAGGCCCAAAGTCACTCCCGACTGTAGGAAGTGAAGGAAACGGCCCAGCTGGAATTCCTCTGTAGAGGCATTCCTGGCCTCACACCCAGCAACATATTTTCGCCGTATACGGTGATAATGTTTAGCCGTCACGTCCTTCCTAGCCATTATCAGCGTAGGAATAACCTCATCCGGAATCCCTTTTTCTACTAGGATCCGGCGTTCAACCGCCATGCCGTCAAACGCAGCTGCGGTAAGTCTTGGAACATACAAGGTCCCTGCTGCAACAGATCCTGCCCTAGAGGCAGAGGTCATGGGTCCTCTGTGAGCCTTTCTTGCAGCTCTGGATACCAAGTCCTTCTTGGCCAATCCGGAACAATGAGTATTGTTCTCACTCCTCTTTTCCTTATGATTCTCCGCACCTTGGGTAAGAGAGGAAAAGGAGGAAACACATAAACTGACTGGAACATCCACGGTGTCACCAGTGCGTCTACAGCTATCGCCTGAGAGTTTCTTGACCTGGCGCAATACCTCTGTAGCTTTTTGTTGAGGCGGGATGCCATCATGTCCCACTGTGGCAGTTCCCACCGACCTACAATCTGCGCGAAGACTTCTTGATGAAGTCCCCACTCACCCGGGTGGAGGTCGTGCCTGCTGAGGAAGTCTGCTTCCCAGTTGTCCACTCCCGGAATGAACACTGCTGACAGTGCGCTTACGTGATTCTCCACCCAGCGAAGAATTCTGGTGGCTTCTACCATCGCCACCCTGCTCCTTGTGCCGCCTTGGCGGTTTACATGAGCCACTGCGGTGATATTGTCTGACTGAATCAGAACCGGTTGGTCGCGAAGCCGGGTCTCCGCTTGACTTAGGGCGTTGTATATGGCCCTTAGTTCCAGGATAATGATGTGAAGGCAAGTCTCCTGCCTTGAGCACAGCCCCTGGAAATTTCTTCCCTGTGTGACTGTCCCCCACCCTCGGAGGCTTGCATCCGTGGTCACCAGGACCCAGTCCTGAATGCCGAATCTGCGACCTTCGAGAAGGTGAGCACTCTGCAGCCACCACAGGAGAGACACCCTGGCTCTGGGGGATAGGGTGATTAACCGATGCAACTGAAGATGTGATCCGCACCACTTGTCCAGTAAGTCCTCGTATGATGCCACCCTCCTTCCCAGGACTTGAGTGCAGTGATGCACTGACACCTGTTTTGGTTTTAATAGATTCCTGACCAGTGTCACGAGCTCCTGAGCTCTCTCTATCGGGAGATAAACCCTTTTCTGGTCTGTGTCTAGGATCATGCCTAGGAGAGGCAGATGAGCTGTAAGAACCAACTGCAACTTTGGAATATATAGAAACCAGCCGCGTTGCCGTTACACTTCCAGAGAAAGTGATACGCTGTTCAGCAACTGCTCTCTTGATCTCCCTTTTATGAGGAGATCGTCCAAGTACGTGATAATAGTGACACCTTGCTTCCGCAGGAGCACCATCATTTCCGCCATTACCTTGGTGAATATTTCTGAAATTGGTAACGACAATCCCGTACCACAATTCTGAGGTACGCCTGATGAGGTGGATAAATGGGGACATGAAGGTATGCATCCTTTATGTCCCGAGTCACCACAAAATCTCCCCCTTTCAGGCTTGCAATGACCGCTCTTAGCGATTCCATCTTGAACTTGAACCCTTTCAGGTATATGTTCAGGGATTTTAAATTCAATATGGGTCCGACCGAACCGTCTGGTTTCGGGACTACAACATGGTCGAATAATAACCCCCTCCTTGTTGAAGGAGGGGAACCTTGACCACCACCTGGTGAAGATACAATTTGTGAATTGCAGTTAACACTGTTTCCCTCTCGTGGGGGGAAGCCGGCAGGGCCGTCGGTGAGGGGGCATCTTCTCAAAGTCCAGCTTGTATCCCTGAGACACAATATCTATTGCCCAGGGATCTAACAGGGAGTGAACCCACTTGTGGCTGAAATTACGAAGGCGTGCCCCCACCGGGCCCAGCTCCGCCTGTGGAGCCCCAGCGACATGCGGTGGATTTTTGTAGAGGCCGGGGAGGACTTCTGTTCCTGGGAACTAGCTGTGTTGTGCAGCTTCTTTCCTTTGCCCCCGCCTCTGGCAAGAAAGGACGCACCTCGGACCTTCTTGCTTCTTTATTTGAAAGGCTGCATTTGATAATGTCGTGCTTTCCTAGGCTGTGCAGTAATATAAGGCAAAATATCAGAATTACCAGCTATAGCTGTGGAGACCAGGTCCGAGAACCCTTCTCCACACAATCCTCAGCCTTCCATATGCCTCTTAAGTCGGCATCATCTGTCCATTGCATATTCTACAGGACATGTCAAACAGAAATCGACATAGTTTTGACTCTAGGACCCAGTATACTCATGTCTCCTTGGGCATGTTTTATATATATATACATATCTCTTAAGACAGCATCTTTAATATATATATATATCTCTATATATACATATATATATCTATATGCATACTAGGGTCTCCATCTCTGCTGATAAGGTACCTGACCCCACTGCCACAGCGCTATAAACCCATGCCGACGCAATCGCCGGTCTGAGTAGTGTACCAGAATGTGCACGCTATCTGCAGGATCCCTGAGAATAGCTAGTGCTACCTTCTGGGCAAACGTGACACCCTAGGGGAAGATTCCCATCATATCCTGGCCCTAGTGGGGAAAGGATACTGCCTGAGAATTCTTTGTGGGAAGCTGCAGTCTCTTGTCTGGAGATTTCCGCTCTTTTTCCTCATGAGAGGAAGGAAATTTACCTCAGCTTTCTTCCCCTTAAACATGTGTACCCTTGTGTCAGGGACAGATGAGTCATCAGTGATATGCAAATCATCTTTTATTACAATAATCATATATTGAATACTTTTCTGCCATTTTGTCTGTAACTTTGCATTATCGTAGTCGACACTGGAGTCAAACTCCGTGTCGATATCAGTGTATATTATTTTGGATAGTGAGCATTGTGAGACTCTGAAGGTCTCTGTGACATAGGGACAGACATGGGTAGAGTTCCTGTCTGTTCTCTAATCTTTTGTGCAACAAATTCACCTTAGCACTTACACATATCCAAACAGGTGTCGGCGTTGTCGACGGAGACACCCTCTCACACACATATTTGCTCTATCTCCTCCTTAGGGGAGCCTTTTACCTCAGACATGTCGACACACACGTACCGACACACCACACACACAGGGGATGCTCTATTTGAAGACAGTTCCCCCACAAGGCCCTTTGGAGAGACAGAGAGAGAGTATGCCAGCACACACCCCAGCGCTATATGACCCAGGAATCACACAGTAACTCAGTGTTAACCCAGTAGCTGCTGTATATATTGTTTTTACGCCAAATGTATGTGCCCCCCCTCTCTTTTTCACCCTCTCTATCTGCAGGGGAGAGCCTGGGGAGCTTCCTCTCAGCGGAGCTGTGGAGAGAAAATGGCGCTGATTAGTGCTGAGGAAGAAGGCCCCGCCCCCTCAGCGGCGGGCTTCTGTCCTGGGTCTGTGTAAATAAAATGGCGGGGGCTCGTACATATATACAGTGCCCGGCTGTATATATGTGTCTTTTTGCCAAGAGGTATCCTAATTGCTGCCCAGGGCGCCCCCCCCTGCGCCCTGCACCCTACAGTGACCAGGATGTGTGGGTAGTGTGGGCGCAATGGCGCACAGCTGCAGTGCTGTGCGCTACCTCATGTGAAGACAGGAGTCTTCTGCCGCCGATTTCGATGTCTTCTTGCTTCTGCCGGCTTCTAACTTCTGGCTCTGCGAGGGGGACGGCGGCGCGGCTCCGGGAACGGACGACCAAGGTTAAGATCCTGTGTTCGAACCCCCTGGAGCTAATGGTGTCCAGTAGCCTAAGAAGCGCAACCTAGCCGCAGTTAGTAGGTTTGCTTCTCTCCCCTCAGTCCCTCGTAGCAGGGAGTCTGTTGCCAGCAGAAGCTCTCTGAAAATAAAAAACCTAACTAAAATACTTTCTTATTAGCACGCTCAGGAGAGCTCACTAAAAGCACCCAACTCTGGCCGGGCACAGATTCTAACTGAGGTCTGGAGGAGGGGCATAGAGGGAGGAGCCAGTGCACACCAGGTAGTACTAAATCTTTCTTTAGAGTGCCCAGTCTCCTGCGGAGCCCATCTATTCCCCATGGTCCTTACGGAGTCCCCAGCATCCACTAGGACGTTAGAGAAATATATATATATATATATATATACATACAGGTATAGCTTTCTGAAATGCATCATATTATCATGTCCATTTTTTTACCCAGTCAGATTAGTTGGTACCGACAGGGTCACCCACACACGTCTGTGTCTCCCATATAGTTTTCTCATTGGAAAAGCATACATCTACTGACATTATTTACATGAACCAAGTACCCTCAGGAGTCGGCAGTGCCGACAGAGACATTCCTATAGCTGTTTGTGGCATAGCCCTCAGCCTCAGACATGCCGACTATAAGGAATAGACCCAGTACTTTCTGTCAGGGAAACATAGTAGACGTTTACCAGCTCTATTTACACCATACTCATTATACATTGTGCTTTATTTCTAACATATATTGCACTAAACATAACAACTGTGCCCCCTTTGAACTCAAAGAAGTAGGTCTGCTTCTCTCCCCTCAGTCCAACGATGCAGCATGCAGGGAGACTGTTGCCAGCAGTGCTCCCTGAAAATAATAAACCTAACAAAGTTTTTTCCAAGAAACTCAGTAGAGCTCCTCAGTGTGTGACCAGTCTCTCTGGGCACAGAATCTAACTGGAGTCTGAAGGAGGGGCATAGAGGGAGGAGCCAGTTCACACCCCTTTTAAAGTCTTAAAGTGCCCATGTCTCCTGCAGATCCCGTCTATACCCCATGGTTCTTGAAGCATCCCCAGCATCCTCTAGGACGTATGAGAAATTAAACTAAGAAAACTCCTAGGAGCTCCCCTAGCTGTGACCGGCTCCACCTGGCACATTTTCTAAGCTGATTCTGGTAGGAGGGGCATAGAGGGAGGAGCCAGCCCACACTATTAAACTCTTAAAGTGCCAGAGGCTCCTAGTGGACACGTCTATACCCCTGGTACGAAAATGGACCCCAGCATCCTCTAGGACGTAAGAGAAAAATGTGTAACCAGTGAGGTCAGAGAAATCCTTTTTTTAGGGTTACAGCTTATGCCAAAAAGTTATTGCATCTTTACATGACAGTGCTTAGCAATTAAATATAAAATAATGCTTCTATTCAAGGCCAACATCTAGGCAGTGTCAAACTATTAAATCATTCGCATGTAGCAGTCCTGTCCATTTTACAGATAAACGCACACACTTCCCTGTGTATCCCCTATCTCTGACCCAGACAGCTGGTCTATGCTGCAGCTCTAAGTGACCTTGTTTCTCAGGGACAGAAATGTATGTCAGCAAGACAATGCAGACTAGTGTTATACCCACGATTATTGTAACTCATTCTGCGTCCAACAAGGAGGGCTCTGATAGCAATGGCATATCCAGGGCCGTTTCTAGCCAATTTGGCTCCCAGTGCGAGATTTAAAAATGCGCCCCCCCCCCCCTCATTCACATAAGAAAAAATGTGGCCCCCCCCCCTCCCCCCCATAGATATAAAGAGGAAAAGTATGCGCGCTCCCGGCAAGGGGGCGTGACCTCGCTAAAATGGGCGTGGCTTTGTTAAGATGGGTGTGGCCTCATCTGATCTCATCATCACTGCCACCACACAATAAAAAACAAAAAAAGCCCTTATTTTACACATTACAGCAGGCACGCGACCCCATTTTACACAGCACGGCAGGCAAGTGTCCCCATTTTACACAGCACGGTAGGCAAGTGTCCCCATTTTACACAGCACGGTAGGCAAGTGTCCCCATTTTACACATTGCGGCAGGCACGTGCCCCCATTTTACACATTGCGGCAGGAAACTGTCCCCATTTTACACATTGCGGCAGGCACGTGCCCCCATTTTACACAGCATGGCAGGCAAGTGTCCCCATTTTACACAGTACGGTAGGCAAGTGTCCCCATTTTACACAGTACGGCAGGCAAGTGTCCCCATTTTACACATTGCGGCAGGCACGTGCCCCCATTTTACACATTGCGGCAGGCACGTGCCCCCATTTTACACATTCCGGCAGGCAAGTGTCCCCATTTTACACATTGCGGCAGGCACGTGTCCCCATTTTACACATTGCGGCAGGCACGTGCCCTCATTTTACACATTACGGCAGGCAAGTGTCCCCATTTTACATATTGCGGCAGGCACGTGTCCCCATTTTACACAGCACGGTAGGCAAGTGTCCCCATTTTATACATTGCGGCAGGCACGTACCCTCATTTTACACATTGCGGCAGGAAAGTGTCCCCATTTTACACAGCACGGTAGGCAAGTGTCCCCATTTTACACATTGCGGCAGGAAAGTGTCCCCATTTTACACATTGCGGCTGGCACGTGCCCCCTTTTTACACAGCATGGCAGGCACGTGCCCCCATTTTACACATTACAGCAGGCACGTGTCCCCATTTTACACATTACAGCAGGCAAGTGTCCCCATTTTACACATTGCGGCAGGCACGTGTCCCCATTTTACACATTACAGCAGGCAAGTGTCCCCATTTTACACATTGCGGCAGGCACGTGCCCCCATTTTACACATTGCGGCAGGCACGTGTCCCCATTTTACACAGTACGGCAGGCACGTGCCCCCATTTTACACAGCATGGCAGGCAAGTGTCCCCATTTTACACAGTACAGCAGACAGGTGTCCCCATTTTACACATTCCGGCAGGCAAGTGTCCCCATCTTACACATTCCGGCAGGCAAGTGTCCCCAATTTACACATTCCGGCAGACAGGTGTCCCCATTTTACATATTCCGGCAGACAAGTGTCCCCATTTTACATATTCCGGCAGACAAGCGTCCCCATTTTACACATTGCGGCAGGCACGTGCCCCCATTTTACACATTCCGGCAGGTGGGGGGGGGGGGGGGAGGGAGAGAGAGAGAGGGAGAGGGGCTGACTTACATTTGAAGCGGTTCTTCCCGCTCTTCAGCCGCCTCTCCCTCGTCTGCGCTGCGCTGGCCGTCTTGGCTCCCCCTTCTCCCTCCTCCCAAGTGCCCAGCTCGGGGGGTGGGGTTTCGCGGAATGACGCGATTGCGTTGTGACATTACGACGCAAACGCGTCATTCCGCGAACACCCCCCCCCCCCCCCCGAGCTGGGCACTCGGGAGGAGAGGGGAGGGGGTTTGAAAGTGCTCAGGAAGTGCTGCGGCGGGCGCCCCGTGCGGTTGCACGGCTCGCCCACCGCAAGAAACGGCACTGGGCATATCTATAATGGGTGCAGTTTGTGAGGTGCACACGGGCCCCTGGGTCCAGAGGGGGCCCACACCGCACTCATTTCTTCTATACTTACCTTACCGGCGTCCATCGGTGACTGTGTGTGGGCCCCCTTCTCTCCTAACCGCCGCTGCTGGCGCACTGAGCGCTAGAGACTATGGCTGGCTGGCACAGTGCCAGAGTCTACAGCGCATGCACAGGACTCCGAAAAAATGGCGCTGCGGCCATTTTTCCGGGGTCCTGCGCATGCGCTGTAGACTCTGGCACTGTGCCAGAGTCTCAGCACTGAGAGCGCTAACAACAGCGGTGACGGCTACACACGGAGTCTGCACACTGGTCCCCTCCTCTCTAGGGGGGTAATTCCAAGTTGATCGCAGCAGGAATTTTGTTAGCAGTTGGGCAAAATCATGTGCACTGCAGGGGAGGCAGATATAACATGTGCAGAAAGAGTTAGATTTGGGTGGGTTATTTTATTTCTGTGCAGGGTAAATACTGGCTGCTTTATTTTTACACTGCAAATTAGATTGCAGATTGAACACACCCGACCCAAATCTAAAGGGCCCTACACACTGGCCGACATGACTGCACAATATGAACGATCTCGTTCATTAATGAACGAGATAACGTTCATATCGTGCAGTGTGGAGGCTCCAGCGATGATCGATGCACGGCCCCGCGCTCGTTCATCGCTGGTCCCCCGTCGGCTGTACATGCAGGCTAATATGGATGATCTCGTCCATATTTGCCTGCACTTCAATGCAGCCGTCATTATGTGCTTGCGATACTGACTATGTGCCGACCCGGCCCCTGACGCATAGTGAGAATCGGGCATCGCCCGAATCTCACCATGTGTACACACCCTTAGAACCAGAACTTAGTATTATTTCTCTAGAAATTGTACCCAAAGCCAAATAAAAGGTCCAAACTGGGAGGAGGAACCCCTGGTAATGCCCAGTAACCCCAGAGACAGGAAAGGGCATGCCGGTGGCCTGCATAGACAAAGGGGGAAAGGGTGTAGCCAGCTGTTGAAGGTAGCCAGTGGCATTGCATTGTAACACTAAATATCTGCCACTGTATCGTCAAATGAGTTAATTCATGGTGCCATGCACCTAATGTAAAAGTGGTATTTTTGTAATAAATGTGTATATTTAATGTGTGGTGCTGTGCACTAGGAGTAAGATATGTTGATATATTTTAAAGCATAAGGGTGGGACATGTTCATTTGATAATGTGGTCAAAAACCTGACAACTGCAGTTTTCAGACTTTGGCTGCATTTTCCATTTGTACCAAGCACCGGAATGCAGTGCATTCAGGGGCTTGGATAAAGTGGGTAAAACCAGGCTTTGCTGGCGTAACCCTATAGAAGCCTATGGGATTCTTTTAGCATTTTGCGCTGAGAGGGATCCAATCAGATCTCTGCGGTTTGCATAGCGCTGTGGTGCTGCAGAAGGTCCCCCAGCCCTGGTAGTCCAGTTAAGGGACTGCAAAAACTGTTGTTGACTAAATAGCGGCATGTAGTCACTGATCTGTAGCCTCTTCGAGTAGCCACAGTGCAACGACAACAGCAGGGTCTTGAAATGGCATTTACTGGTTTAAAATGAGGGTCTCTCTGCACGTTATATCTGCCCCACCTGCAGTGCACATGGTTTTGCCCATTAGCTAACAAATTTGCTGCTGCGATCAGATCTGAATTAGGCCCATAGTAACATAGGGGGTAATTCACAGTTGATCGCAGCAGCAAATTTGTTAGCAGTTGGGCAAAACCATGTACACTGCAGGGGGGGCAGATATAACATTTGCAGAGTTAGATTTAGGTGGGTTATTTTGTTTCCGTGCAGGATAAATACTGGCTGCCTTATTTTTACACTGCAATTTAGATTTCAGTTTCAACACACCCCACCCAAATCTCTCTGCACATGTTACCACCACTCGCTGCTCACTTTTATACAACCAATTTCTAACCCAAGTGCATATTGTGCTCCCTAGCCCAACTTTTCTTAATTTGTAGATAAGCCTCATGTGAGGTACTGTATCAAAAGCTTTAGCAAAGTCTAAAAAGATTACATCCACTTCTTTACCCTGATCTAAATTCACATTAACTTTTTCATAAAAAATATTAAATTAGTTTGGCATGATCTATCCTTCACAAATCCATGTTGGTTCCTATTAATAACTTTATTGGCTTCAAGGAACTCCTGTATACTATCCCTTAAAATACCTTTCAGTACTTTCGCCACTATAAATGTAAGACTTACTGGTCTACAATTACCCGGTTCAGATTTACTTCCCTTCTTAAATATCGGCACTACTTTCGCTATGCGCCAATCTTTGGGACTCATGCCTGATGTAAGTGAGTCATTGAAAATAAAATACAGGGGTCTTGCTAATTCAGAGTGTAGCTCCATGAGAACCCTTGGGTGAATTCCGTTGGGACCAGGTGATTTATTAATCTTATTTTTTTTAATCAGTCACAGACTACGTCCTCACTTAAATGAGCATTTAGCAGTTGGACAATATCATTGCTGAGGTTATGCATTAATCCCGCCATATGGTCCTCTCTTGTGAATACAGATGTGAAAAACTCATTTAATTTTTCTGCTATGTCATTATCGTCTTTGATTAGGACTCCCAACTTGTCTTTTAAGGGGTCTATACTCTCCTTCTTTAATCTTTTACTGTTGTATTTAAAAAACTTTTTGGGGTTGATCTACTTTCAGTTGCTATTAGCTTTTCGTTTTTCAATTTTAGACGCTCTGATTTCTTTTTTTCATATTTTGTTATAATCCTTATAGAACTAGAATGACTCCGCCTTTCCATCCACTTTATACTTTTTGAAAGCTCGTCTCTTTTTGGCCATTAGTTCCTTAATCTTTTTGTTAAGCCACATTGGTTTGGAATTATTACTCCTTCGCTTACTGCCCATGGGAATGAAATTACAAGTAATACTAGTGAGCAACATTTTTAATACATCCCATTTCTCTGTGGTATTCTTGCCTTGAAACAAAAATTCCCAGTCAATGTCCCTTAGAGTGTCCCTCATATGTCATAGTTGGCTTTGCTAAAGTTTAGAGTCTTAGTTGAGACAATATAGGGCTGCTTGTGAAAACTGATGTTGAATGTGAGCATATTGTGGTCGCTGTTTCCCATGGGCTCCCCTACTATAATATTTGATATCAAATCCCCATTGTTTGTTATTACCAGATCTAAGATTGCATTGTACCTAGTTGGTTCCTTGATTAGTTGAAGTAAGTAGTAATCATGTAGTGTGTTTAAAAACCTCTTACCCCTAGCAGTATCACATGAATCATTTGTCCAATTAATCTCCGGATAGTTAAAATCTCTCATCACTAGTACATCTCCTAATTCTGCCACTTTTTCAATTTACTTCATTAACAATTTCTCATCAGACACATTAGTATCAGGCGGCTTGTAGCATACCCATAAAGCAGGGGTGGGGGACCTTTTTTCTACCAAGGGCCATTTGGATATTTATAAAATCCTTCGGGGGCAATACAAAAATTCTCAACTTAAAAATTACCATGCCCCCCAGTAGGTCTGCCCCTTAGAGGTACTGAGTGCGCGCGCCAAAAAATGGGTATGGCCAATTAAAATGGGACGTGATACACATATGCCCCCAATAGTGCAGTGCCAGATACACATGTCAGTGCAGTGCCAGATCCACAAATGCCCCCACAGTGCCAGATCCACAAATGCCCCCACAGTGCCAGGTATACAAATGCCCCCACAGTGCCAGGTATACAAATGCCTCCACAGTGCCAGGTATACCCCACAGTGCCATGTATACATATGCCCCCACAGTGCCAGATCCACAAATGCCCCCACAGTGCCAGATCAACGAATTCCCCCAAAGTACCAGGTATACAAATGCCCCCACAGTGCCAGGTATACAAATGCCCCCACAGTGCCAGATCCACAAATGTCCCCACAGTGCCAAATCCACAAATGCCACCACAGTGCCAGGTATTCAAATGCCTCCACAGTGCCAGGTATTCAAATGCCCCCACAGTGCCAGGTATACAAATGCCCCCACAGTGCCAGATCCACAAATGCCCCCACAGTGCCAGATCCACAAATGCCCCCACAGTGCCAGGTATACAAATTCCCCCACAGTGCCAGGTATACAAATGCCCCCACAGTGCCAGATCCACAAATGCTCCCACAGTGCCAGATCCACAAATGCCCCCACAGTGCCAGGTATACAAATTCCCCCACAGTGCCCTCCCCACCCCACTGTGCTGCTCACCGCTGCTGCTCCATTCGGCGGCGTGTCTTGGGTGTCAAGGGGTCAGGGCAGGGAGGAGAGCGCGGCTATGTCGGGTGAGCCAATCAGAGCTCGCGGACCGGCAGCGGCGGCTCCTGATTGGCTGCCGGTCCACGAGCTATGATTGGCTCACGAACTGGCGGCTGGTTTGAGATCCTACCCGCTGCTGCCTCGGACATGTAGCTGCGCTCTCCTCCCTGCCCTGACAGCTGAGACACGCCACCACCGTACTGAGCAGCGGCGTGTCTCACTGACACAAGCGGGTGGGCTGGAACAAATGGCTTTGCGGGCCTTATACGGCCCGCGGGCCGGAGGTTCCCCACCCCTGCCATAAAGTCTCCACAATATTTCCAGTCCCATCGCGAATGTTTTCCTTTATACTAGGTTTTAAAAAGGCTTTACAAAGACATACCCCTCCACCCCGTTTGTTCAATCTGTCTCTCCTAAACATCATATAATCCTCCAGATTGACTGTCTAATCATGAGATTCGCCCCACCAAGTTTCAATAATACCTATAACATTATTGTCAGGCAGGCTGTTTCTGTGAATCCGTTGGACACAGACCAACCGAAGGAGCAGATGCCCCTGAGTGCAGGAAACAAGGAGGACGAAGATAATTCCTTTTCATATATTTATTAAGGGTAACAGATCGGAATGTGACTGTAGGAAGACTGAGACTACTTAGTTCTGGATTGGAAAACTGTAGAGAATGAAATCGCTGAACTGAAGAAAGAAGAGAGTGCCTTGTGAGAGAGATGGTTTGTTGAAAGGGTGTGAGAAGAACTGCGATGAATAGATTGCTGGATGGAATGATAACGTGAAAGAAAACTGTAAAGAATGTCCACTGAGTGATACGAGAGGCCGAGACTGAAGAACTGAGAAGAATATGCTTTAGATCAGTGTTTCCCAACCTCGGTCCTCAAGGCACACTAACAGTCCTGGTTTTAGTGATATCCAGGCTTGAACACAGGTGACTTAATTAGTACCTCAGTTATTTTGATTTAACCATCTGTGCTGAAGCCTGGATATCACTAAAACCTGCACTGTTGGTGTGCCTTGAGGACCGCGGTTGGGAATGCCTGCTTTAGATGATACAAAGACGTGACTGAAGAACTGTGAAGTTGACTTGTTGAATTATGCGAAGGCGAGGCTGACGTACGGTGAAGACTGTTTGACGGGTGGAGTGAAGACGTGAATGAAGAACTGTGAAGACTGGTGGCTGGATGATGTGAATGTGGAACTGTGAAGACTGGTTGCAGGATGATGCGAGGACATGAATGTGGAACTGTGAAGACTGGAAGACTGGTTGCAGGGTGATGCGAGGACATGAATGAAGAACTGTGAAGACTGGTTCCAGGATGACGCGAAGACATGAATGAAGAACTGTGAAGACTGGTTGCTGGATGATGCGAAGATGTGAATGTAGAACTGTGAAGACTCTGGTCATAGGGGTGGGGTATCCAGATGGTATCAGTATATTGTTCTTTTGAATAAAACCGGTAAACTCCCTGCGCAGATTAGGTGGGAGAAGGATCTGTCTATTGTACTTCAAGAGGAAGAGTGGGATACAATTTCCTCACAGTGCTTTAAGATCTCTAAATGTCTCCAGCATTCAGAAATGTTCTATAAACTATGCAATAGGGCGTACTTCACTCCGCAGAGGCTTCACCGTTTCTGGCCCTCGACCTCCCGGCTATGTTGGCGAAAATGTGGTGATGTAGGTACCATTCTACATATTTTCTGGGATTGCCCAGTTTTGAGGCCTCTGTGGACGGAGGTGTTCTCTCTTTTGGGGGAAGTGGTGGGAGCGACTGTGCCACTAGATCCACTATTTGCCTTATTCCACTACTCTCCTCACGCTCTCCTCAGCTGCGACAATTTTGTAGGTCACATTTTAATATCAGCTAAGGCGGCGATAGGCCAACTGTGGAAATCACAGTCCATACCTCACATTCAGACGGTTATTAATAATACCCATAAGCACTTTCTTTTTGAAACAGCGGGATGTGTGTACTCTTCCTCTCCTTCTTCTATCTATATGAGATGGTTTAAATGGAGCGAATTCCGGGAGAGACAGGGTCACTCTGTAATTTTTAGTGATCCCATTGATATGGCAATTCTAAACTCTCCACAATCTGATAACACCCATTCGTAACAGATGCCCTCTATCTATCTATCTATCTATCTATCTATCTATCTATCTATCTATCTATCTATCTATCTATCTACATATCTTTATGTTACAATATCTGAGTAAGGTATTCCCCTAACATATGTTTTTTGTTTTTTTTTCCCCTCGTGTGTCGCTGTCTTGTTATGTCTTTCTCTCTTTTCCTCTCTACTGAGCTCTCTATCTTATTACTTTTATGGTTATAGTTATGATTGATAGTTAAAAGAAACTATGTACACTATTAGTGAACTGAGCCTCTGAATTCAGATGTGTTGTTTATGATCGGGTTTTCTGTGTTAGCTCAATGTAGCACTCTCTCTATACGATGTATGTTCGTGTTCATTTATTTTTTTTCCCTCTATATTTGGAAATTAATAAAAAAAATCATTATTGAAAAAAAAAGAACTGTGAAGACTGGTTGAAGGATGATGCGAAGACGTAAATGAAGAACTGTGAAGACTGGTTGCAGGATGATGCAAAGACGTGAATGAAGAGCACATGCTGAAGCTGGCGAACCACCACGGGAATCCTGCGGAATCCGAAGGCACTGGCGGGAGAGCGGTTGACCGTGACCGCGCACTGGAGAGCTGGCAAGCGTTGTGCAGCGAGAGTCGGCTGAGAACGCGAAGAGCAAGACGGGACCAATTAACAAGAGACGCACAGAACAATCTGCGGGAGCACAGAGCTAAGGCACAGAGTAACCACAACAAAGCACTGGCACAGAATGCAATAATCCCAGCCTATTTATAGGCAGCAGGGAAACAGGATTGGTTGACACTCACCCATCACGCTCATTGGTGCTGCCCTTGGTCTCCAACATGGCCGCTCCCTGCACTACAGACACACCGGGAAGCTGCAGGCCACTAGGTTCTCCCTCCAGCCTCAGGAAGCTGTCACTCTCGCTGCCGACCCTGCAGGGTCACCGTGCAGCCACGGAGCACCGCAGACACCCGCGGCGGCAGAGGACGGATCCCGGGACCCACGGTGGTAAGCGCTCGCCGCGTGACAATTATACTGCTTGCTGTAATGACTTCAAGTTCTCCCTTTTTCCCTGTAAGACTTCTAGCATTTACATACATACAATTAAGATTAGAATTCCCTTATGCTAGGAACATCATTTTCTATGTGCAATGTTGGCAATCCATATTCATCGTTAATTTTTGTTTTGGTAATGCCCTTGCTGGCTGCTCTTTTCCTCCCTCCTTCTCCACCCCCATTCAGCTCACTACCTCCATCCTTACTTTTCTCACTGCTAGACCCATAGTTTCTAGCTAAACATAATATATATACTTTGTTTCTTCTTGGTTATTCATGGCTGTCTATTGTTTCACTTCAAAAATATTATTACTTTGGTGAAAACCTTTTTATTTAAATAGAGCAAGGGCGAACAAATATTTGAGTTTGGGGGACACTTCACAAGTTTTAATAACTAATTAAGGGGGCACATAAAATATTTTATACAAAAATGTACAACTCTGCTTGCAGGTTAAAACCCTTCCCATATTCCATTCATTTGGCATTTGTGCCTTTCTATTTCTATATATATCAATAGCACTTGCCTGCCTTCTCACACCCACTCTAGTCTATCCAATTACTTCCCCAGTCTATTCTACCCAAGTACCCTCCACCAAGGACGTAGCTACCATAGGTGCAGAGAGTGCGGCTGCTAAAGGGCCCAGAACTGAGAGGGGCCCACCTTCCTTATCAAAGATACATGTGTTATATACATTTTTCCCCACTGGGTGATACATAGAGGCACTTAAAAACGTTTGCCTTGGGCCTACAATATATCTAGTTATGCCCCTGGACCTGCTCATTGTAATGTGGTATAAAATGAACAGGAGGGCACTATACTCTTACATAATATGAAATTGTGCACTGTAATGTGGCATAATATGAAGTAAAAGCACTATAGTCTGGCATTATATGAACTGGGACACAGTAATGGGGCATAATATGAATTGGAGGCACTATAGTTTCGCATTATATGAACTGGGGGCTGTAATGTGGCATAATATGAACAGGAGGGCACTATACTTACATAATATGAAGTGGAGCACTGTAATGTGGCACAATATTAAGTGAAGGCACTATAGTTTGGCATATTGAACTGGGGGCACTGTAATGTGACATAATATGAACTGGAGTACAGTATGTCATAATGTGAATTGGGGATGCTGTGTTGCATAATGTGTACTGGCAGCCCTACAATGTGACATAATGTGAACTTGGGCACTACTATGGTTTATAAAATAAACTAGGGCACTATTATGGGGCATAAAATTAACAACTGCTGTAGAGGTGTCTCTCTAGAAGCATTGGAACAGGGCCCCCCAAAAATGTTGCTATAGGGCCTACAAAGTACAGGCTACTCCCCTACCTCCCCTTCTACTTAATTCATTCCAACTAATTTAATTTTACTCAAGAAACCCTCTGACCCACATGCAATATATGACTCACCCTCATGTTTCAAATTCCTATTTCAATGATGTGCCAGATCCTGTAGAAGCCTTGCACAATGCACTTCTGTACATGTCTGTGGATATTACGATAAAACTTTTGCCCACATTTCTGAGGTGCACTGATGCAGTGCCAGAACAGTGCTCCCTTGCATCCTGTGGCGACCCCACCTCTTCAACCCATAATGTCATGCAAGCAGAGTGGGGTGAGGGACAGGATTTGCATCTATGCAGAGGCGTCACTGGGCGTGGTGACACCCGGTGCGCGCCCCAGATCTCCTGCCGCGATTGCGGCAAAAATGGGTGTGGCCTTGTACTTAGGGGGCGTGGCTCTTCTGTGACAGGAGCCGGGTGGTGTAGGAGACTTTCTCACTGCAGCACCTGGTTCCTGTCAGTGCGGAGGAGCTGACATTTGGTGTCACCCTCCTCCAGGCGTCACACCCGGGTGCGGGCCGCACCCCCCGCACCCGCCTTGTGACGCCACTGCATCTATGTGTCCACATATTTTATGATTGGCAGCCAGCAGCACTGGTTTTAACTAATACTATAGACTATTTGACCATAAATAATTTGATTTGGTCCTACACCACCAAACCAAGGCACCACTGCAAGTGTCCCGAAGCACCCCCAGGTGCCACGGCACACATGCGCACAGTGTCTATTCACAAGAGATAGAGAGACAATGGGCATGCCAGCAGCTCAGAGAGCGCTGGCCATGCCCACATAGTGATGGAAAACGAGAGCGTGGCTTGCGTCAGCGGCATTCCCATGAAGCCACGCCCCCTTTACAACAGGCCATGGCCCCTTTTTGGGCAGGCACAGCTTACACGCGCAAAAGGGTCTCACCTAGGAGTCAGTAGAAGTTGGGAAGTATGATCATATAGCACGAGCGCAAAGGAGGTTCATCTAAAACAGGCGAGTGCCAGAATTATTTTGTACCATCTTTCACTTCATACATGCCTACTCTCCCGGGTCCTGCAGGAAAGACACAATTTTTAGGGTAGTCCCCCGCAGCCCCGGAAGAGTGAGCACACCTCTGACATTCTGCCCTCTTCCTAGTGAAAAGGACAGAATCGGCAGATAAATTAAGGGAATCCCGGTGTCCCCGAAGAGGAAATATTTGCAAATATGAGCCAATCGCAACAAAGTTCCTGCGAGAGAGCATGGCCTAATGATGCGACTAGCCCGGCTCTGCCTGCATCACCACCCACCTGCATCTCCTCTCCGAGCTTCTCACAGAGAAGAATAAGAATAAGTAGGCAAGTAAATTATGTTTCAATTGTTCCAGCTACTAGGGTGCTCTTCAGGGATCGCCAAGAGGTGTCACACATAACTGCAGAAAGATCTCCAGATTGTTTGCAGTGTTCAGAATTTTTATTTTGTAGGTTTTACAAGGCTGTGTCTAAATACTTCACACAATGTGGAGAGTGCCTTCTTTCTATCTCCAGCAGTTAATGTCAAAACATACCTCCAGCTGTCCCTGCTGGGAACGGGGTGGAAGTTGACGGGAACACTGTCATCGCTGCTCTGCATAGCAGTGGAGGGCCTTGGGAGCCTGGCATTCCGGGAGTGATGTACACAGCCCAGAATGGTGAAAACGGAGATGTGTAATGAGGCCACATCCCAACAAGACCACATCTCGTTACCAGATGCACACCTACGGTGCATGCGTAATGTCCATATAAAAAAAATGGGGGGTTAGTGATGCTCTTTCTGGCCCGGGGCGTCAAAATGTCTAGTTAGGGGGTGTGGCCTGGCGGGACTCCAGAGTGGACGTGGGTTACACAAGCTCCGGTTATAAAACCTTCATTACACTCTCCATCTGGTCCCCAGCAGCCCCTTTTGCTTCTTCGTTACCCCCCTGAGCCGGCGCGAGTGTCCCCCTGTAGTGCCGCGGAGACGGGAGGCCTCTTGTAGGTCTCTGCAGG
This sequence comes from Pseudophryne corroboree, assembly GCF_028390025.1. NCBI lineage: Eukaryota > Metazoa > Chordata > Amphibia > Anura > Myobatrachidae > Pseudophryne > Pseudophryne corroboree. The sequence continues at coordinate 352,916,422 of NC_086452.1, read as the reverse complement.
TTGCGGCCTACTTGGGTCCTGGAAGCCGCAGCATCAATTAGCGGCGCCTGCCCGCCGGAGCATCACCATCAGCGTGGAGGAATGGTCCTTGCTTTCCCGCAGCTGTGCGCGTTGTTGCCCGCGGAGTGTGCGCCCACTGGTACTCCCCTCCGTGCTGCACAGACGCTTGCTTCAGCCCCTGGAAGCTGCGGCCCACCTCACCTCCAGAAGCCGGATTTCCACCACTGCCCGGCGGCAAGGTCCGTGGCCGGATTGTGATCCCATCGGCCAGATCCATTGCCCAAACGACGAACGAGGTATCAATACACCCACCAGCCTGCCCTCCCCCCCCCCCCCCACGCTTCCTCTCCACAACCCTCAACATCTTTACCTACATTAGCTATTCTTGTGGTGCTTCCCTGGCCCAGAAGAAGGGGGGTGGCAGCCATCTTTAATCTGTACTCTCTGCACAGAGCTCTAGCTATACTGCTGTTGTGCTGCCCTGTGTGCTGATCCATCAAACCTATTCATTAGGCTACACTCTTGGGCTGCCTGTACGCTTCCTCCCTGCCTGCAGCTCTCAGGGACAGATTGGCACAGCATTTTACTCCACTTCATTCTGCCTCACTACTGTTTACATATTCCTACAATTCTACAACTGTAAGGGAGTTTGAGCTCTTTGCACCCTTTTTTATTTTATAATGTGACTGCTCCCGTCCCTTTCACCGCCACTAATGTTTGCCTAATTAACATGTACTTATTGTGACTGAGTATACCCTCTCCACATTTATCTTCTGACTGGACCCGGCTATATCAGTGTGCCCTCTATTCGTTACTTGGGACCTTTTCCTACGCCAAGATATGCCTCCCCAAAAAAACAAAGATCCGATACCCTACAAAATCACCCCCCCCCCCCCCAGAAGCGCCTTCAAATATCTCCTATACAAGGCAGTCCTCCCCCGATCACCAACTCAGACCCTGCTGTATCAGACATCCTGTCATCCACTTTCTCAGCATCAGGAGTGGACTGTGATTCGGATGCACCTCTCACTGTGAGGTCCCTGCCAAATTCTATTTGCTTTCAAGTCAGATCTTTCTAAGGATCTAACCTCGCCCATCCGCGAGGTCAAGACTGATTTGATTGCTATAGGAGACAGAACTGATCACTTAGAGCATAAAATGGAGGAACTTGTCACCTCACACAACGATCTGATCTCCTCCCACGATCGGCAGCAACAAGATCTTGACCAGTTTAAGTCTAAACTAGCAGATTTAGAGGACAGATCTCGATGCAATAATAAAATCAGAGGCATCCCCGACTCGTCACCAATTCTGAATTGGGATCCTACACTACTGCCTTATTCAAGAAACTTCTCACCACTGCCGATGCCAAAGAACTCTTGATTGACCATATCCATCGCCTCCCCCGACCGCGTACATCTTCTCTGACCTGCCTAAAGACACCCTCCTCCATGTCCACTTCTTCACAGTTAAGGAACATATCCTGAGAGCAGCTAGGGAATCCAAGAACTCTGACATCCTCAGCGGTCTTCAGATATTCCAGGACTTCTCAGCTGCTACCATTGCAAAGAGGCGTACCTTTGCACCCATCACTGTAGCTCTTCGATACCATGACATCCCCTACTGCTGAGGATTTCCAGTCAAATTATTGATCTTCTACGAGGACTCTACCTACACTGTCTCCACTCTCGACGCAGGAATTAAATTGTTGATGGACTGGGATATCTCTGTTCAAAAGTCTACCGTACCAACACGCACCTCGACTATTCGTCAAGAATGGTCGAACACCTGAACTGCCTAAACACGATATCAGGTTCTTTTCATTACACCTCGGTCCTCTAACACCTTAGACCTTTTTCCCTTCAACTGGGAAGGGAAATGCTTGGTACATATTGTTTACATTACCAATTAGGAATATTACCTAGGTCTCCATTACAGGTATACTCTTTCACTTGTTCTTATACATTGCTGTTAGTTAATATTTTTATGGGAGTTGCTACGTTTACCATGCATTATCTGTTGACTCCTTGTTCAGTTCTCCCACTTTTCTATTTCTATTCATATGCTACAATGTTATATGTTACATGTTCACATTTTTTCTTTTTTCAGTGTTTTGTTTGAGTGGCGGTGTCTGCTCCGCCAGGTTACCCCCGACTCTCTCTACACTACTGCAAGTTACCCCTGTTTCCCCTTTCCCCTGCAGTAGTCATGCAGGTCCAATATACCGGACCTTTTTTGTTTCCCTCCTTTACCCTTTGGTTGACCCCTGTTCCCAGCCCCCCCTATGTTTCCTTTCTTACAGAGCTTCAACTATTCATCGTTCCCATATCCAGATAGGTACTCTTTCCATGACCAGTTGCTTTTACTCTGATTACAACAGATGCATTCCCCTCATTCCTGACTTGTATTCCCGATGCTAAACCTTCTCTCTCTTAATGTTAAGGGATTAAATTCACCCAATAAACGTAGATTGGCCCTTTCTTTCATAGACAAAAGGCAGATGTTATTGCACTACAAGACACTCATTTCTCCTCTAATAACCCCCCCCCCCCTCCAGAAATAGCAATTTCCCTGTAGGATATTACGCAAACGGCCCGTTTAAACGTAATGGTGTCGCTATACTATTTAGCAACCACGTTTCCTTTGTTCCCCACTGCCAAATCGCAGACAAAAGTGGTCGCTAACTGATCATTACGGGCCTCCTAAAAGACAAACTTACTACCTTGGTATGCTTGCATGCCCCCAACTCTAATCAAGTGCCATTTCTTTGCAAATTATTCCTCTTAATCCGCAAATCACTTAAGGGTTCCTTGGTTGTTTTAGGTGACTATAACCTGGTTCTGGACCCCAAAATGGACAAATCTCACCGCCCCGCCCCCCCCCCTCCCCCCCCCCCCACACACACACACCCTACTCCGTCTGCCCAGACAGGTCCCTCTCTAGCTTTTCGCAATTTACTAGCTGAATTTGATTTATACGATATTTGGAGAACCCACAATCCTTCAGGGTTGGAATACACATTTACACATTTTACTCTCCAGTCCATAACTCCTGTTCCAGAATAGACTTGTCCTCTGTGATAGATGGTCTCTCCAAAAAAACTAGGGACATCGATATCCTACCAATCACTTGGTCTGACCATGCCCCTGTTTTTTGGAAGTGGAACATTTGCAATGCCTAAAATCCTCCCAGACCGTGGCGCCTCTATCCGTATCTCCTAAAGAACCCCCTGTCCAAGAAAATAATCCTGGACTCCATTGATTCCTATCTGACTATTAACTCCCCTCTCGATACTTCCACCATAAACCACTGGTGCGCTTTCAAAGCTATTACGCATGGGGCTGCCATTCAGGCAGGAGCCACTCTCAAAAAACAAGCCATCCAACTACAGTTGAATTTAGAAGCTAAATTGAAAGATCTGGAATCACAAAATATGGCCAATCCTTCTAGGGCTCTTAAAAAAATAACTCTCCAATGTTCGTAGCAACTCCAGAAACTGCTTCTAACCCGTACTCAAGCAGCATTAAATAGAATGCGACAAAAGTTTTATCTACTAGGTAATAAATCGAGTAGAATGTTAGCCCGTAAACTTCGAGCTCAACAAGCTAGACAGAGGATCAAGTTTATTTATTCCCCCTCTAAACAAAATATCTTGAATCCTACAGATATTACAAACCACTTTGCCTAATACTACACTAAACTTTATAACTTGCTATCTGACACTTCCGTTCCCCAACCTACTTCACTCTCCATCTCCTCCTTTCTTAATAACCTTAACCGCCCTCACCCCGGAGCAATTGTCTGTCCTTAATGCTCCATGGTCCACCACTGAATTCTCTGCAGCCATCAAGTCGCTTCCTCGTATCAAAGCCCCTGGCCCAAGTGGGTTCATCACTGATTTTTATGTCGCATTCCGTGACTTATTATCTCCCTATCTGACTGCTCTTTTTAACAAATTCTCTGACAAGGGTACCCTTCCTACTGAGCTACTGGAAGCATGCATTGTCACTATCCCTAAACCCGGAAAAGATCCTGTCACAACTTCCGGCCTATTGCAATGCTTAATTGCGACATCAAACTATATGCCAAATTAATTGCTACCCAAATTAATTGCTATTCCTTCCATTGCTGATACACCCGGGCTAAACTGGCTTTGTCCCGGGGAGACAATCGTCAGATAACACGCGCAGGGTTTTTAACTTGATTGATTCCCTCCCTACTAACCAAGGCCTCCTCCTGCTGTCACTTGATGCCGAGAAAGCCTTCGATAGACTGAATTGGTCATATATGCCTGAAGTCCTCACTCGCTTCGGTTTTAAAGACCATATCTTATCCTCTATCTTAGCCCTTTATAGCTCTCCCGAGTGTTCAGCAATGGCTTCCTATCTGATTCGTTTCCTATTACAAATGGTACTAGACAGGGATGCCCCCTATCCCCTTTAATAATTGTTTTATCGATTGAGCCTCTTGCTATTACCAATCGTGGGGATCCCAAACTCCCAGCTTTGCAAATTGGCCCTTCCCGCCACAAATTGAGCCTTTTTACTGATGATGTCCTCCTCTTCGTTTCAGACCCTATCACCACTCTTCCTTATTTACACTCTATTCTTGATGCCTATAGCTCAGCCTCTTATTATAAGCTCAATACCACTAAAACTGATACCCTACCTATTAATTTATCCCACTCCTTACCCACCCTTCAATCTTCCTATCCATACAATTGGTAAAAAGCTATAATAAAATATTTAGGCATCAAGATCCCGACTACCACTTCCGAAGTCTTTGCCTCTAATCTTTCTCCCTTAGTAATGATGCTAGCATCCCTCACGAGCTCATGGGTGTCGTACGACATCTCCTGGTTAGGCCGTATGGCTGCATTTAAAATGTCCCTTTTACCCAAATTAATGTATCTGTTCTGCACGATCCCTTATATCTTTCCAAAGAAGGCCCTTCAGGCCTGCTCTTCCATCCTGACAAGATATATTTGGTCCTCAAAGCCACCCACGTTAGCTCACTCTAAAATGATATTACCAAGGTCCCTCGGGGATTATACGTGCCTGATATTCATCTATACCAGGAAGCTTGTCTTCTGGCTTCCATTAAAAACTATTTTCACTCCGACCCCCCAGATTAGCTGGGTGGAACTTGAACAATCCCATGCTCGCTCTCTGCCCCTTGCGGACCTGCTCCGTATTCCTAAATCGCTCCGACCACACCTCCCTAATCTACTCCCGTCCACAATAGACTCTTTGAAAACATGGGACAAACTATCTGCCACGTCAACATTCCCCGTCTGCTCCATCTCACGAATCTCCATCACCACACTCACAACGCTGGTACCGCACCTGAATCTCTCTAAATGGAGAAACCTGGGTGTATCATCATTAAGTGACTTACTAGATGGTCCTCTCCTGTTTCCCTTCTCATCTTTGCAACAGAAATTCTCCTTACCTGCTTCAGAACTTTTACACTATTTACAAATTGCACACTGGTGGAAAGCACTCCCCTCCTCCTTGATCTCGCCAGACACGATCTCACAAATGTTTTTCGCTCGACTCTCCCTGTTTAACACTAGAGGTGATATCTCATTCTGGTATAAAATATTGATAACCCCTGCTTCTCCGTCCAAGCCGAATGCCCAGCTAAAATGGGAATCTGATATAGGTAGAATGTTATCACCGATTGAATGGCAGAGAATCTGTCCTCCTATTCCATGTCCCAATGTCTCAATCATACTGAAATTCATATAAAATTGATCCATAGATTATAATTGACCCCAGACCTACTACACAGGTTTTGGCCCTCTTGTAGCAACCTATGCTGGAGGTTATGTGGCTCTATCGGTCACCTATTCCATATATTTTGGTCCTGTCCAATACTTGCCAGTTAATGGTCTGAAGTTTTTGCCTTAATAAGGTGTTGTGTACACATCTTTCCCCAGACCCGTCCTTAGCATTACTTTATGTTGTTCCCTCCATTGTCCCTCAGACCAGTAGATACGTTTTGGGCCAAATTTTGATAGCTGCTTGAGCCAATCTCGCACAGATGTGGAAACAACCTCTATCTCCTACCTTACTGAAAGTTATCTATAAAATGAATCATCACTTCCTTATGGAAACCGAATACATTTCTTCCTCCAACGCTACCTCCTCTCCCATGGCACATTGGACTCCATGGCATATCTTTATTAGGGTGTGTACACACGGTGAGATCCCTGCTATGTTCGATTTTGACTATGCGATTTCGCTTGAACTCCCCCATAGCCCAGATAGCACAGATTGTACAGATTTTGACAATCTGTGTTTGAGATTTTGTCTATGTACGATTTTGACTAAGTGCCAATTCTGACTATACTTTGTACTAGATTAAACACTAGATAGGCAAGATTGACTTACCTGCACAGTCTATCTAGCCTTACGATACCGACCCCACGGGAGCGCGCATCAGGATCGAATCTGTATCGCAAGCTGCCTAGCACCATGAGATATGCACTAACTTTTCATAAAATTTTGACTATATAGTCAAAATCTCACAGATTTATCTCACCGTGTGTACACATCCTTACTGTAGGCGAAGGTTCCCAATTCTTTTCCAACCCATCATATAGTGACCCACTTCAATTCAGTCTAAATGAAACCCCCTCTATTGCGTAAACAATGGACGAGTGAATTTCTATATTTCTGTCTTACCCTATCTCTCTTTGTGTGTTGTGAATTTACACCTTTACAGAACCTTGTAATTCTGTTGTTATTTGTAATAATTGTTAATTACTTAGCTATTAATGTGAATGTACCTCTATCTGGATGTTCTTACCCTACCTATACCCCCCCCCCCCACGTCCCAATATATTCTAATGCTTGCCCCTTTTTCTTTTCTGTACCCCATTACAAAAATACCTTTTCTCTCAATAACAATCATTGATGGAAAAAAAAAATGCCTAGTTATGGTTAGGCACTCTATTAACTTACTATTCTGGAGCAATTCACCGCTTTAGCAAAAGTTTTAATTCTGTTAACTGTATGGAGGGCCCAGACCCTGGTCACCCTATTATCATGGTAAAAAAGCGTCAATCACATGTATAAATACTACTGTGTTTAACTTGATTGAAAATGTTTATTCCATTATTTCATATAATGTTATATATAATGTTATGTAAACAGAGCACAGTTTCAGCTCACATTTATAAACCATGTTTTGTGTCATATTAACTTTTGATAACTGGCATAAGCTAATTAAAGGTATAATGTATATAGGTGGTTTTTGTTGTTGCTGCTATTCACTACGCTTGAACACATAACTAAAAAAAAGAAAGAAAAAAGAAGTGGTTACTTTATTAGTTGACATCTTGAATGAATTTCTGTCTGCTGGGCGCACACTTGTACAAACATACTTCACATGTGATTTTACTTTCAATTGTACTAAACTCCCTAACGCAGTGGTTTCCAAACTTTTTTTAATTACAGCGCCCTAGAGTATCACAAGGTATAATGTATATACGTGTTACAAACCGCCGTCGCTTAGCGACAGGAACGCCGTGTCATTAGCTGGCTGCTTCAGGCTACTGATCAGTCCTGGAGTAATAAAGTTTGCAGCACTGGGCTGATCTGCACTGTGTCAGGCAGGGTTGGACTGGCCCACAGGGGTACAGGGGGAACCACAGGTGGGACCTACTGCCTGGGGCCCACCCCCTCCTCTAGGGATCAGTTTCCAGACTGTACTGTTACTAATCTAGTACATTATCATGCATGCACTACAGTATTTACTGTATATATTTATCTAGTGGATCAACACTTACAAAATGGTTAGGCAAACCAATGTGGCGGCTGGGCACCCCCCCCCCCCTCTAGAGACTGGCCACACCCTTAAACATGGGCCCCTACCCCTGTATTCCCACGGTGGGCCCTACATGTCCCAGTCTGAAACTGGTGTCAGGTGCTGTAATCATGCAGGCTGAGTTCTCTGTGATGGCAGCACTTAGCTGTTTCCAGTCAGCTAATCAGCTCCTTATACTGTAAATAGGATTTCTTTTTACTCAGTCAGTGTTGGTGATAGCTTCATGTAGGCTGTGTCATTAGACCTGGGAGACTACTTGAAAGATTCTGTTAAGAACTTTGGTAAGACTCCGTCTGGCATCCTCTAGTAAGATCTTGTCGATTTACAGCTCCAAGAAGGTCCTATGCAGATTCGGTCATGAAAGGTTCCAAAGCTAATCTTGAGAGAAAGATTCAAGTTTGTTTCTGTGCTTGTATGAGAGATTCTACTGGGCAAACTTTGGGAAGGTCTGTTCTTGCCTAATCTGCTGGAGGATTATGTCGTACTAACAGCTCCAGAAAGGTCCAGTGGATTCTGGTCCAGAAGATCCCTTTTATTCTCTGATAGAAAGACTCATACCTGCCGCTTCTGTGGTGAAAGATTACATTTGGAAGGATTCTGGAAAGACCTTGTGCTGCGTGTCCATTGGAGGATCCTGTCGTTACCATCTCCAGGAAGGTCCGGTGGATTCCTGTTCAAGGAGATTCTCAGAACACCCGGTGGAAAGATTCATCATAGTTCCAGTCTGTGTTTTATCCAGATCACTTGTGTCTGTGTCATCCGTGTTTGTCCTGTGTTTCTTGTCGCCAGTCAAGCTAAGTCCTGGTTTATTTATCATCCATTCCAGTTGCCTTGCCGTGTTATGTCTTGTTATTTCTCTTACATCCTAGAGGAAACTGGGAATCAATTTAATATCATGGGGTATAGATGGGTCCACTAGGAGCCTTGGGCACTTTAAGAATTTGATAGTGTGTGCTGGATCCTCCCTATATGCCCCTCCTACCAGACTCAGTTTTGAAAATGTGCCAGGAGGAGCCGGTCACGTTGCTGGAAGCTCCTGAAGAGTTTTCTGCATTTATTTTCTCTGTTGGTTATTTTCAGGCAGGACTAGATGGCACCAGCCTGCCTGCTTCATGGGACTTAGGGGCAGTAGGAACAGCCCAACCTCTTGAAGGGTTAATAGTCCCGTTCCCCGCTGACAGGACACTAGCTCCTGAGGGAACAATTCGCACGCCCCACCGCGGCAAGCGTACATTCCCGCAGCATGCCGCCACCCCTAACAGAGACAGAAGAAAGAAGAACCATGTATATTGATAAAGCTAGATATTTATCTTATTTAAAACCCTTTAAGAGGTCTAAGAACACTGTACGCTATTGATGTATGGAGTACCGTAAGGGTACGCACGTTGCGTAACAATCGCTTAGCCGTGGTCGAGACGCTCAAGCGTCACGTTCGCTCACGGCCAAGAGATCACAGGCAGGCACGCTATTGGCTGCCGACTAACGTAATGGTTCGCTATAGCGTAGCGGACGCTCGGGACCATGAGGAGATCACCAGCGGCGCAGACGCTCACAATGTTAAACCTTTATATCTAAACCATAAACAATGTAATATGCAGTAAAACCTTAGTGTAGAGATAGGGTGTAGATGCAACACAGTGTAACCTTATTAACTTAAAAGCTGTTCGAGCGTCACCGACGCTCTGAGAATACTTAACACTATAAGAAATACACAACTACCGGGCTTAGGGTCTAACGCCTTATATGAATGTTATACTTGCAAAAAGATTAATACAGTACAAGTCATACACTACAATATAACATAGACTAACTAACCAGATAACTACACAGGATATACAATACAATACTATTACGTTTAAGGGAATACGAGAGAGAAAGAGGAGGAGAGAGAGAGATAGAGAGAGAGAGAGATAGAGAGATATGGCTCACAATAACAAGAAAGACAATATGATTGCGGAGAAAAACTTACGCACAAGGGGAACGATCGCATGCGCCTCGATATCCAGCTCCCGATTATCAGCAATGAGAACCGTTGAAGAGAGAGTGAGCTGGATATGATCGGCTTGTCTATTTATGCCCCACACACAATACAGTTCAATGGTCCCTACAACCTCATTGTTCATTGGACACAGGAATTCGTCTTCGCATTATAACAAAAGGTCATAGGTTGATTCATACAGGTGGGCTGTGACAATTTCCAACTGCTCAGGTGGGTGGGAAACTAGGTTTCCCGCCGCATGGATAAGTAAGTGCAAATAATAGTAAATGGACATAAACTTCTTATGTCCATAACTATTCGCACGAGCGATTAATTCGCTTCAAACCAACACCGGAATATTGCTAATTAAATACTCTTCCGATGGATACTAAACACCACTGTATAATCCTTGTCTGACCCTTTGTATCAGACAAAGAGGGATCTCTTTGTCCATGAACATGCTACATTAACTAAACTTTCAGAATCTATCAAAGGGACCATGATCTACAAAATACATTATATGGTTAAAATATGTAACGATTGAGTCGCACGCTACGCACACATAAACTCTACCGTAAATGCACATCCCGTGCGCCTGCGGGTGCACGTAACAGCGGGTATGCGCACGCACGGGAGAGCGTACGCATGCGCAGAGCGGACATGTATGAGGTGCAAATATGGCAGTGTGCATAGTGATATTTTTCTGACTTTGACAGTCCACCCTTTGGCAGTCAACAATAACTGCCACTTCCTAAAACATTTCAAAACGAGAAAAATATATGTCAAGTGTAAATACATTTCCATGATTGGGTAAGGGAGGAGAGGAGAAGGTAGGAAAAAAGGGTATGACCTAGTGAGATAGCAGAAGCATTTGTGTATGAATCCATGTTTGGGGGGTCATGTATCATCGTGCCGTACGTGTTTTAAATCAAGCTTCGAGGTATTGCGAAGTATACATTTGAATTCCTTCTTATCCCGTGGTACGGGTCTGTGGATGGGCTGTCAAACTTTACCGAGCTCTTTTCGGCTGTGGTTGTAACAAAATGGGGAAGCACATTTTAGTTGATGATACATGAATGGGGGAATATGCGATTGCTGATATCTGTGCCTGTATTCCCTATCGACTATGTGTGTCATTACCTGAAGGTTGTAGAGATGAAGATAAGACACAATTATGGTAAATGCAGTGGTATTCTATGTCAGGTTAATGAACATTTGTCGGTTGAAGTCTTGTTCGGTGTCTGTTGAATGCAGTCTTCTTTGGGCTTTTGCCAATAGGTGTGAGCAAAAGCTTTGTCAATGTCCATAGACTTACAAAAGTGTTGGGCTAGTGTAATTTTAAATTTTTTTTAGGGAAACTGGGGGTCTATGGCATAGTTCATCAAATATCTGTGTATAAGGTTGTCAAAACTTCTTCTTTAATCCATCAGTTGTCTGTATACAGGATCATCAAATTCCTCGTCCTGGTGGGTCTTTTTACCTTGGAGAAAACGGAAAAACAGGTGAAAGAAACGGACCGTATAATCGCATTTTCATCACATCATTGTTTCTACAGTTGGGTCATAAATCAAATCCATTGGAATTATAATTTCCTCACTCCTTAGACTCATTACCCTGGTACGACGTTTGCACTTCATTAAAGCCTGACCGCATCTAAATATCAAGCCAATCGTTATGACAACACCTAAGATACATAGGAGAAACTTCCCAACATCCATTATGACTCCTTGAGCCCATTCTCCTAAACCAGAGAACCAATTTCGCGGGTTCAACCATGACACCCAACCAGTCAGCTCATTACCCACAGCAGCAAGGGTGAGATTGTGTCTCCTGCGAAATTCCCACTTCAATTGGAGAATATCGTCCATCTTTTGGTCTATGACCTCGACCGGGTCCTCGGTGCTATTCGTAATATATGTGCAGCATTTCACGCCGTACTGCGTTGCCAGTGTGACACAATATCCACCTGTCACTGCTGTGAGATAATTAAGAACCATTCTATGCTGGACCAGTTCTGTTTTATAAGCTTGAAGTTCTCTTCCAGTATACCTAAACGTGTCATCATACATTTCCGTGATATTGTCTAACAAATTTGCGAGCGCAGATATGTATTTATAATTCAACACTCCTCTGGCGGTGCGAGTGAAATCTAACGCGATTAGAAACTGAATCCCGGTGGATTCATGGATCATGTCAGAGGCCGGATGCTCTGTTCTTTCTATCAGGTGCCGTTTAACTACGTGCTCGTAATGAGTATGAGTATAAGGAGCTTGGGCAACACGGTGTATATCTTTCATTTTGGCATGTGATACAGTCATTACCTCAGGCAGTACTTTTCCAATATAACACAATCCTTCAGAGTTTGGGGCAAGCCACTTATACGCCTTCCTCCCGCATATGAAATATGCATCATCGGGGAGAACATATGGGACGGAGTAGGACATAACCATATTACACATCCTCCATGTGAAATCTCCTACCCCTAATTCTCCCATCTGTCTAGTACACGTATCAGTTTGTACGATATGTGCACAGTATCCTGGTGATACCTCTCCAACTCTCGTAATCCTACTTCCTAGGGTATACCTATATCGGAAAGATTTTTCTCTACTGGCTATGTGGCGTATAAGCTCTGTATCTGTAGGCATTCTATCTGCTCGATATGAAAAGGTCATGGTTTGGTTACTCCATGACACTTCCCAATTTCCCGGCTTTCGGGGATTGGTAATGTTAAAACATATTAGGGATCTATCCACATGATATTGGTGGAGCTTCAAACTAGGAGGACTGGAGATATTAAACCTCCTGTCCACCGGTCTCCCACCCTTTAGCTCAAGTACCTCCCCTACCGTTAAAGGAAATGGTACTAGTCCTGATTTGCTATGACCTTGAGGTACTTGAGAGCATACCCAACAATCTGTTTGATTTAACACACTACCCACTAAGGAGTGATAGTCACTCAATGGATGCCGGTCCATGTGGATATTAAAACTGGATTGGCATTTCTTAATGCACCCATCCTCAACTACGTTGTCACAGAGCCTACAGATACAGTTTTCTTCAGCTAACAATCCTTCACAATTCCTTCTATTGTCAATACTATCGGATCGTTTTCTGATACTCGCCTTTACTTGTTGATTAAGTTGTTCTTGGAAAACTACGCCTCCATCTTTGTCATCAGAACCCATTCCAGAACCTCTCTCGACCTCCATGGTACTCTCGCCGGAACAGACTGCTCTGGTCAACATCATGGTCAACAGGAAAATCCGGATCACAGTCTCTTGGGGCAAGTCCATCTTATAGGAGGAAACGGAGAAGAATAAGAAGGGGGAAAAATAATTTGAGGGAGAGGGGATGGGAAGTGGAGAAAAACAATAAAAGGGAACAGGGAATCGACAACTGCTTTTGATCTTGTGATTTCCAATGCTCAGGTGCCGCCTCAGTCCTCCTGGAACAGACACTCCAGTGATACAACTTCCTCTACCGTCTGTTCCTTATCACGGGACCTCTCTGGATCAGCAACCTTCTTACAATGGGACGAATGAACCCAAGTCTCTCTCTCGGCAACCTTCAATGCTGTAGTGCTAGTCAATAAGACTTGGTATGGTCCTTCCCATCTGTCAATAAGGCAACCTGAGCGTAGAAAATTCCGTATCATTACATAATCCCCAGGTTCAATGTCATGACAATTACTATCTGGTAAATCAGGAATCACCAACTTCAAATTATCATTTTGATTCCTTAGCTGTTTACTCATGTTAATCAGGTACTTTACAGTCACTTCATTGTTACACTTCAAATCATCCTGAGGGTTAATCATAACATGCGGTTGTCGACCAAACAAGATTTCAAAGGGAGACAGATTAAGAGGGGACCTGGGAGTGGTTCTGATGCTGTATAGTACAATGGGTAAAGCTTCTGGCCATGTCAATCCTGTTTCTGCCATAACTTTGCTCAGTTTATTTTTAATAGTGCTGTTCACTCTTTCCACCTTCGCACTCGCCTGTGGACGGTATGGAGTGTGCAGCTTGCTATCAATTCCCATCAACTTACACATTCCTTGAAAGACATCACCTGTAAAATGGGTACCCCTATCACTTTCGATTATTCTAGGGATACCATATCTACATACAAATTCCTGCACAATTTTCTTAGCAGTAAACATAGCTGTATTTGTGGCCGCCGGAAATGCTTCGACCCAATTTGAGAACACATCTATACAAACAAGTACATATTTCAAATTTCGACAAGGGGGTAATTGAATAAAATCAATCTGTATTACCTGAAAAGGGCCGCCTGTCGGTGGGATATGAGATGGTTCTGTTGGTATTGCCTTTCCGATATTCTTTCTCAAACAGGTAAGGCATGACATTGCTCTCTTACTCGCATGAGATGAAAATCCTGGGGCGCACCAATATGCTCTTACCAACTTGCACATTCCCTCCTTGCCCAGATGAGTCAGCCCGTGTGCTGCCTCAGCTAAACATGGAAGATATGCTCTGGGGGCCACTGGTCTACCTTGTCCATCCGTCCAGAGTCCTGAGGACTCCTGGCCATATCCCTTTGCCTTCCAGACTGCCTTTTCCTGTGTGGAACACAAATTTTGCATTTCACACAGCTTCTGTGTGTTGATGGTATTAAATACCATCAATTGTGTGGTGTCTGTCTGTCTGGGGGTACCAGCTGCTAACTTAGCTGCTTCATCTGCTCGGCTGTTACCAAGTGATATTGGGTCCTGGCTATATGTGTGTGCTTTACACTTGATAACAGCCACTCTGTCGGGTTCCTGTATCGCTGTTAGAAGCCTTTTTATGTGAGCTGCATGCGCTACCGGTGTACCAGCTGCCGTCATGAAGTTTCTGAGGCGCCATAGGGCTCCGAAATCATGGACTACCCCGAATGCGTATCTAGAGTCGGTGTAGATATTGGCTGATTTGCCCTTAGCCAATTCACATGCTCTGGTTAGGGCGACCAGTTCAGCAACCTGGGCTGAGTGAGGTGGGCCTAGTGGTTCTGCTTCTATGGTGCCTTGGTCATCTACGACTGCGTATCCAGTACACAAGTCTCCCGAGTCTGACTGTCTGTGACAACTACCGTCCATGTAGAAAGTTAGATCTACATCTTCCAGTGGGTTGTCACTGATGTCAGGCCTTGCGGTAAAATTTTGGGTCAAATATTCCATACAATCATGTGTGTCCTCCTTTGTATTAAATCCTCCTTCCCCACCACTCTCATCCTCCACCCTTTGTGCCTGTCCAGGCACACCTGGGAGATATGTTGCAGGATTTAATGCACTACATCTCCTTATGGTGATGTTTACGGGGGCCATTAGTGCCAATTCCCATCTTGTAAACCGCGCTGATGAGACGTGCCTGGTTTGGGCAGAATTTAGCAAGGCTGACACTGCATGTGGTGTATGAATTGTGAGGTTGTGACCTAGCACTACATCTTCGCTTTTCGTTACTAGCAATGCTATCGCAGCAACGCTTCGCAAGCATGTGGGGAGGGATCGCGCTACCGTATCTAGCTGAGCGCTGTAGTATGCTACTGGCCTGCTGGCATCACCGTGCTTTTGGGTTAGGACGCCTGCCGCGCAACCAGCACTTTCTGTTCCGTACAGCTCAAAGGGTGTCCCATAGTCTGGCATACCTAATGCTGGCGCCTGCGTTAGGCACTGTTTAAGTCTCTCAAATGCCATCTCGGACTCGTCTGTGTGCGAAATCCGATCAGGCTTGTTTGAGGAGACCATCTCCTGCAAAGGTAACGCTAGAATGGAAAATCCTGGGATCCAGTTACGGCAATACCCACACATTCCTAAAAACGTTCTGATCTGTTGCTGGGTTTGTGGCAGAGTCATGTCTCTAATTGCTTGAATTCTATCAGCGGTCAGGTGTCTCAGTCCTTGTGTTAGACAGTGTCCCAAATATTTTACTTTAGTTTGGCATAATTGCAACTTGTCTTTGGAAACCTTGTGTCCTGTGTCTGAAAGATGAAACAGGAGCTGTTTCGTATCCTTCAGGGAGGCTTCCAATGAATCTGAACACAGTAGTAAATCATCCACGTACTGTATCAATACTGATCCACTCCCTGGTTGGAAAGACTGTAAACAATCATGCAAAGCCTGAGAAAATATACTTGGACTGTCTATGAAACCTTGTGGTAATCGAGTCCATGTGTATTGGACTCCTCTGTATGTAAATGCAAACAAATATTGTCTGTCAGGGTGCAGAGGTACCGAAAAGAAAGCGGAGCAGAGGTCAATAACAGTGAAAAATTTCGCAGTGGGAGGGATTTGCATAAGGATGACAGCTGGATTTGGCACTACGGGGAACTGACTCTCAACTATTTTGTTAATCCCCCTTAGATCCTGCACTAGCCGGTAACCCCTCCCCCCACTCTTTTTCACAGGGAAGATGGGACTATTGGCAGTGCTGGATGTTTTTACCAGAATGCCCTGTTGTAGCAAGCGCTCTATTACTGGGTAAACTCCTAACTCCACCTCTGGCTTCAGAGGGTACTGTGGGATTTTTGGAGCTATCCTACCATCTTTTACTTGTACAACTACCGGAGCTACGTTTGCCATTAATCCAGTGTCCTGTCCATCTTTAGTCCAAAGTGACTCTGGTATCTGGGATGTCATTTCTTCTACTTTGGATGGAGTCCTATTTGTCATAATGGTATGTGACATTAATTTTGATGGGGAGTCTAACATGTCTCGCACTTCCTGTGCGTGATTCTCAGGTATGTCCAAGAATACACCTTCAGGAGTACAATAAATGACGCACCCCATTTTACACAATAAGTCTCTTCCCAGGAGATTAGTCGGTGCCGATGGAGCCAGCAAAAAGGAATGCTTGGTATGTAAAGGCCCTATTGTAATCTCGGCTGGTTTGCTAACAGGGTAGTGCTGGACTACTCCCGTTACTCCCATGGCTGGAATTGTCTTACCAGTGGTTCTCATGCCCACTGTCGAATTTATCACTGATTTGGCCGCCCCCGTATCTACAAGAAAGTTTAAGGTTTTACCAGCTACATTAATTGCAATTTCAGGTTCACTTCCAAGACTTGCAATCAATTTCACTGGCTGCAGATTACAGGTATGGCCACACCCCTATTGGGTATGGTGACCTCCCTGAATCCCGCTGGCAGCAACTACTTGTGAAGGGGTTAAATGGGAACTACCAGAGGCTTGCCAGTCTCTGTTCGGGGGGTACCTTTTTGTTTCCCCTGCATGTGGCTCATAACTCCGTTTCTGCGGACCCTGCTCCCAATGTCGTGTCTCGTGTCGTTGTCTAGGGGGTTGATATGAGTTTTGTGAATTTTTCACTCTACAATCTCGTGCCATGTGTCCCTGTCTATGACAAGAAAAACAAGTTACCACATTTGACTTACCCACAGGGTTTGGTGATTTATACAAAGGCTGCCTTGTGGTCAGGGCCTGTATACTTACGGCCATTAATTTATCACCTTGTAGTTCCCTGTGTCTGGTGATATTCCGGTCGTGATCAATAGCAGCCTCTCTCAAAGTAGCCACCGACAGACCTCGCCAACATGGTTGCGTGGTCTGTACCCTTGTCTTTAATGCTTCTTTTAAACCATCCATTAGTAGAGATACTGCTACTTCTCGATAGTTTATGTTTGTTTTAATGTCCTCTATGCCCGTGTATTTTGCCATCTCTAATAATGCCCTGTGAAAATATTCTGCAGCAGTTTCTGACTCTTTTTGTTTAATGGAGAAAATCTTGTTCCATTTAACTACAGCTGGAAAATACTCTTTTAACTGTAAACTTATCCTTTTTACATTATCTTTGTTGTACACGTCTGTAAGAGGTACATCCTGATCCAATCCACAGTCAGCTAAAAATTGAGCTGCGTCGACATTGGAGGGTAAACATGCCCTCAGCAATATCTGCCAGTCTTTGTTATTGGGCTCTAAAGTGTTCCCTAGGTCTCTGATGTATTTCTGGCTAGCAACTAAGTCTTTCCTTGTCATGACTAAGGTTTTGTGAACCCGGTGTTAGTGAAGTCTGTGCGGGCGACTGGAGGATTATATGAATACTACCACTGACCTGGTTTGGGACTGTTGTGGACTCTGGGTTTCTTCCGGTGACTGGGAAGAGGAACCGCAGCAGAGATAGCCGAATCTAGGTTCTCCTCATGCAGGATTAGGTCGGCAGACAGGAGGCATGCTGAAGGTCTCCTGAAAGACAGAACTGGAAAGGCACTGATGAATCAGTGAAGAATACCAGGTATAATTGTGCTAAAGGGCACGGGGTGCTTGGAGACACTGAGGTGCTTGCGGACACTGAGGTGCTTGCGGACACTGAGGTGCTTGCGGACACTGAGGTGCTTGCGGACACTGAGGTGCTTGGAGACACTGAGATGCTTGGAGACACTGAGATGCTTGGAGACACTGAGGTACGTGGAGGCACTGAGGTGCGTGGAGGCACTGAGGTGCTTGGAGGCACTGAGGTACGTGGAGGCACTGAGGTGCGTGGAGGCACTGAGATGCGTAGAGACACTGGGGTGCGTAGAGACACTGGGGTGCGTAGGGGTGCTGAGGCACGGAGGTGCTGGAAGCACGGAGACGCTGAGGCACGGAGGTACTGAGGCACGGAGGTGCTGTGGCACGGAGGTGCTGGAAGCACGGAGGTACTGAGGCACGGAGGTACGGAGGTACTGAGGCACAGAGATGCTGGAAGCACGGAGATGCTGAGGCACGGAGATGCTGAGGCACGGAGATGCTGGAAGCACGGAGATGCTGAGGCACGAGGTACTGAGCCCTGGAGATCCCAACTACAACAGTAGTAAAACTGAAACACGACAGCTGTGGTTTTCAGTGGAGAACACGGAATTCAGTACTGTGCCTTTAAGACGAAACATTGCAGCTGTACCTTTACATTGAGACTCAGGGAAATGGTGAAATCAAATGGCAACACACAAATAAACCAAACGGTAACAAGGGAACAGAGTTTCCACAGGAACTTAGGTACAAAGGTTACCTTTAGGGAGCTCAGCTTAAGACCCACACAAGGCTGTATGTGACACAAGGAACTGGCCCAGATTCCAACTCAGCCTCCTGATTTATACTTCCTGGTCCTTGATGATTGGTGGGCAGGATTAGGTGATGTCACTGTCATGTGACTACTCTAGCCAAGGCTGTGATGTAGAATGAGGCCTAGCAGGCCAAGAGAACACTGAAGCCTGGACTTCTGCAAAACACAGGATGCTTGCTTTTAGATTACTGAATTCAGCCTCACACAGGAGATCACCACAGGTGGAGCTGATTACCTCTCAGGCAGAGAACTCAGGAAAACTCATAGTGCTGACAAGCTGTTTAACTCCGTGAGTGAAAAGACACAGGATCCAGGACAGATGGCAGGGGTAAATCACCAAATATAAACCTACAGTCAGGATTGTGACAGTATCCCCCTCTTCAAGGGTGGACTCCGGACACCCATCTTGAATCTTAGAGGAACTTGATGAATAACTTGTACACAAAGCTTCTAAAAAGTGGAAACCAGAGGGTCCAGAACAAAACTTAAGCTGGATTCTTTAGAAGTCTTCCTGATCTTCATCTTCAGAACAGGTAGACCATCCATCATAGACAAGACTGGAATTTCCTTCATCCGAAAGGACTGAGGAATAAACTGTAGAAGGTTCCTCTCCTCGTTTTGTAGTGCGAGAAGATTGTGCTTTCGAAGCTAGCACTCCACTGAGGCTTAAATTAAATCTTGTTCTATAACGAGGACTTTTCATACAGAGACCTGTAGAGCTTTTTGGTGATTCTGGAACCTCTTCATGCATGGAAGCATAACAGGAAGGAACAGCACCTCCCAGGAAAGGAGTAGCATCATAAACTGGATCAAATTCAGAGTCTGAGTCCAAGTCTAACGGAAAATACGAATCTCCTTTAGATACACAGTTTGAAAATGACCTAGAAGTGCACTGTAACTTTAAATTCTTTGGCGGAGAACTTAGTATTGAGCTAGGAGAGACTCCTACATGACCAACCTGAATGGTCGGATTCCTACGGAAGGAGATACTTGGACTATCTTTGGCAGGCTTAGAGGATGAAACTGAAGAAAGCTTTGGCTGGACGAGTAGGACTGGATTGGATCCGAGGATACTTGAATTGGCTGGAGCCAAAGGAGACGGACCAGGCTGGTCCTGGAGTATTGCTGGACCGGCTGTAACCGGGACGGACTGACCAGGCAGAACCTGGAGTATTGCTGGACCGGCTGGAACCGGGACGGACTGACCAGGCGGAGCCTGGAGTATTGCTGGACCGGCTGGAACCGGGACAGACTGACCAGGCAGGGCCTGGAGTATTGCTGGACCGGCTGGAACCGGGACGGGCTGAGCCCTTTCTTCACAGGGCTGGGCTGAGGCAAGAGCCCCCACTTCACGGGGCTGGGCTGAGGCAAGAGCCCCCTCTTCACGGGGCTGGGCTGAGGCAAGGGCCCCCTCTTCACGGGGCTGGGCTGAGGCAAGAGCCCCCTCTTCACGGGGCTGGGCAGCACTCTGTAGAATCTCTGGCTGGGCAGCACTCTGTAGAATCTCTGGCTGGGCAGCACTCTGTAGAATCTCTGGCTGGGCAGCACTCTGTAGAATCTCTGGCTGGGCAGCACTCTGTAGACTCTCTGGCTGGGCAGCACTCTGTAGACTCTCTGGCTGGGCAGCACTCTGTAGACTCTCTGGCTGGGCAGCACTCTGTAGACTCTCTGGCTGGGCAGCACTCTGTAGACTCTCTGGCTGGGCAGCACTCTGTAGACTCTCTGGCTGGGCAGCACTCTGTAGACTCTCTGGCTGGGCAGCACTCTGTAGACTCTCTGGCTGGGCAGCACTCTGTAGACTCTCTGGCTGGGCAGCACTCTGTAGACTCTCTGGCTGGGCAGCCTCTGTAGACTCACTGGCTGGGCAGCACTCTGTAGACTCACTGGCTGGGCAGCACTCTGAAGACTCACTGGCTGGGCAGCACTCTGAAGACTCACTGGCTGGGCAGCACTCTGAAGACTCTCTGGGGCTGGACGCTCTGAAGACGCCCCTCCTGGGGCTGGACGCTCTGAAGACGCCCCTCCTGGGGCTGGACGCTCTGAAGACGCCCCTCCTGGGGCTGGACGCTCTGAAGACGCCCCTCCTGGGGCTGTGGACACGGACTCCTCTGTGACTGTAAATGGCTTGAACATTCTTCTCTGGACACCCAACTTGGGATAAGGTCTTTTAACCACCGGACCCCAGTCATAAATTTGAGTCTCTCTCAGAAGAGTAGCCTTCTTGATACCCCCGTCAGCAGCAGAAGGATCGGATACTGTGGATGACTTGTAGACATGAGCACTATGATACTGAGATTTGTCACTATTACCTGGCTTGCGAAGAATGCAGTCTTTAACAAAATGACCAGAATTTCCACAGTAAAGACAGAGATGTAGCTCCTTACGCCGCTGACGTTCAGCTTCAGAGAGCTTGGGCCGTGGATAGCTCTGATGAAAAACTTTCCCTTGCGCAGAGGAAGAGACTCTATTAACTGGATGGGACAAAACAGGATCAACAACGTTGGTAGTATTCCTGAGGAGATCAGGCATCACAGAGAGAATACTAGGCAAAAGTTCTTGTAACTGTAGTAACATCTGGTAGAAAATCTGCAGTTGGTCAGGAGTCTTAGAGCAGAAGGTCATAGAATCTCTGGAGGACGAATTCCGCTGCAGACACTGTGCCAATCGATGCTGAGTCGACTCCAGACCTTCCAAGCGTCCTGCAATATTGCTTAAGAGGTCATGCGTCAGACAAACACTTTCGGCCGGGTCCATGTGGCCAGTTCCTACTGTCATGACTAAGGTTTTGTGAACCCGGTGTTAGTGAAGTCTGTGCGGGCGACTGGAGGATTATATGAATACTACCACTGACCTGGTTTGGGACTGTTGTGGACTCTGGGTTTCTTCCGGTGACTGGGAAGAGGAACCGCAGCAGAGATAGCCGAATCTAGGTTCTCCTCATGCAGGATTAGGTCGGCAGACAGGAGGCATGCTGAAGGTCTCCTGAAAGACAGAACTGGAAAGGCACTGATGAATCAGTGAAGAATACCAGGTATAATTGTGCTAAAGGGCACGGGGTGCTTGGAGACACTGAGGTGCTTGCGGACACTGAGGTGCTTGCGGACACTGAGGTGCTTGCGGACACTGAGGTGCTTGCGGACACTGAGGTGCTTGGAGACACTGAGATGCTTGGAGACACTGAGATGCTTGGAGACACTGAGGTACGTGGAGGCACTGAGGTGCGTGGAGGCACTGAGGTGCTTGGAGGCACTGAGGTACGTGGAGGCACTGAGGTGCGTGGAGGCACTGAGATGCGTAGAGACACTGGGGTGCGTAGAGACACTGGGGTGCGTAGGGGTGCTGAGGCACGGAGGTGCTGGAAGCACGGAGACGCTGAGGCACGGAGGTACTGAGGCACGGAGGTGCTGTGGCACGGAGGTGCTGGAAGCACGGAGGTACTGAGGCACGGAGGTACGGAGGCACGGAGGTACTGAGGCACAGAGATGCTGGAAGCACGGAGGTGCTGAGGCACGGAGATGCTGAGGCACGGAGATGCTGAGGCACGGAGATGCTGGAAGCACGGAGATGCTGAGGCACGAGGTACTGAGCCCTGGAGATCCCAACTACAACAGTAGTAATACTGAAACACGACAGCTGTGGTTTTCAGTGGAGAACACGGAATTCAGTACTGTGCCTTTAAGACGAAACATTGCAGCTGTACCTTTACATTGAGACTCAGGGAAATGGTGAAATCAAATGGCAACACACAAATAAACCAAACGGTAACAAGGGAACAGAGTTTCCACAGGAACTTAGGTACAAAGGTTACCTTTAGGGAGCTCAGCTTAAGACCCACACAAGGCTGTATGTGACACAAGGAACTGGCCCAGATTCCAACTCAGCCTCCTGATTTATACTTCCTGGTCCTTGATGATTGGTGGGCAGGATTAGGTGATGTCACTGTCATGTGACTACTCTAGCCAAGGCTGTGATGTAGAATGAGGCCTAGCAGGCCAAGAGAACACTGAAGCCTGGACTTCTGCAAAACACAGGATGCTTGCTTTTAGATTACTGAATTCAGCCTCACACAGGAGATCACCACAGGTGGAGCTGATTACCTCTCAGGCAGAGAACTCAGGAAAACTCATAGTGCTGACAAGCTGTTTAACTCCGTGAGTGAAAAGACACAGGATCCAGGACAGATGGCAGGGGTAAGTCACCAAATATAAACCTACAGTCAGGAATGTGACATTCCTAGGGTCAGGGAATTCAGACACTATGGTTCTTAATTCCATTCGGGAAAATGGGCTATACATGGCAATGTTCCTAATGGGAGTGACTCCTGTGGTGTCTGTTTTCCCATTTGGAACAGCTATCACCCTAACAGGATTAAGTCTAGCAACATCATTCTGTGTAGATTCTACAGCCTGTGGTGAAATGGTTTCAGCATAGTGTATGGTGCCGTACTTACCCGTAGATACGACCTCACCTGTCCCTCCGCTAGGGGCCTTTGTTACTAATCTTAAGGGTTGGGCCGTGCCTACTGTAGTTTCTGATATGGTGGCTGCTAGAGAGAGCGCTGATATTGTTGCCGATTCGTCCTCTTGATCACACTCCTGGGGAAAGTTCAAAACAGGGTACAACTTGCACGGGTTAATACTTGCATTGGTTAACTTATTAACATTTACACAGTTGCTAAGTGTTTGTTTGTTACACCCTAGTGCGTCATTCTCCGCAACCAATTTCTCTCCTGATATGTATGGTGGCGGCGGGGCCGTGGCTATCAATTTCTTGATAGGATTAGATCCCGCCGCCAGAGCCAATCCTCTCTGTATTTCACCCTCCTGTTGCCATAACTGCAAATAATCATAATGTTGGATTCGTCTCTTTGTTGATTTAATGAGACATATCCTCCTCCTTAAATTTTGTAACACTTCTGGGCTAAAGCTACCTACTCTTGGGAATTTCTCCCCGTCATGCACTGTCATTCTCTCCCATTCATCACATAAAACCTCTGTGTGTGAACCATATTTTTCACACATTACGTACCTTGCCGACCTGACTGGTCGGTTCACTGAATCAACCCGAACCGAGGTTGATCGCCCCCTTCCTGAACAATTGGCCCCCATAACTTGCAGGTGTTGCTTTCACCACCTCTGACCTTCAATCAGGGTCTTCAGCGAACCCTTACAAAAACCAAAATGTTCACGATAGGCTGACGGTGGCGGTTTACCGAGTACCCCACTCACTCGCCCACGCCGACCAATACGACCTACACACTGCCTTAGCGCTGGCGTACTCGACCCAGGGCCCCTAGGAACCTCTATTTACTGGAACATGTGAGTGTGTTCCGCAGAGCATTGACCCTTTCCAGTAACTATTGGTTGTTGGATAATTCCTGAGTGACCAGCGAACTTCCCTTCAGAAAATAAAAAATTACACAAATCACGTCAGAATGTACAAATAGTGTTTATGACCGGTTTCGTACACAAATGGTACTGGTCAGACTAACTAATGCACACAATTACGTGCGGTACAATCGTTCAGCACATAAGCAACTAATCTTATGTGCAGAGCGACCAGTGGCATCGAAAATTTCGGCTGCAAATTCCTTCAGCCAGAGCTTTATTGGCCTATATGGGTTCTGCACCAACCCCCTGGGTTGTGCTACTTATCTCTATCTATAGCGGACTTCTTTGTCTGCTGTACCTGGACCTCCTGGTCTGTTCTGGACCTCCTGGTCTGTGCTACAGTATGACCTCCTGGTCTGCTATACTCTACTGCTCAAATTTTATATTTAACAAGGGATGCCTCCCTAGCCACCATGTACGACACTTACATGCATGTACCTCTGCGAGAAATCGACTTCTTGTGGTTCAACCTTGAAAATTGTATAAACTTATATATACAAAACACTCACTCATCACATGTACACTTTTGTTTCTATTTCTATTTCTGCGCAGAAATTTTCTTTAAACCAGATGTGTTGTAAATTTGGAGAAGGATCTGTTAGTCTAAATTTCGGACACTAAAATAAACTTGCGCTATTTATCGCGTTGCCACCTTTTCGCCTGTTAAAATATAACACTAGCGTGTGATTTGAGTTACGTGGGCGTACCCGGACGCTCCGTTGCGTAATTTACGCTGCGTGCGTCGGCCTTTGCGCACGCGAGTCTCAGCCCTTTGTTAGAGACACGTGTACACAAAGCCAATGTCCACCGTAACACAACTAACACGTTTATCAATGTAGATGATCCTCGATCATCTACCGAGCCCCACACCAATCTCTCCTTGTACCTTTAGGTAGAGCTGCGTGTGTGCTTTACACTTTATCCCTTAATGCATTACCTTTACACTTTAACTATGAAATAGCGACAAATCTCTCTTAGCACGTTTTATCAATTATAAAATGGCAAACAGGAGAGTGATATGAAAATACACGAATGAAAAAGAAATGCAGATATGTGCGTGCGTACGCAAGACAGAAATAAACAGTTTTAAAAGACACTAGCGTGTTGTTCTTACCTCCGGTTCCGGATTCCCTCAGCACCCTTTACTAAGCGAAGCAGACGCTTATCCAAACAGCACTACGAGGAATATGATCTCCCGCCCTTTGCTGATGGATAATGTCTGCTGAAATTACCTAGCAGAGATATGTGAAGGACGGACGAGCCGCCAATTGATAAAGCTAGATATTTATCTTATTTAAAACCCTTTAAGAGGTCTAAGAACACTGTACGCTATTGACGTATGGAGTACCGTAAGGGTACGCACGTTGCGTAACAATCGCTTAGCCGTGGTCGAGACGCTCAAGCGTCACGTTCGCTCACGGCCAAGAGATCACAGGCAGGCACGCTATTGGCTGCCAACTAACGTAATGGTTCGCTATAGCGTAGCGGACGCTCGGGACCATGAGGAGATCACCAGCGGCGCAGACGCTCACAATGTTAAACCTTTATATCTAAACCATAAACAATGTAATATGCAGTAAAACCTTAGTGTAGAGATAGGGTGTAGATGCAACACAGTGTAACCTTATTAACTTAAAAGCTGTTCGAGCGTCACCGACGCTCTGAGAATACTTAACACTATAAGAAATACACAACTACCGGGCTTAGGGTCTAACGCCTTATATGAATGTTATACTTGCAAAAAGATTAATACAGTACAAGTCATACACTACAATATAACATAGACTAACTAACCAGATGACTACACAGGATATACAATACAATACAATACTATTACGTTTAAGGGAATACGAGAGAGAAAGAGGAGGAGAGAGAGAGATAGAGAGAGAGAGAGATAGAGAGATATGGCTCACAATAACAAGAAAGACAATATGATTGCGGAGAAAAACTTACGCACAAGGGGAACGATCGCATGCGCCTCGATATCCAGCTCCCGATTATCAGCAATGAGAACCGTTGAAGAGAGAGTGAGCTGGATATGATCGGCTTGTCTATTTATGCCCCACACACAATACAGTTCAATGGTCCCTACAACCTCATTGTTCATTGGACACAGGAATTCGTCTTCGCATTATAACAAAAGGTCATAGGTTGATTCATACAGGTGGGCTGTGACAATTTCCAACTGCTCAGGTGGGTGGGAAACTAGGTTTCCCGCCGCATGGATAAGTGCAAATAATAGTAAATGGACATAAACTTCTTATGTCCATAACTATTCGCACGAGCGATTAATTCGCTTCAAACCAACACCGGAATATTGCTAATTAAATACTCTTCCGATGGATACTAAACACCACTGTATAATCCTTGTCTGACCCTTTGTATCAGACAAAGAGGGATCTCTTTGTCCATGAACATGCTACATTAACTAAACTTTCAGAATCTATCAAAGGGACCATGATCTACAAAATACATTATATGGTTAAAATATGTAACGATTGAGTCGCACGCTACGCACACATAAACTCTACCGTAAATGCACATCCCGTGCGCCTGCGGGTGCACGTAACAGCGGGTATGCGCACGCACGGGAGAGCGTACGCATGCGCAGAGCGGACATGTATGAGGTGCAAATATGGCAGTGTGCATAGTGATATTTTTCTGACTTTGACAGTCCACCCTTTGGGAGTCAACAATAACTGCCACTTCCTAAAACATTTCAAAACGAGAAAAATATATGTCAAGTGTAAATACATTTCCATGATTGGGTAAGGGAGGAGAGGAGAAGGTAGGAAAAAAGGGTATGACCTAGTGAGATAGCAGAAGCATTTGTGTATGAATCCATGTTTGGGGGGTCATGTATCATCGTGCCGTACGTGTTTTAAATCAAGCTTCGAGGTATTGCGAAGTATACATTTGAATTCCTTCTTATCCCGTGGTACGGGTCTGTGGATGGGCTGTCAAACTTTACCGAGCTCTTTTCGGCTGTGGTTGTAACAAAATGGGGAAGCACATTTTAGTTGATGATACATGAATGGGGGAATATGTGATTGCTGATATCTGTGCCTGTATTCCCTATCGACTATGTGTGTCATTACCTGAAGGTTGTAGAGATGAAGATAAGACACAATTATGGTAAATGCAGTGGTATTCTATGTCAGGTTAATGAACATTTGTCGGTTGAAGTCTTGTTCGGTGTCTGTTGAATGCAGTCTTCTTTGGGCTTTTGCCAATAGGTGTGAGCAAAAGCTTTGTCAATGTCCATAGACTTACAAAAGTGTTGGGCTAGTGTAATTTTAAATTTTTTTTAGGGAAACTGGGGGTCTATGGCATAGTTCATCAAATATCTGTGTATAAGGTTGTCAAAACTTCTTCTTTAATCCATCAGTTGTCTGTATACAGGATCATCAAATTCCTCGTCCTGGTGGGTCTTTTTACCTTGGAGAAAACGGAAAAACAGGTGAAAGAAACGGACCGTATAATCGCATTTTCATCACATCATTGTTTCTACAGTTGGGTCATAAATCAAATCCATTGGAATTATAATTTCCTCACTCCTTAGACTCATTACCCTGGTACGACGTTTGCACTTCATTAAAGCCTGACCGCATCTAAATATCAAGCCAATCGTTATGACAACACCTAAGATACATAGGAGAAACTTCCCAACATCCATTATGACTCCTTGAGCCCATTCTCCTAAACCAGAGAACCAATTTCGCGGGTTCAACCATGACACCCAACCAGTCAGCTCATTACCCACAGCAGCAAGGGTGAGATTGTGTCTCCTGCGAAATTCCCACTTCAATTGGAGAATATCGTCCATCTTTTGGTCTATGACCTTGACCGGGTCCTCGGTGCTATTCGTAATATATGTGCAGCATTTCACGCCATATATACAAAGATTTATATATATAGAGGGAGCGCTAATTCGTAATGTATAAAATAGGATTTTAATTACCTACCGGTAAATCCTTTTCTCGTAGTCCGTAGAGGATGCTGGGGTCCATCTTAGTACCATGGGGTATAGACGGGTCCACCAGGAGCCATTGGCACTTTAAGAGTTTAACAGTGAGGCTGGCTCCTCCCTCTCTGCCCCTCCTACCAGATTCCATCTAGAAACTGTGCCCGAGGAGACGACATACTTAGAGAGAATGAAATACACAGATAATGGAGAGATTCATACCAGCTCACACAACAGGCAAAACCAGCCAACATGCCGCAAACAGCTGAAACAGTACTGAAATAGTAAACAACGCAGAACTTATGTAGGAACCAGGCTATACTGAACTATAACATCAATCCAGGAAAACGAAGCGCTAGGCGGGCACCCAGCATCCTCTACGGACTGCGAGAAAAGGATTTACCGGTAGGTAATTAAAATCCTATTTTCTCTTACGTCCTAGAGAATGCTGGGGTACATATTAGTACCATGGGGATGTACCAAAGCTCCCAGAATGGGAGGGAGAGCACGCAGGCTCCTGCAGAACTGCTTGACCAAACTTGAGGTCATCAGAGGCCAAAGTATCAAACTTGTAAAACTTAGCAAACATGTTAGATCCAGACCAAGTAGCTGCTCGGCAAAGCTGTACAGCCGAGACACCCCCCGAGCAGCCACCCAGGAAGAACCCACCTTACTAATAGAGTGGGCCTTTACAGATTTTGGACACGGCAATCCTGCCGTAGAATATGCATGCTGGATGGTGAACCTGATCCAGCGTGAAATAGACTGCTTAAAAGCAGGACACCCAATTTTCTTGGGATAATAGAGGACAAACAGAAAGTCAGATTTTCTATGACGAGCTGTCTTCTTCACATAAATCTTCAAAGCTCTTACAACGTCCAAGGCCTTTGAAGCAATTGAGGAGTCAGTAGCCACTGGCACCACAATAGGTTGATTGATATGAAAAGCTGAAACAACCTTAGGCAAGAACTGCAGATGAGTCCTGAGTTCAGCCCTGTCTTCATGGAAGATCAGATAGGGACTTTTACAGGATAAAGCCCCCAATTTCGACACGCGTCGAGCAGAAGCTAAGGCCAACAAAGTGAAGGCCTTCTACGTGAGAAACTTGAGTTCAGCCTCCTGAAGAGGCTCAAACCAATCCGATTGCAGGAACTGTAATACCACATCAAGATCCCAGGGTGCCGTTGGCGCCACAAAGGGAGGCTGGATGTGCAGAACCCCTTTCAAAAAGGTCTGAACCTTAGGGAGGACAGCCAATTGTTTTTGGAAGAATATGGACAGCTGAGATCTGGACCTTGATGGAACCCAATCTCAGGCCCATATCCACACCTGCTTGCAGGAAAAGGAGAAAATTACCAAGTTGAAACTCCACCGCAGGAAATTTCTTGGACCCACACCAAGACACATATTTTTTCCAAATGCGATGGTAATTTTAAGACGTTACCCCTTCCTAGCCCGTATCAGGGTAGGAATCACCTCGCTCGGGATACCCTTCCGAGCTAAGATCTGGCGCTCAACCGCCATGCCGTCAAATGTAGCCGTGGTAAGTCTTGATAAGCGAATGGCCCCTGCAGTAGCAGATCCTCCCGAAGAGGTAAGGGCCTTGGATCTTCCAGCAGTAGATCCAGCAGATCTGCGTACCAAGCCCTCCTTGGCCAGTCCGGAGCAATGAGGATTGCCAGAACCTTTGTTCTTTTTATAAGTTAAAGAACTTTTGGAATCCGAGGAAGTGGAGGGAACAGATACACTGACGTCCACCGCCACTGCCTGCGGGTCTCTTGACATGGAACAGTACCTCCGTAGCTCTTGTTGAGGCGAGAGGCCATCATGTCTATGTGAGGAATCCCCCCACCAACCGGCTACTTCCTCGAACACCTCCGAATGGAGGCCCCATTCTCCTGGATGGAGATCGTGTCTGCTGAGGAAGTCCGCTTCCCAGTTGTTCACTCCCGGAATGAAGATTGCTGGCATCGCCACTGCGTGCCTTTCTGTCCAGAGGAGGATTCTTGACACCTCTGACATTGCAGCCCTGCTCTTCGTTGCGCCTTGTCGGTTTATGTAGGCCACTGTGGTCAGGTTGTCCGACTGCACCTGAACAGCTCTGTCCTGTAGAAGGTGTGCTGCTTGAAGAAGGCCATTGTAGACTGCCCTTAGCTCCAGGATGTTTATCGGAAAAAGGGATTCCTGATTCGACCACCTTCCTTGGAAGGTTTCTTCCTGAGCGACTGCTCCCCAACCTCTTAGACTTGCATCCGTGGTTAGAAGGATCCAGTCTTGAACTCCGAACCCTCGGACTTCCAGAAGGTGTGGTAGTTGTAGCCACCAGAGGAGTGAAATCCTGGCTTTCGGCGACAGACGTATCCTCTGCTGCATATGTAGGTGAGATCCCGACCACTGGTCCAAGAGATCCAGCTGAAAGGATAGGGCATGAAACCATCCATACTACAGAGCCTCTTAGGAGGCAACCATCTTCCCCAGCAGGCGGATGCACTGATGAACCGATACCCAGGAAGGCTTCAAGACATCCCGGACCATTGTTTGAATCACCAATGCTTTCTCCACCGGTAGAAACACCCTCTGCACCTCCGTGTCTAGGATCATCCCCAGGAAAGACAGCCTCCTTGTCGGCTCCAGATGAGACTTTGGAAGGTTCAGGATCCAACAGTACTCCTTGAGCAGATGTGTCGCGAGAGCAATGGATCTTAACCTGGACGAGGCCTTTATCAGGAGATCATCCAGATATGGAATTATGTTCACCCCCTGCTTGCGGAGGAGAACCATCATCTCTGCCATCACCTTGGTGAAGACTCTCTGTGTCATGGAGAGAACGAACGGCAGTGCCTGAAACTGATAGTGATCGTCTAACAGTGCAAACCTGAGATAGGCCTGATGCGGCGACCAAATGGGAATGTGTAGATACGCATCCTTGATGTCCAGGGACACCAGGAACTTACCCTCCATCAGCCCTGAGATGACAGCTCTCAGAGACTCCATCTTGAACTTGAACTCCCTGAGATAAGGGTTCAAGGACTTTAGGTTCAGAATTGTCCGTACCGAACCATCCGGCTTCGGTACCACGAAAAGGTTCGAACAGTAACCTTTGTTCCGCAGATGAGGCGGAACTGGAACAATGACCTCAGACACTACCAATTTTCGGATAGCTTCCAGAAGAATTGCTCTGTCTGCCGGCAGAGCGGGCAAGCCTGATTTGAAGAAACGGTGAGGTGGGAGAGTTTGAAACTCCAGTCTGTACCCCCTGGACACTATATCCTGTACCCAAGGTTCCAGGCCAGACCACACCCAGACGTGGCTGAAATGCCGTAGTCTTGCTCCCACCTGCCCTACCTCCAGGCTGTGCGGTCCACCGTCATGCGGGGGACTTGGAGGCACCAGAAGCAGGTTTCTGGTCTTGGGAACCTGCAGAAGCAGGCCTTTTTCCTTTAGCACGACCACCTCTGAAGGTGTGAGAAGGCTTGTTCTTTCTCGGCCTAGTGGGCTGAAAGGACTGTGACGCGTTGGGAGTAAAAGACTTCTTCGTAGCTGCTGTAGCCGTGGCAATCCACGCATCCAGCGCTTCCCCAAACAAAGCCTGACCTGTATAGGGTAGGCCCTCCACACTTTTTCTGGATTCCGCGTCCGCAGAACATTGGTGCAGCCAGAGACCCCTGCGAGCCGAGACGGACATGGAGGAGATCCCCGCAGCCATGGAACCCAGGTCCTTCATGGAATCTACCAGAAACCCTGCAGAATCCTGAATGTTACGTAAAAACAAATCAACGTCCCCTTTATCCATCGTAGTCAAGTCCTCCTGCAGAGCGATTGACCACCTGGCAATAGCTTTAGAAATCCATGCACAGGCAATAGTAGGCCGCAGTATAGCCCCTGAAGCCGTGTAAATGGATTTGAGCGTAGCATCCACCTTGCGATCTGCGAGTCCTTCAACGCGGTAGATTCCGGGACTGGCAACACCACCTGTTTTAACAGCCTGGAGACAGAGGCGTCAACTATAGGCGGAAACTCCCATTTTTTTCTATCATCCTCTGGGAATGGAAAAGCAACCAAGACCCTCTTAGGGATCTGGAATTTTTTCTCTGGATTTTCCCAGGCCTTTTCAAATATAGCATTTAATTCCTTAGATGCTGGGAAGGTAAGAGGGGCCTTCTTATTGTCCGTGAAAAAGGCCCCCTCTACCTGCTCAGGCGGTGTGTCAGAAATATGCAACACATCCCGTATGGCCTCAATCGTCAACTGACCCCATTAGCAAGCGATGCTGTCCCCCTCAATACATCCCCGTCACAGTCTGCAGTGTCAGAATCGGTGTCCGTGTCATCCTGCATAATGTCGGCAAGTGTACGTTTGTGAGAATGTACCGCAGGGGACCTCGAGGAAGCAGTATCAGACCATACCACCATAGAGGATTGCAATGCCTGAGTTGCATGCTCAGTTCTTGCAACCCTCTCAGAAATTTGAGAAATAGTCCCCCTAAGAGAGGCTAACCACTCCGGTGCTCTAGCTGGGATCTGCGCTACAACAGTGCAATCCTGATTACATGGTATGGGATCTTCCTGAGAAGATAAATCCTCTGCAGCATATAAAACAGAGTCTCTAGACATGTTTGCTGAAGCACCCCACACACACACAGGGTATAAGGCAGACAGTTTCCCCCCCAAGAATGGCAGAGAGACACAGAGATTGGAGCCAACCCACACACAGCGCTATTACAGGTATAGGGAGCCCCTAACCAGCGCTGACTGTGTCCCTTAATAGGTGACACAGTCTGTACACAGCCTCCCCTCCCTTCTACAACCCCTTGGTACCGTACAGATAGCTGGAGCTGCACTGGAGGAACTGTTCTTCCACTTGCATCTGACTGCAGGCAGGAAAATGGCGCTGTCTTCCCGCTCTTCAAGACTATACTGTTCTGAGGTTTTTTGTGCTGGCTGAGATCCGCAGACCCCGACAGGCTGAATTAGGTCAGTGTAGGGACAGGCGCTGGCTCAGGGCGCCCCTCTCAGCGCCGCACCTAAGTACCGCTGATCCGTTCGGGAGCGCAGTTAATACTGCGTTCAGGGACGGATTGGGAACAAAAAGCGGCCCTGGAAAAATTTGTACTAGTGGCCCCACATGGGCAGCACCAGAGGTGTAAGGTCTAGCCATGGGCCATGGCAGCAGCACGCTCCCCCCAAGACTTTCAAGATAGTGGGCATGTCCAGCATCAAGGGAGAAGTTAAAAATAAATAAAATTAAATTTTATGAGCACATTATATGATACACCTTCAGAATTTAGGAAACTATATAATTCTTTAGAAAGATATATTTTCTTGCTTATTACATCAACCGCGTATCCCAATCACTATTCACTCAATCTTATATGTCAGCCAAGCAGGCAGACAGAGCATACACTAGATCATCTGCAATCACAGGCTAAGTGGCAAAGTCATTTTCACATATGCAAATTATTTTGCATCTTATTCATTATGTCTATAAAAAGGACCACATGTCCTCAAACAAAACAGGCCCCACTGGTGCGTCGGCCCACCGGGGATCTTCCCTGTGAACCCTATGGCCAATCCGCCTCTGACTGCGTTCCTACCCTGTAGCCGCCATCTTCACACCGACCCCCCGCTTGTTAGGGGGGTCGGTGACTCACTCGCCACTCTTCAGCTCTGCAAGGGGGTGGTGGCATGCTGCTGGGGTGAGCGTTCCCCTGCGGCGGGGAGCGATATATCCCCTCTGGAGCTCAGTGTCCAGTCAGCGGAGACAGTGGCTCCGCCCCCCTCAGTCCCTCGATGCAGGGAGGCTGTTGCCAGCAGCCTCCCTGTAAAAAAAAAACCCTCTAAATAAACTTTTACTAAGAAAGCTCTGTAGAGCTCCCCTAGCTGTGACTGGGTCCTCCGGGCACATTTTCTAAACTGAGTCTGGTAGGAGGGGCATAGAGGGAGGAGCCAGCCCACACTGTTAAACTCTTAAAGTGCCAATGGCTCCTGGTGGACCCGTCTATACCCCATGGTACTAATATGGACCCCAGCATTTCTTTCTAGGAGCTCAGGAGAGCCCCTAGTGTGCATCCAGCTCAGCCGGGCACAAGATTCTAACTGAAGTCTGGAGGAGGGTCATAGTGGGAGGAGCCAGTGCACACCAGTTAGACCTAAAGCTTTCTTTATAGTTGTGCCCAGTCTCCTGCGGAGCCGCTATTCCCCATGGTCCTTACGGAGTCCCAGCATCCACTTAGGACGTCAGAGAAATAGGGGATATAACTACTTATTCATACACAGATAGAGAGAACAAGACGACCTGCAAGTAAATCTATACTGTGTAATAAAACCAATTCAGTTACATATATTATTATTATTATTATTATTATTATTATTATTATTATTATCAACTGGACTAAAAGGAAAACTAAACAGTACCTAATGAAGAATAAACACATAGTAATTATGTATACTGATAGCTTATAGAGAAATGAATAAAAGCTCTTAGATAATGAACATGTATACAGCCCCACGAAAGAAGCATGATACACTACCCTAGCTACAAACAGATGTAAGAAAACTTACAAAATATACAAAATCAAGAATAAGAGTAAAAAGGTCCTCCGATACTTGCTAAAAACATAATGAGGGGTCTGATTTGCAGAGTTGGAGGCCTTATATACCCAACTACTGAACCCTAATAAGCGAACAGACAGTTGATGACATTTAGTCAAAAACCAGAACAATGTCCTATTGGAAGCAGCTTCATCCTGCTTGGCAGTCACCATAAAGGACATGCAGAACTGGATATATTTAGACCAGCTAAGCCCGTACAAATGGGAAGATCCACAGCTCAGAAGTTATTGATCTTGATATTTTCGTTGAGGAAAAAGTGTTTTCAACGAGAAGCTCCAAAAAGCCTCTCGTTTACATAACATTTTAAATCTGTCTCCACCCCGTGTAGTGGGGTGTATGTGTTTAATGCCTTGAATTTTTAGGACACTAATATCTCCATGATGTTGATTAGTGACATGCTTAGATACGCTATGGAGACAATACCTCTTAAGAGCATTCCTCCTATGCTCCAAAAAATGTAAATTGAGTGTTCGTGTGGTGCGGCCCACATACTGCAGACCGCATATACAGGTAATCAGGTCAATAATGTATACAGAGAGACAATTAATGTGTTAGAAAATATCAAATGATTGACCAGATACATTAGATGTAAATTGCTTATCAACAACTTCCGGCTGCTATGAGAACGGCCGCGTGAGGGGAGAGCTCCATGCTGCCCGCCGAACACAGCATCTTTTACAAGGCTTATAGCCTCCAACTGCCCCTGCAACAGCCTCCCCGTCAGAGCCGAGTGCCGGGACCGCTGTATGGAGCGATATTTAACGCCCGCCATGCCCAGCAAAAAGAAAGAGAAGGACAAGCGCCACGCTGAACCCAAGATGGCGCCGGACGCCGGAGCTCCACTGCCTGCTCCCCCTTCCTCACGGGTGTAGTACGGCTGACCGGCGGTCTCCTGACCGCCGGTCAGCTTACCGACGCCGGGATCCCGGCAGCATACCGACGCCGGGATCCCGGCGGGGAGGGGCGAGTGCAGCAAGCCCCTTGCGGGCTCGCTGCGCTCGCCACGCTGCGGGCTCGGTGGCGACCTGCGGTCGCCACGGGTTCTATTCCCACTCTATGGGTGTCGTGGACACCCACGAGTGGAAATAGTCCCTGTTGGTCGGCATGCCGACCATCGGGACAGTGACCCGTCGGGCTGGTGGAGGAGGTCATGTGACTGTCGGTCAGCTGACCGGCGGTCACATGAATACCACCCCTTCCTCACCTGTTGCGGATCTACAGGGCTTGCCAGAGGCTCCTATATCTCCTACCCCGCAGTTCAGTGTCTCCCCAGCTGTACCCCCAGGAGACCAGGTCCTTTTCACTCCAGCAGCACCTGTCACATATAATGACATGGTGGGAGCGATCCGCATTGCTACAGGCCCCCTTCTGCAGGCTCAGACAGCTGATATAAGCAAGCAGATAGCACACTTATCACATAGAGTTCTTCAAACTGAACAACGTGCAGAATTATTTCATGATGTATCTGTGCTCAAGCAGGAAATGCAGCTTGTTACTAAATCACATCATCAGATTTGCAATAAACTCGATGACCTTGAAAATCGATCGCGCAGATCGAATCTCCGTATAATCGGTCTCCCAGAAGCCCTCAAAGGCACCGAGTTGTACACCTTTCTACGTGTCACCTTGCCGGAACTCCTCGGCATCTCTGCTGCATGTCATGATATGGTAATTGAGCGTGCACATAGGATAGGGGCTTAGAAAACACACGATGGTGCCAGACCCCGGGTGGTGCTTTTTAAATGTCTCAATTTTCTACACAAGGAGGTGATCTGGAGGGCCTCTCGCAAAGTACGCAATATTGCCTGGAACTCTCATAAGATTCTGATATTTCAGGATTATTCTGCGGAACTTTCTAAAGCGAGGAAAGCCTTTTCTCCCCTCTGTTCTCATCTCATACAGCGTAATAGAAAGTTTTCCCTACTGTATCCGGCACGGTTGCGCATTTATTCTGGCACGTCCTTTACTGACTTTCTCTCTGTGGCGGATGCCGAGGCCTTTTTGAAAGAAGAGGAGGATACTGCTGCTGCGTCTGATGACAATGACGAGGATTGACACTGTTTGTTCTCCGACTCCTTTTATTGTGCCTGATTCAGCTGCACACCTCAGATGCCTTGCTGTTTATATGCTGGAGCTGCCCTTCTATTGCAGGGGCATCTACTTTCCCGTCTCTAGCTGTTGGCGGGATCGGCGAGGACCCACTCTGTCCTCAATATGGACTCTGATTGTGAACTAATCTACCCCGGATGTCTTGTTGATGTCTCTTTGTTTTTGTTTCATGTTGTTTGTCCTATTTCTCTTAAGTACCCTGCTGCTAGTCGGAGGGTTACTTTTATCCTACCTCCAATGCTGTCTGTATGGTACAGATAATTCTAACTGTACCACACTGTTCCCCCTTTCATCTCTTTCTCTTTTCTTCTTTCCCTTTCCCAGTTTACCCCTCTCCTAATAGATCAATGCCACTGAATTATCATATGTTTAGGATGTACCGACTACATACTTACCATGCCTCTTATACCCAATGTCAGCTGTTAAATTAGGTTCCTGGAACATTGGTGGGATTAATTCACCACAGAAAAGGAAGAAAATACTGTTATATTTGAATAGAATGAAACTTGATATTGTTTATTTGCAGGAAACACACTTAGTGACCGCTGAAATGCTAAAGCTTAATGCCTTGAAGTGGAAGGTTCTTGCATCCTCCCCTTTTACCTCCAAAGCCAGAGGGGTGGCGATATTGGTCAAAACTACTGTCCCGATTACACTCACGTCTGTGATTGACGACCCTGAAGGTAGATCTATAATTTGCAAGGTGATGCTGGACCGTTGTCCGTATGTATTATGTAATGTGTATGCCCCCAATACTAAAATACCACTCTTTTTACGCAAATTAACGCAAATCCTTGCACTGATTCATGATGTCCCGCTTCTGTTAGGTGGTGATTTCAATATGGTCACCTCCCTTCACCTGGATAAACAATTGCCTGTTATGCACACCAGTGCCAGCAGGAATGTACTGGTGTCTGAACGGTGAGGGATGCAAAACAAATGAACTCACAGACAGACTGGGGAATATGACATTACATACACAGAAGGTGATAGGGTAACAAAATAAACACAAAGTGAACAGAGAAGCCCAAAGGCTAAGAAACTGGGTGTCTCCCTAGTATTAGGAATGCTCAGATGGAAAGAAGCGAGATGTAGTGATTTAATACGTAGAGAACCCGAAATGCTGTTGCTAAGGGCAACAGCAAAACCCTAAAGGGTTACCAACGGGTGTGGCAGTAAACTCCTTGGTCAGAGATGGAATAATAGACACAAGGAGAGTCTCCACAATCCTAGTCCTCACTTGCAGTGCACTTGTTCAGCTTACTGCCACTAAACTGACACCTGAACACCTTGCACAGTGAGAAAGGATTTTGGCAGGCAAGTCTGAGAATACAGCCGCAAACTTGCTAGGTTCACAGAGTAGCAAAAGAACCCCAGCAGGTTAAACGACTGACTCTAGTCTTACTGCTAGGTCTGGATTGGCAGAGTGTAATACCAAATCCCAAGGCCTATTTGCAGTAAGCAACAAACAAATACAAACTTTACACAGTACTAGCTAGCTTTCAGGAACTGACTAACCAACAAAGATTCAGCAGCATCTGCCTAACCTGAGAAGAGGGTTTATATAGCAGGTGCCGTCCACGCCCCACTCAGACCTCACAGACTGTGAGCACAAAAACCAGCACCGGATCCCCTGCCGTGCACAGAGCCTGTAACCACTGCACAGCAAAAGACCCGAACCGGAGTATCAGCTACGCTCAGGTTACTCCGCTAGCACTTGTCTCCCGGTTGCCATGACGACGTGGCAGCACAGAGCAGGAGACCCTAACAGTACCCCCCCTCTGACGAGGGGTCAAAGAACCCCTACCACTGGGTTTATCGGGGAACTGCGAGAAGAGCGTAACAGTCTGGGGGCATGAAGATCACAACTGCGCACCCACGACCGCTCCTCCGGGCCATACCCCTTCCAGTGCACCAAAAATGACAGACGACCCCGAACCATCTTGGAGTCAAGAATCCTTTCAACAACAAACTCCCTCTGGCCACGTATCAGAAGAGGGGAAGGTCTTCCACTGGAAGGATTACTAATCGCCCGTTTTAAAAGGGAACAATGAAATGTTTTATTGATACCCAAAGAACGGGGTAGATCTAACTGAAATGCCACCGGATTGATGACCCTAGTGATTTTATAAGGACCGATGAACCGGGGGCCTAACTTATGAGATGGCTGTCTCAACTTCAAAATCTTGGTAGACAACCAGACGAAGTCTACTAATTTGAAGCTGCAGGGTCTTTTCCGCTTATCAAAAACCCTTTTGGTCACTGATGACACAGACACAAGGGCTTTCTTCACTTTCCTCCAAATACATCTAAGGACCGAAACCACAGAGGAACCACCAGGCGTGGAGTCCAGGGGGTCAAAAGAATTGGCCTTAGGATGATGCCCATACACACAAAGGAAGGGAGAGATCCCTGTAGCAGAGTGAGCCGCGTTGTTATAGGCAAACTCCGCCATGGACAGATGAGCAACCCAGTCAGTCTGACACTTGGAGACATAACACCTGAGGAACTGCTCCAAGGACTGGTTCACCCTTTCAGTCTGCCCATTAGACTGTGGATGGTAGCCTGACGACAAGCTGACAGAAATCTGGAGATTGGAACAAAATGCCCTCCAGAATTTGGCCACAAACTGAGATCCGCGGTCAGAGACCACATCAAGTGGCAACCCGTGGAGGCGCACAACATGCAGCATAAATAATTCAGACAGGCGTCTGGCCGATGGCAGCCCAACCAATGGAACGAAGTGCGCCATCTTCGAAAACCTGTCAACGACAACCCAGATGGCTGTCATCCCCGAGGATTTGGGCAAGTCCACCACAAAATCCATTGAAATGTGGGTCCATGGCTTAGATGGAATAGAGAGTGGATGTAATGGGCCAACAGGAACCCCTCTAGGAGTCTTATTTCGGGCACAGATGTCACATGCCCGAACCCACTGATCCACATCCCTAGCCACCGAGGGCCACCACACCGCCCTAGATAGCAACTCCCGAGTTCTGGCAATACCCGGGTGACCTGCCGACTTCTTGGCATGGAATTCCAGGAACACTCGCTGTCTTAACCTAGGAGGCACAAACAAAAGACCTACCGGAAGGTCTGGAGGAGCCTGCTCCTGTGCTCTAAGGACTAATGACAAGAGGTCCTGGGTAATGCCCACTTTAATACAT
The DNA here is from genome assembly GCF_028390025.1 of Pseudophryne corroboree. Taxonomy (NCBI): domain Eukaryota; kingdom Metazoa; phylum Chordata; class Amphibia; order Anura; family Myobatrachidae; genus Pseudophryne; species Pseudophryne corroboree. Next base: position 352,876,314 of record NC_086452.1, on the reverse strand, counting down.
GATGGGGACACAATGGGCAATGGCTCCTCGGTGGTCTCCTGGATTGGAGCAAAACTCCGCGAGAGCGCATCAGCTTTGATGTTTTTTGACCCAGGGCGATATGTTATCAAAAAATTAAAGCGAGCAAAAAACAAAGCCCATCGTGCCTGCCTGGCATTGAGGCACTTCGCTGACTCTAAATATGCCAAATTCTTATGGTCGGTGAGAATTGAGACCACAAACTTAGCCCCCTCAAGCCAGTGTCTCCACTCCTCGAGTGCATCCTTAATAGCCAACAATTCCCGGTTACCCACGTCATAATTCATCTCGGCAGGCGAAAATTTACGGGAAAAGTAAGCACAGGGATGAAGGCGATTATCAGACACCCCCATCTGAGAGAGCACTGCCCCAATACCCATCTCAGAGGCATCCACCTCCACCACAAAAGGACGCTCTGGATCTGGGTGTCGCAGCACCTTGGCCGAGACAAATGCCCTTTTGAGACGGGCAAAAGCCGCTTTGGCCTCACAAGACCAGTGAGCAACATCCGCCCCTTTCTTAGTGAGTGCCACCAAGGGCGCCACTATAGACGAAAATCCAGCGATAAATCGTCTATAAAAATTCGCAAAGCCCAGAAAACGCTGAAGCGCCTTCAAACTAGTGGGCTGCACCCAATCCAGGACTGCCTGTACCTTGGAACCCTCCATTTGGAAACCTTCTGGGGAGATAATATATCCTAGAAATTCGATTTGCTGAACTTCAAATTCGCACTTCTCCAGCTTCGCCCCAAGCCGGTGGTCTCTGAGTTTCTGGAGGTCTAAGCGTACATGCTTACGATGTTCCTCCAGGGAATGGGAGAAGATTAGGATGTCATCTTATTATACAACTAAGAATCTATCCAAATATTCCCTGAGCACATCGTTCATGAAGTCCTGGAAGACTGCCGGGGCATTACAGAGCCCAAAAGGCATCACCAAATATTCATAATGCCCTGAGTGGGTATTAAAGGCAGTCTTCCATTCATCCCCCTCTCTTATTCGGATTAGATTGTACGCACCGCGTAGGTCAATCTTAGAAAAAATGGTGGCAGTACGAAGCTGGTCAAACAAGACCGAAATGAGAGGCAGTGGGTATGAGTTTTTAATCGTGATACGGTTCAATTCCCTGAAGTCGATGCAGGGTCGCAACGAACCGTCCTTTTTACCCACGAAGAAGAACCCCGACCCAACTGGAGACTGTGAAGGTCTGATAAATCCCTTAGCCAAGTTCTCCTGAATGTACTCTGCCATAGCCTGAGTCTCAGGACGTGACAGGGAGTACAACCTGCTCTTGGGAAGCTTAGCATTCGGCAACAAATCAATAGCACAGTCATAGGGGCGATGGGGAGGTAGTACCTCTGCAACTCTTTTGGAGAACACGTCCGCAAAATCTGCATAACATCCTGGCAATCCTGGCAAACTTAGCTGCGAAAGCCTGACTGGAAGGCTCAAGCAACTCCTGAAACAATCATTCCCCCAACTAAGAATCTCCCCAGAGACCCAGTCAAATTGAGGATTGTGGGCCCTTAACCAGGATAACCCCTACACCAATGGGGCAAAAGTACAGACAGTCACATAAAAGGACAATTTTTCAGAGTGTGTGGCTCCAATAAACAAAGAAATCTGGCTAGTGCAAGAGGTAATTTTACCCTGGGATAATGGTTCCCTGTTTAACCCACAAATGTCAATTTCCGATGCCAAGGGTACTAAGGGAACAGAGTGTTTCAGGGCGAATTGGCGGTCCATAAAAACCCCGTCGGCCCCACTGTCCACAAAGGCCTCAGTCTTGACAGTTTGACCGAGGATCTTCAAGGTCACCGGAATGATAAAAGTCTTCTTGGGAAATTCTGACTTCTGGCCTGACAGGATATTTCCCATCACCCTCAGGCCCTGACGTTTTCCGGCTTTTCTGGGCATGATACTACCACATGACCTTTATTCCCACAGTACAAACATAACCCCTGCTGTCTCCTCCGCGTCTTCTCACGCGAGGAGAGGCGGGTAGCCCCAATCTGCATAGGCTCCTCGGAAAATTCCTCAGAGTCTGAGGTTCCCTTGGGAAAGAAGGAAACCTCGGTCTCCCTTTAAAGCCTGCCCTCTCTCAGCCGTCTATCCACCCGAATGGATAACTGCATGAGCTGATCCTAGCTATCAGGCAAGGGATATTGTACCAGTTGGTCTTTTAACTGGTTAGAAAGACCTCTTTGGTACTGGTGTCTCAGGGCTGGGTCATTCCACTGGGTATCATGGGCCAACCTCCGAAACTCCGTACAATAAACCTCAACTGGCCTTCGCCCTTGCTTAAGGATTGAAATCTGAGCCTCAGCTGAGGCCGTCTTGTCAGGGTCATCATACAACATGCCCAGTGCCGTAAAAAAAGCATCAACACTTTTAAGCGACGGACAGTCAGGCTGCAACCCATATGCCCAGACCTGTGGGTCTCCTTGTAGCAAGGAAATCACTATGCCCACCCGCTGAATCTCCGACCCAGAAGACTGAGGCCTAAGCTGGAAATATAGCTTGCAACTCTCCTTGAAACAAAAGAACTGCGAGCGATCTCCAGAAAAACGATCCGGGAGATTTACTTTCGGCTCTTTAACCCCTGAAGGTACTGCTGCTGCGGGAGCTCCGCCAGCGGCCTGTGAGGTGTGCATTTTAATGGACAAATCATTAAATTGTCGAGTCAGGACCTGCACCTGATCGACCACCTGTTGCAAAGTATTTTGAGGGGTATGCTCCATATTCCCACAAAATTTCAACAGGAGTATTTGGCTGCTGAATATGTTATGCACACCAGTGCCAGCAGGAATGTACTGGTTTCTGAACGGTGAGGGATGCAAAACAAATGAACTCACAGACAGACTGGGGAATATGACATTACATACACAGAAGGTGATAGGGTAACAAAATAAACACAAAGGGGGAAATTTACTAAGCTCCCGATTTTGACCGAGATGCCGTTTTTTCATCAAAGTGTCATCTCGGTAATTTACTAAACACTAATCACGGCAGAGATGAGGGCATTCGTAATTTTTTGCAAGTCCAAGTAAAAAATTACGAATGAATACACCATCGGTCAAAACGCGGCTGTTTAAGTATGAATCTCGGTCATTTACTAAGAAGTGCAAAGCAAAAAAAAAAAAAACACTGCCGTGAAAAATTACAACTCGTAAAAAAGTGCTAAAAAAAAACAGACCTTTTTTTTTTATTCGTGATTGGATAGGCATGCACGGATCCATGAGATCCGTGCATGTATATCAATGGGAAGGGGTGGGAAAGTGCTTATTTTTTCAAAAAAAATTGCGTGGGGTCCCCCCTCCTAAGCATAACCAGCCTCGGGCTCTTTGAGCCGATCCTGGTTGCCGAAATATGGGGGAAAAAATGACAGGGGTTCCCCCATATTTAAGCAACCAGCATCGGGCTCTGCGCCTGGTCCTGGTCCCAAAAATACGGGGGACAAAAAGAGTAGGGGTCCCCCGTATTTTTAAAACCAGCACCGGGCTCCACTAGCTGGACAGATAATGCCACAGCCGGGGGTCACTTTTATATAGTGCCCTGCGGCCGTGGCATCAAAAATCCAACTAGTCACTCCTGGCCGGGGTACCCTGGGGGAGTGGGGACCCCTTCAATCAAGGGGTCCCCCCCCCCCCAGCCACCCAAGGGCCAGGGGTGAAGCCCGAGGCTGTCCCCCCCCATCCAATGGGCTGCGGATGGGGAGGCTGATAGCCTTTGTTGTAAAAGAAAAGATATTGTTTTTAGTAGCAGTACTACAAGGCCCAGCAAGCCTCCCCCGCATGCTGGTACTTGGAGAACCACAAGTACCAGCATGCGACGGAAAAACGGGCCCGCTGGTACCTGTAGTACTACTACTGAAAAAATATCCAAAAAAAGACAAGACACACACACCGTGAAAGTGTAATTTTATTACATACATACATACACACATATATACATACTTACCTTAAGTTCCCACGCAGGTCGGTCCTCTTCTCCAGTAGAATCCAAGGGGTACCTGTTGAAGAAATTATACTCACGAGATCCAGGGGTCCAGGCTCCTCGGGAAATCCAGGGGTAATCCACGTACTTGAAAAAAATAACAAAACGGTGTCCCGACCACGAACTGAAAGGGGACCCATGTTTGCACATGGGTCACCTTTCCACGAATGCCAGAAACCCACTTTGACTTCTGTCTAAGTGGGTTTCTTCAGCCAATCAGGGAGCGCCACGTTGTAGCACTCTCCTGATCAGCTGTGTGCTCCTGTCCTCACTGACAGGCAGCACACGGCAGTGTTACAATGTAGCGCCTATGCGCTACATTGTAACCAATGCTGGGAACTTTCTGCTCAGCGGTGACGTCACTTTAGGTCAACCGCAGGGCAGAAAGTTCCCATCATTGGTTACAATGTAGCGCATAGGCGCTACATTGTAACACTGCCGTGTGCTGCCTGTCAGTGAGGACAGGAGCACACAGCTGATCAGGAGAGTGCTACAACGTGGCGCTCCCTGATTGGCTGAAGAAACCCACTTAGACAGAAGTCAAAGTGGGTTTCTGGCATTCGTGGAAAGGTGACCCATGTGCAAACATGGGTCCCCTTTCAGTTCGTGGTCGGGACACCGTTTTGTTATTTTTTTCAAGTACGTGGATTACCCCTGGATTTCCCGAGGAGCCTGGACCCCTGGATTTCGTGAGTATAATTTCTTCAACAGGTACCCCTTGGATTCTACTGGAGAAGAGGACCGACCTGCGTGGGAACTTAAGGTAAGTATGTATGTATGTATGTGTGTATGTATGTATGTAATAAAATTATACTTTCACGGTGTGTGTGTCTTGTCTTTTTTTGGGTATTTTTTTAGTAGTAGTACTACAGGTACCAGCGGGCCCGTTTTTCCGTCGCATGCTGGTACTTGTGGTTCTCCAAGTACCAGCATGCGGGGGAGGCTTGCTGGGCCTTGTAGTACTGCTACTAAAAACAATATCTTTTCTTTTACAACAAAGGCTATCAGCCTCCCCATCCGCAGCCCATTGGATGGGGGGGACAGCCTCGGGCTTCACCCCTGGCCCTTGGGTGGCTGGGGGGGGGGGACCCCTTGATTGAAGGGGTCCCCACTCCCCCAGGGTACCCCGGCCAGGAGTGACTAGTTGGATTTTTGATGCCACGGCCGCAGGGCACTATATAAAAGTGACCCCCGGCTGTGGCATTATCTGTCCAGCTAGTGGAGCCCGGTGCTGGTTTTAAAAATACGGGGGACCCCTACTCTTTTTGTCCCCCGTATTTTTGGGACCAGGACCAGGCGCAGAGCCCGATGCTGGTTGCTTAAATATGGGGGAACCCCTGTCATTTTTTTTCCCATATTTCGGCAACCAGGATCGGCTCAAAGAGCCCGAGGCTGGTTATGCTTAGGAGGGGGGACCCCACGGAATTTTTTTAAAAATTTTTACAGTGTTTAATTAAAAAAAAAAAAAAAAATAGAACCCCAGCACGGATCACACAGATCCGGCCGAGATTAATTGTAAAAAAGTCGGCAGTGTTTTGCTAATCACTGCCGTAAAAAACACAAAAAAAACACGAATGACATCGACATCGGAAGAAAAGAAAAACCCGAATACGACAGCTTAGTAAATCCATCGTAACAAATTCAAAAAGTTGCAGTTTTACACTTTCGATGTCATTCGTGATTGAACTTTGACCTGAAACGGGAAAATACGAATCTTAGTAAATTTACCCCAAAGTGAACAGAGAAGCCCAAAGGCTAAGAAACTGGGTGTCTCCCTAGTATTAGGAATGCTCAGATGGAAAGAAGCGAGATGTAGTGATTTAATACGTAGAGAACCCGAAATGCTGTTGCTAAGGGCAACAGCAAAACCCTAAAGGGTTACCAACGGGTGTGGCAGTAAACTCCTTGGTCAGAGATGGAATAATAGACACAAGGAGAGTCTCCACAATCCTAGTCCTCACTTGCAGTGCACTGGTTCAGCTTACTGCCACTAAACTGACACCTGAACACCTTGCACAGTGAGAAAGGATTTTGGCAGGCAAGTCTGAGAATACAGCCGCAAACTTGCTAGGTTCACAGAGTAGCAAAAGAACCCCAGCAGGTTAAACGACTGACTCCAGTCTTACTGCTAGGTCTGGATTGGCAGAGTGTAATACCAAATCCCAAGGACTATTTGCAGTAAGCAACAAACAAATACAAAGTTTACACAGTACTAGCTAGCTTTCAGGAACTGACTAACCAACAAAGATTCAGCAGCATCTGCCTAACCTGAGAAGAGGGTTTATATAGCAGGTGCTGTCCACGCCCCACTCAGACCTCACAGACTGTGAGCACAAAAACCAGCACCGGATCCCCTGCCGTGCACAGAGCCTGTAACCACTGCACAGCAAAAGACCCGAACCGGAGTATCAGCTACGCTCAGGTTACTCCGCTAGCACTTGTCTCCCGGTTGCCATGACGACGTGGCAGCACAGAGCAGGAGACCCTAACACTGCCATGCACTAGAGGCGCGTCTATACCTAAACATGGTATATCTTGGTTTACAGAATCTTTACAACTGTTAGACGTCTGGAGATCTCTGAACCCCATAGAAAGATTATACATATCTTTCTGCAGCACACGGAACCCTATCCAGAATAGATTGTGTTTATTTCTGATACGTTATTGCCCCATGTGCTTAGAGTCATGATTGAACCTATTGTGCTCTCTGACCATGCAGTGGTATGGATAGAAATGAAATTACGCACTGAGAGGAGCACATTTCGGTCTTGGAGATTCCCTTCATCTCTGTCCCATTCCCTCGCCTTTAGGAAAAAAATAGAATACACCTGGGATTCCTATTGCAGTACCAACTCGGAGACCATTTCGAGCTCGCCTCAAATGTTTTGGCAAGCCTCGAAAGCGGTTCTTAGAGGGGAGATTATCTCTCATACATCCCAAACGTATAAAGCTTTAAACTCTGACTATTTACAGGCGCAATCCATGCTAACGGAGTCTTTCCAGACTTATAAATCTGCTCTGACCCCTGCTCATAAAATTTTATACAACACAGCCAAACAGGCCTTTGATAGTTTACTTCTTAAAATGGAATCTAGATACTCTTTTAAGAAAGATGCCAGATTTCACCGATTTGGTAATAAATCGGGTAAATTGCTTTCACACTTACTGCAAGGTCAACGCCCCCGATGCTAATACATCCTCTCCGGACCCCGGAAGGTTCACTTACATCTACCAACGCCCAGATTGCTCAGGTCATGCACACTTATTATAGCTCCCTGTACTATAAGCCAACCACCTCTTTGTCCCCTTCCCAATCCCACGATTTTTGGAAGGATTTGCCTGTCCCTCAAATGGCAACTACCCTTGGTGTCACGTTGACGGCGGCTATTACTGAGACAGAGGTCTCTAGGACCATAGCTCACCTAAAAAATGGAAAGGCCCCGGGACCGGACGGCCTTTCCTCAGAATTTTATAAATGATTAGCTCCCAAATTGACGCCTGTATTGACTAGAGTCTTTAATGATATTCTCTCCACTGGAGAATTACCCCTATATTTCAACACTGCCACAATTACGATCTTACCCAAACCCGGTAGAGACCTATCTGACCCTGGATCTTACCGTCCTATATCCTTGCTCAATTTAGATTACAAGATGTTGACGAAGATCCTTGCAGAGAGGCTCAAATTGGTCTTGCCTTCTATTATCCATTGTGATCAGACGGGCTTTCATTATGGGCCGATCCTCAACGGTGAATGTTCGGTAGGTCTTGTCAGCAATCCTTACATCCCAGGGCGCAAGGTCTGCCATTCCTGCTGCTATACTATCCTTGGATACGGAGAAAGCATTTGATATGGTGCTCTGGGATCATTTATTTGACACAATGTCTAGATTTGGCTTCCCCCCCGCTTTGTGGATTACATACGAATATTGTATAGCAACCCTGATTCGAGAATCCTTTGCAATGGTTTTCTGTCACAGCCTATCCTTATCCAACGGGGCTCCCATCAGGGATGTCCCCTCTCCCCACTTCGGTTTGCAGTGGCTCTGGAACCACTAGCCATATCAGAGAATCCCCCTTGTATCATGGCATTCGAGTAGGTGAACTTGACCTCCGTCTCTCACTATTTGCAGATGATATGTTGCTACTTATGTCACGTCCTGATTTAACATTGCCAGCTGCCGTTGACCTAATTAATACTTTTGGCTCATTCTCTGGATACTCTATAAATGTACACAAATCTGAACTGTAACCAGTGAATGGTCCACCCGTTTATTTGGACACACAAGGTCCGTATCAACATATTAAAATTGCCACTTCAGCTATAAAATATTTAGGGGTTCAGATACCGGTGAATCTTAGAGACGTTTATAATCTAAATTTTACCCCGATTATTAAATCTATCACTAAAAAACTCGACACCTGGATGACTGCCTTTGTCTGTATTGGGTAGGAATGCATTAATCAAGTCAGTGCTTTTTCCTCAACTATCCTACATGATACAAATGCTCCCTTTACGACTGTCGAAGTCAGACATACAAAAGATTGAGAATATGTTCAGTAGATTCCTCTGGAAAGGTGGTAAACCACGGATCTCCAGTAGATCTTTAAAATTGCCTAGAGATAAGGGGGGTATCGGATTCCCTGATATATTAAATTTTTCCCAGTCAGTCCTATTCAGATATGTTCTAGATTGGTTCTATGAACGCAGCAGGTTTACCTGGTATGAACTGGACTGTGCTCTGTTTACTCCTTTCTCTCCTAGTGCTCTCCTGCATACACCTAGCTCCATGATCCCTGACTCTATACGCTCCCACCCATCGTTTAGTGATATTTATCAGTCCTGGTGGGCGATCAACAGGAAATTGTCTAGGAATCCATTATACTTCCAGTACCTACCTCTATGGGGTAACCCACTTTTCACTCCAGGCATTGATGATGCAATTTTTCGACGTCTGCAGTTAAAAGGCATTAAGAAAATTGCAGATGTCTTTGACCCTGGTGGTGTCCTGCTACCATTCATCACATTAAAAGAAAAATTTGGTTTACACGCTTCCCACCTCTATGCCTATTTCCAAATTAGACATTACATAGACTCATTGCCGCCGGTGATGGCAGATTCCAAGTTAACTGACCCTCTTTTCTTATTAATGAACCTATCCTGCTCCCGTCCATATAAAACTAGGTATTTGTACAACAATTTGCTTAGTGTCTCCTGTGATAGACTTCAAAATCGAGTTGTTCAATCATGGAACAAATTTACTCCGAGTCTAACAAATTCAGAATCCATATTTCAACACTGTGGCAAAAGACTGCAAATATTGAAAGCATCATCATTGCAGGAGGTACATGTAAAGACTGTGTATAGGGCCTATATATCACAAGCACAGAGGAAACATTTTGTGGTTGAGGAGACTGGGCGTTGCTTGAAGTGCTTCCACTCTTCGGCAATGTTTTTTCATAACTTTTGGGAATGTGGTACCATCAAACGATTCTGGAACAAATTAGTACAATTCATTACTAATAGTCTTGGGATCAAAGTATCATTACATCCACAGGCATTACTATTAGCAGATTTTTCGGTTTGGAACTTGGGCAACACACACTCACACCTCTACCCACTCCTGACGTTGATAGTTACTATAGCTAAAAAAAACTATTCTCCAGAAATGGATATCTAAACAAGCCCAAACTCTATTAGCAGTTCATGCTTCACTTCTTAAAACCATGTTTATAGATCGCTTCTCTACCATAGCTGACTCGGAAGGTGGTGTAGCAAAATTTTACAAAAAATGGAACCCTTATATTAGCACCCTCCCACATGTATCTCAAGCCCAGATTTTTGCTCGATTTGATACCACGGATTGGTACTTACACAGGAAAATGCTGCTTACATAATAAACCACCAATAACTTTCTAGGAATTATATCCCGTTTTACAGCTTTCCATCATACAAAAATTCCCGCCATCTTCTCCTATGGGCATATCAATATGTGATCTCCATATTTGGTAATATTCACCATCGAATGTTGGTTCTGAAAACTTTCGGTTCAATATACGTCAGGTGCTTGCATAGTAGGCATAGATCACCCTTCCCCCATCTTCCCTTACCCCCCTCTATCCCCCATTTCTTCTCTCCTTTCAATTCTGTTATACACTGTTAAAAGTTATCTATAATCGCGGTTTATAGACTTGCAGCACCCCGTATATATATTTGGAGACCATATGGCACATTTGCTAATTTCCTACTTGATGTATTTACTGTTGGCTCTGCTGCCTATGTTGCCATTGCTGCTAGCATATTTGACTATGTAGGTCTGTATACTGTTATTGCACTTGAATGTTACTTATTTCTGAAAAATCAATAAATACTATTTGAAAAAAAAAATTGCTTATCAACATTAATAAATGGGAAGGTCAGGCATTTCAGTCTACCACATTTAAAGCAGCCTTTCTTCTTCTTTTTGAGTACACTCAGCCAATCTGGCTCTTTATTGTAAGCAGATTTATTCAAGGCAAAATGACTAGGTGACAGATGATTTTGTAAATTTCTGGCTTTCTTAAACAGTATTTTAGACTGCTCAATAGGACATGTAGATAAAATATTATCCCCTTGTAACATAGGAAGGTTTTTCTTTATAATTTGACTAAGCTCATGGGAATGGTTATTGAATTGGGAAATGAAAATAGGGATGCGATCAGGACCTTCACCAACAAACTTGATCTCTTTCATTGGAGTATTTAAGAGTACTGCGATCATGACCCAGTGTATCTTCAAGTGCTTGTGAAATTACTGAATAAGGATAGCCTTGTTCACCAAACTTGGTTACTATTTCTGAGACCTGTTGTAGAAATATATCTTGCTCGGAACAGTTACGACGGATACGCAAGAACTGACTCTTGGGGATATTATTGATCCAGGGTCTATGATGACAGCTGGAATAGTTTAAAAAAGTATGACAATCCACTTCTTTAGTATAGGTGGAGGTTTCAAGTCTCCCATTCTTAACACAAAGGGCAATGTCAAGAAAAGTGATATTGTGGAGTGAACAGTACTTGTAAATTTCAAACCAAATGTGTTGTGATTGAGTGTAGCAACAAAATTAGTGGCTGATAATAAATCCCCCTCCCAAACAAAAAACATATCGTCAATATAATGCCCATAGAACACCAGGTTCATCCCAAAAGGCCCCCTCCAGACATGCTTGTCTTCGAAGAGGCCCATATATAGATTGGCATAACTGGGGGCGAACCTTGTGCCCATGGCCGTGCCGTGAATCTGTAAAAATACTCATTATCAAAAGTGAAGTTATGTGAAAGAATAAAGTGAACCGCCTCTAACAGAAACGATTGTTTAGTCTCACTCAGATCAGCATCAGATCATAAATAGTTACCTAACTATTCGTTACCCAATGTATGGGGTATATTAGTATAAAGTGACTCAACGTCACAAGTCATAAACAAAAAATAATCTTTGTAAACTATACTCCCTACTAGATTCAGAAATTGTGTGGTATCTTTGATGTATGATCTGAGAGACTTAATATGTGACTGCACAAAAGAATCCACAAAAGCTGAAAGGTTAGTGGTGAGGGACCCAACACCAGAGATAATAGGTCGCCCAGGAGGTAACTGTAGTGTTTTGCGAATCTTGGGAAGGTGATAATAGGTGAGTGTGACAGAGTAAGGACAAAACAAAAACTGATACTCATTTTTGGATATTGCACCTTTGAATAAAGCAGCCTCCAACAAATTTTTTAGAAGCGACCTGATAATTGGAGGTGGGATCACCACGTAATTTTGTATAATATTTAGTATCTCCTTGTTGTCTTCTTGCTTCAAATACATAATCCTCGATATTCTGAATAACAGTTCCTCCTCACTTGTCTGCAGCTCTAATAATAATTGAGCGAAGAAAGAGTGGTGAGCACTAAGTCGGCATCCCAGTTAGCAGGGTCGCCGGCCATCATGGCAGCATGAGGGTACAGAGACACACAGCTTCTATGGGGGTGGCGGAGTCTCAAAACTCAGTACACAGTGTGGACGCACCACTTCTGAGGGAGCGAACTGAGTCTAGGTACACTATACAGTACACAGTACCCAGACTGGCATTACAGACTTAAAAGTCGACTGACTCCATTTTAAGCATTAAAAATTACCTCAGCCAGTATAAAAAAAAGCGTGAAGACCGCGCACCATTGAAGGGGTGGGGCTTCACTATGAGCGGATTCATCAGCTCACCAGCGCCATTTTCCCTCTGCAGAGGACACAGACACTAACTGACAGGGACACGCAGCTCCTCCGGAGAGACTCCAGATTACCTCAGCGGTACCAGGGAGTCATAGCACGGGGGCAGCGCTTACTAGTGTACTAAGTCCCCAATCTGGGTACTTAGTCTGTGACCCAGCTAAGCTTGGCATTAGCAGTAAGGGCACTGTGTGCTGGCTCCAGGCTATCTGTGTCTCTCTTGAAGGGCTCTTTGTGGGTTAATTGTGCTTTTAACCTGTTCCTCTGTGTGTGTGTGTGCGTGCTGTCACTGTCACAGTATGTCAGACAAAGAGTGTGTTTCATGTAAGGCACAGTGTTCCTCTTCTCCAGTGGGTTCATTACAGTGTACTCAGTGCAATGCACCCTCCCAGGGTAGCGGGGCAGAACCAGCTTGGCTGGATTCCATTAGGGGAATGATCTCCAATATTTCCACTAAATTTTCCCGCAATGAGAAAGAGACGCAATACTTAAGACAATTGATGACTCAGTTTATGAACAGAGACTCACTACCCAAATCAGCATCTCAGTCCCCTACTATTTGTCCGCAAAAACATCCTTTGGCCCATATCCTGCAGTCTGACTCTGATGATGAGGGGTCAGACATGGAGAAGGGGGAGGTGGATGCAGAGGTGGGTGAGGCTACTCTGTCACAGGGAATAGAGGCTCTCATAGAAGCTATTAGAAAGGTTATGCATATCCCTGATAAGGTAAAGAGGAGACTGAGGAATCTTATTTTAATATAAAAGAGAGATCATCAGCCATTTTACTGTGTCAAAGGAACTAAATACCCTGTTTAAAGAACCATGTGTTAATCCTGATAGGAAATTTCAAATCCCTAAAGGGTTGATATCCTCTTTTTCCTTTCCTCCTGAGGATAGGAAAAAAATGGGAAAATCTACCGATAGTGGATGCATCAGTATCCAGGCTGTCACGGAAAATTGTATTGCCTGTCCCTGGTGCAGCCTCCCTAAAAGACACGTCTGATCGTAGAATTGAGAATACACTCAAATCTTTGTATAAAGCTGCTGGGGTGGCACAGAGACCCACTATAGCATGTGGGTGGATTACTATGGCCATCGCAAAATGGTTGGGTAACCTAATTGAGGGGTTAGGTACCTTGCCTAAGGGGGAGATTATTTTACTCCTGCAACATATACAAGACTCTGCGAATTTTATGGTGGAAGCCTTAAAAGAAATAGGCTTGCTTAATGCACGCACCACTGCTATGGCAGTGTCAGCATGCAGAGGCTTATGGCTACGCCAGTGGACTGCCGACGCGGACTCCAGGAAAGGTGTGAAAAGCCTACCATTCACAGGAGAGGCCTTATTTGGAGATGAACTAGACAAATGGATCTTCTAAGCTACTGGAAGTCCACGTATCTTCCTTCTGCAGCTCCCCCAGCCAGGAAGGCTTACTCAGGACCTAATCTACAGTCCTTTCGGACTGTCAAATTTAAGGGCAAAACCAGAGGTTCTTCTACAGCCACCAGGGGCTCTAGAGGTAAACCACGAAAACCAGCAACTGCAGGTTCACAGGAACAGAGCTCAACTTCTGCTTCCTCAAAGCCTTCAGCATGACAGTGGACAGCGATGCCTGGAAGACCGGCAGGTGGGAGCCCGACTAAAAAATTTCAGTCACATCTGGACAACATCATGCCAGGATCCCTGGGTCATAGATCTTATTTCCCAGGGCTACAGACTGGAGCTTCAGGATTCTTCAAATCAGGCTTACTAGTTTCACAGGAAGCAAGTATAACATTACAGGACGCCATTCAAAAACTGGTACAGACTCAGGTCATTGTTCCAGTTCCACCTCATCTGCAAAACAAGGGATATTATTCCAACCTGTTTGTAGTAGCGAAACCGGACCATTTGGTAAGACCGATTTTGAACCTCAAGTCATTGAACCCGTACTTACGAGCGGTGATCTCAGGTCTGGAGGAGGGGAAATTCCTAGTGTCTCTGGATATCAAGGATGCGTACCTTCACATTTCGATATGGCGGACTCATCAGGCTTATCTACAGTTTGCACTGCAGGACTGCCACTACCAGTTCCAGGCCCTGACATTTGGCCTCTCCTCAGCACCGAGAGTGTTCACCAAGGTGATGACAGAGATGTTTCTACTCTGCAAACAAGGAGTGAACATAATTCCATACCTGGACAATCTTCTGATAAAGGCACCGTCCAGGGAGCGGTTGATGGACAGTATTCTCCTCTCAACCTGACTACTCCTGGTTCACAGGTGGATACTGAACTTATCAAAATCTCACCTGGAACCGACGCAGAGACTTTCCTTTCTGGAAAGGATACTGGATACGGAATCTCAGAGAGTGTTCCTTCCTGTGGAGAAGGCTATGGAAATCCAGTCGATGGTTAGGGCTGTCCTGAAGCCAACCTAGATCTCGGTGCATCTGTGCATTCGCCTTCTGGGGAAAATGGTGGCTTCTTATGAGGCGATTCAGTACGGAAGGTTTCATGCGAGGCCCTTCCAGCTAGATCTATTGGACAAATGGTCCGGATCACATCTTCACATGCACCAGAGGATCAGTCTGTTGCCAAGAGCCAGGCTCTCCCTTCTGTGGTGGCTACAGACTTCTCACCTCATTGCGGGTTTCGGGATTCAGAATTGGATTCTGCTAACCACGGACGCAAGTCTCAGAGGTTGGGGAGCAGTCACCCAGGGGGTGCAGTTTCAAGGAAGATGGTGAAGTCAAGAAGTTGTCCTTCCGATAAAGATCCTGGAACTCAGGGCTATCTACAACTCCCTTCTGCAGGCCTCATCTCTACTTCGGAATCAGGCCATTCAAGTCCAGTCGGACAATGTAACGGCATTGTCCAGTCGGATAATGTAACATACATAAACCGACAGGGCGGAACGAAAAGCAGAGCAGCAATGTCAGAAGTGTCAAAAATTCTCCTCTGGGCGGAAAAACATGCGGTGGCTTTGTCGGCAGTCTTCATTCCGGTAGTAGACAACTGGGAAGCAGACTTCCTCAGCAGACATGACCTGCACCCGGGGCAGTGGAGCCTTCACCCGGAAGTGTTCAGGTGATTGACACGCGGGTGGGGATATCCACAAATCAACATGATGGCCTCTCATCTCAACAAGAAGTTCAAGCGGCATTGTTCCAGGTCGAGAGACCCACAAGCAGTGGCGGTAGACGCTCTGACAACTCTGTGGGTCTACCAGATGGTGTACGTGTTTCCTCCACTTCCTCTGATCCCAAGAATTCTAAAAAGAATAAGAAGGGAAAAGGTTCAAGCAATACTCATTGCTCCGGACTGGCCAAGAAGGGCCTAATACGCGGACCTTCTGGAGATTCTCCTCAAAGATCCGTGGCCTCTGCCTCTTCACAAGGATCTTCTACAACAGGGCCCGTTCGTCTATCAAGACTTACTACAGCTACGTTTAACGGCATGGAGGTTGAACGACTGATCCTAGCCAGGAGAGGGATTCCTGACAAGGCCATCCCGACTATGGCCCTCATTCCGAGTTGTTCGCTCGCAAGCTGCTTTTAGCAGCATTGCACACGCTATGCCGCCGCCTACTGGGAGTGAATCTTAGCTTAGCAAAATTGCGAACGAAAGATTCTCAAAATTGCGAATAGAAATTTCTTAGCAGTTTCTGAGTAGCTCGGGACTTACTCTGCCACTGCGATCAGTTCAGTCAGTTTCGTTCCTGGTTTGACGTCACAAACACACCCAGCGTTCGCCCAGGCACTCCTCCGTTTCTCCTGCCACTCCCGCGTTTTTCCCAGAAATGGCAGCGTTTTTTCACACACTCCCATAAAACGGCCAGTTTCCGCCCAGAAACACCCACTTCCTGTCAATCATATTACGATCACCAGTACGAAGAAAAAACCTTGTAATGCCGTGAGTAAAATACCAAACTTCTTACCAAATTTACTTGGCGCAGTCGCAGTGCGAACATTGCGCATGCGCAATTAGCGGAAAATCGCTGCGATGCGAAGAAAATTACCGAGCGAACAACTCGGAATGAGGGCCTATGATCCAAGCCAGGAAAGGGGTAACGTCTAAACATTACCACCGTATATGGAAGAAGATTGTCTCTTGGTGTGAGAGCAGGCAATATTCCGCAGTGGAATTTCATCTGGGACGACTCCTGCTTTTTCTGCAGTCAGGAATGGATGTGGGCCTACACCTAGGTTCCATTAAAATCCAGATTTCAGCCTTGTCTATTATCTTTCAGAAACAATTGGCTTCTCTCCCTGAGGTCCAAACGTTCTTGAAAGGTGTTCTGCACATCCAGCCTCCCTTTGTGTTTCCCACGGCACCTTGGGATCTCAATTTGGTGCTGCAGTTCCTCTAATTGGACTGATTTGAACCGTTACAGGAGGTTGACATAAAGTACCTTACGTTGAAGACCGTCACACTGTTGACCTTGGTCTCAGCAAGACGTGTGTTGGAACTAGAGGCGTTGTCTCACAAGAGTCCCTACTTAATTTTCCATGAGGACAGACTCGTCAGCAAGTTCAGGCTGTGACGGATACCTCTGCTACTTCAAAGTCTTTGGATGTTGTGAGGGATTTGAAGGTGTATGTAGGATTGCCGGTTTCAAAATCTGTACAGGCCCACTTGACTAGGTCGGTGGGTTCGTCTTGGGTGGCTGTCTGGGGTGTCTCGGCTTTACAGCTCTGCCGAGCAGCAAATTGGTCAGGTTCGAACACATTTGCAAAGTTCTACAAGTTTGATACTTTGGCTTCTGAGGACCTTCAGTTTGGTTAGTCAGTTCTGCAGGAACCTCAGCACTATCCCACCCGGTTCGGGAGCTTTGGTACTTCCCCATGGTACTAAATGGATTCCCAGTATCCTCTAGGACGTAAGAGAAAATAGGATTTTAATTACCTACTGGTAAATCCTTTTGTCGTAGTCCGTAGAGGATACTGGGTGCCTGCCCGGTGCTTCGTTCTTCTTGCACTGTTATTTGGATAAGTATTCTGGTTTGTTCAGCTGTTGCTGTTCATGTTTCAAGTTTGGTTAGCATGGCTTTCCTATTATTCTGTGTGTTCTGGTTCGTAATCTCACCACTTTTATTACCTATCCTTCTCTCAAAGTATGGCCTTCTCCTCGGGCAAAGTTTCCTAGACTGAGTCTGGTAGGAGGGGTATAGAGGGAGGAGCCAGCGCACACTATCAAATTCTTAAAGTGCACAAGGCTCCTAGTGGACCCATCTATACCCCATGGTACTAAAGGGATTCGGAGTATCCTCTACAGACTACAAGAAAAGGATTTACTGGTAGGCAATTAAAATCCTATTATTTGTACCGGCCATAGACTGTCATTCCGTGACTGTGCTTAGCCCTTCTGGCATATACCCTATCTACCACCTTGAGGGTAATCCTAGTGACTAGTTTACAGTTGCACCTTCAGCAGCTGTTTTGTGGTGGTTTTCTGCCATCTAGCACCACCTAGTGGTTCTCTGTCTGTTGTATAAGTATCTACTGCCCAGATGCAATAAGACCTGGTGGTGGCTTAAGTGGTTAATTTATTAGTTGGCATCTTGAATGAATTTCTTTCTTTTGGGCGCACACTTGTACAAACATACTTCACAAGTGATTTTACTTTCAATTTTACAAAAATCCCTAACGCAGTGGTTCCCAAACTTTTTTGAATTACGGCGCCCTAGAGTATCACAATTTTTTTTACACGGTAGCCCTAGGCCAGAGCTGGATTAAGGTGGGGGGGGGGGGGGGGGGGGGCGCTTCGGGGTTAAGTACCCCGGGCCCCCCTAATCTGAAAGGGTCCCCTGCCATCAGCCACAGATCGGATCTATGTTACTAATCTGATCCGCAGTGGCAGCACTGCGCTCCCCTCTGACACCACTGACTGCTAGCCGCCGGCGCCGCAGAGCTTTCCTGGGCTTTCTGCCGAGTGACAGCTCAGCTGTCCAATGGTGTGTGCAGCTGCAGCCTGCGCTCCAGTCAGTCACGGAGCAGCAGGCTGCTGCTGCACACACCATTGGACAGCTGAGCTGTCACTCAGCAGGCACGAAAAGCAGGATTCCTAGCATGCACACAGCCACAGCATGCCATGTGGTTGTTGTGCTCGTCAGAGAACTTCAAGCTTCACACAGAGTGAGTTTTTGCCAGCAAGTTGTTCCCATATACAGTGTATTATGTAGAGTGTGTATGTATGTATGTATGTATGTATGTATCTATCATATGTATATTTATTTATTACCAGTTATTTATATAGCGCACACATATTCTGCAGCACTTTTACCGAGAGTATTTGGCCATTCACATCAGTCCCTGCCCTAGTGGAGCTTACAATCTATATTCCCTACCACACGTACAAGCACACACATTCACGCTAGGGTTAATTTGTAGGGTGCCAATTAACCTACCAGTATATTTTTGGATTGTGGGAGGAAACCGGAGTACCCGGAGGAAACCCCGCAAGCACAGGGAGAATATACAAACTCCATACAGTTAGGGCCATGGTGGGAATCAAACCCATGTCCTCAGTGCTGTGAGGCAGTAATGCTAACCATTACACCATATGTGCTGCCATGTATATGATATGAGTGTGTGTGTGTGTGTGTGTGTGTGTGTGTGTGTGTGTGTGTGTGTGTGTGTGTATGTATATATGTACATGTATACAGAAAATATGTGTATATAAGTATAAAGTTGCAGAAATCAAGCACTGAATTCCCCACTATTGTAATTCTCAGGTGCCTTCCCTCATAGAAACATATACAACAGGCAGGCGGCACTCCCAGGAATTAAGCAGTGACAGTAATCAGGAGACCGAGTCCCAAAGATTGATTTATATGTATGTATATATGTACTGTATGTATTTATGTATGTATGTATGTATGTATGTATGCAGGGGCGTAGCCAGAACTTTGTGGGCCCCATAGCAACATTTTGAAGGGGCCCCCGTCCCAATGCTTCTAGAGAGACACTTCTCTGCCGCAGTTGATAATTTCATCCCCTATAATATAGTGCCCTAGTTCATTTTCTGAACCATAGTAAAGCCTTATTTAATGTTATGCCCTATAGTAGTGCCCTAGTTTCTTTTATGATTCGTAGTAGTGTTTAAGTTCATCCTACTGTATGCCACATTTCAAAGCTGCCAGTACAAATAATGCCGCACAGTAACCCCAGTTCACATTATGATATATATTGCTCCTTGTTCATATTGTGCCTCATTACAGTGCCCCGGTTCATATTATATAACATTAAAAATGCCCCCCAGTTCATTTTATTCCTCAATACAATGAGCACATCCAGGGGCATACCTAGATATATTCCAGGCCCCAAGGAAAAGGTTTGAAAGGACCCCTATGTACCACCCAATGGCGAAAAATGTATACACAGTAACACATGTAACTTTGACATGGAAGGTGGGCACCCTCTCAGCTCTGGGCCCCATAGCAGCTGCACTGCCTGCACCTATGGTAGCTACGCCCATGTATGTATGTATGTATGTATGTATGTATGTATGTATGTGTGTATGTAATATATATAATATATCCGAAGTGCCTGGTACTCCCCTACTTCAATACTGCGTCATACCTCCCAACTGTCCCGATTTTGCGGGCCGCAGTGTCCCGCGGTGGGGGAGGGGCAGTTGGGAGGCTCCTGTCATCGCTGCTCTGCTTAGCAGAGCAGCAGTGAATAGACGCTGTGCGCATGCGCACAGCGTCTATTCAGTGAAGACAGGGAGAGGGTGCATGCCAGCGGCTCACAGAGCGCTGGTCATGTCCCTTTAGTGCTGAAAAATTGGGGCGTGACTCGCGATAGCGGCACTGCCGCAAGGCCACACCCCTTTTGGTTAGGCCACACCTCATTTTGGGCACGCGCTACGCGCGCACAGGAGTCTCTCTTTCTGAAACAAGTATGTTGGGAGGTATGCAGCGTGTATCATATGTCTGTGTATGTATATATAATATATATATTTTTTATGTTATCCTTAGGTTCAGTTACGTGGTGAATGACAGGATTCGCTTCTGTATGTCCACATATTTTATAACTGGAAGCCACAAGATTGGTATTGACTATTACATTGATCATAAATAATTTGAATTGGTCCTGGACCACCAATCCAAGGCACCAATGCAAGTACACCAAGGCACCCCAGGGTGCCACGGCACACAGTTTGAGAACCACTGCCCTAACGGATTAAGCATGTCACTCGCCCCCTCCCTTTACAGATAAATAACTATTAAAAACCTTAACTAAATAAATAACGACAAATGACGACTGGAATTGGCATTTAAAATGAACAAATTAATTTTTTTGCGACAATAATAGCATATCTACCAACATCAGAACTTTGGGGGTCATTCTGAGTTGATCGCTCGCTAGCTACTTTTAGCAGCCGTGGAAACGCATAGTCAACGCCCACAGGGGAGTGTATTTTCGCTTTGCAAGTGTGCGAACGCGTGTGCAGCCGAGCAGGACGAAAAACTTTTTTGCAGTTTCCGAGTAGCTCTGGACTTACTCAGCCCTTGCCATCACTTCAGTCTTTTTGGTCCCGGAATTGACGTCAGACACCCGCCCTGCAAACGCCTGGACACGACTGCGTTTTTACAAACACTCCCTGAAAACGGTCCGCTGCCACCCACAAACGCCCTCTTCCTATCAATCTCCTTGCGATCGGCTGTGCGAATGGATTCTTCGTTAAATCAGTCACCCAGCAACGATCCAATTTGTACCCGTACAATGCGCATTGCGGTGCATATGCATGCGTAGTAGTAAGCTGTACGCTGCACTGCGAAAAACGTCAGCGAGCGATCAACTTGGAATGAGCCCCTTTGTAAATAGGTACTCCCCTTGTGCGCTCACCCGCCCAAAAAAGGGGTGTGGCCTATAGAAAGGGGGTATGGCGTCGTGGACATGTTGCGATCGCGAGTCTTGCCTCCCAACTTCGTAACTGTGGGGGCATGGGCAGCGCTCTGCGAGCTGCTGGCCATGCCCCTGACCCTGTCTCCTGTGAATAAGCAGAGCAGCCAGTGAGTGACAAAAGGCTCCCAACTGCCCCCACCCCCCTCCCTCACCGCAGAAATCGGGACAGTTGTGAGGTATTATAATAGGGATGCTTCTTTACAAACACATGGCTGTATTTCATGTACTGATGTTGGTACACTGTAATGTGAGTAAGCAAGCCACAAGATGATTTAATTACACGCGCCCACAAAGGCAGAAGGGCATCTGCAGAAGAATCAGACAGAACAGTGGAAAGTGTGTACACTTTTGCAGGGCCGTAACTACGTGTGTGCCAAGTGGGCTTGGCACACAGCGCAGTTGCCCTGAGGGCGCACGGCCAGCGGCATGTAATGAGTCAAATTGACTCATTACATGCCGCCTGTTCTGTGCTGTGCGCCGCCGCGCTGTGGAGGGAGAAGAGAGCAGTGCCGGGCAGGGGAGAAGGAGGAGGAGGGAGGGGGACTGGAGCCGCAGCAGCGCTATTTCATTGGTAGTAAGCGCCGCTGCAGCAGCCCCCTCTCCTTCCGTATTGGCTACCTGGCGCTGCTGTGGATGCTGGGATGTGGTTCCTCCATCCCAGCATCCACAGCAGCGCCAGGCAGCCAATACGGAAGGAGAGGGGGCTGCTGCAGCGGCGCTTACTACCAATGAAATAGCGCTGCTGCGGCTCCAGTCCCCCTCCCTCCTCCTCCTTCTCACCTGCCTGCACCGAGGGAGCTGCACGAGGAGCCTGTCAGCGGGGAGATGGTAAGTATCTCTCTCTGGGCCAGATGTACTAAGCTTGAAAAGTGCTAAATATCACTGTGATAAAGCACCAGCCAATCGGCTCCTAACTGTCATTTTTCAAACACAGCCTGTGACATGGCAGTTAGGAGCCGATTGGCTGGCGCTTTATCACAGTGATATTTATCACTTTTCAGGCTTAGTACATCTCCCCCTCTCTCTCTCTCGGACACCGTCTGCCATAATGTGTAAAAAAGGGGCCTGGCTGCCGCAATGTGTAAAAAGGGGGCCTGGCTGCCGCAATGTGTAAAAAGGGGTACTGGCTGCCGCAATGTGTAAAAAGGGGGACTGGCTGCCGCAATGTGTAAAAAGGGGGACTGGCTGCCGTAATGTGTAAAAAGGGGGCCTGGCTACCGTAATGTGTAAAAAGGAGGACCGGCTGCCGCAATGTGTAAAAAGGGGTACACCATCTGCCGTAATATGTAAAAAGGGGGCCTGGCTGCCGCAATGTGTAAACAGGGGACTGGCTGCTGCAATGTGTAAAAAGGGGGACTGGCTGCCGCAATGTGTAAAAAGGGGGACTGGCTGCGTAATGTGTAAAAAGGGGGCCTGGCTACCGTAATGTGTAAAAAGGAGGACCGGCTGCCGCAATGTGTAAAAAGGGGACTGGCTGCCGTAATATGTAAAAAGGGGGCCTGGCTACCGTAATGTGTAAAAGGAGGACCGGCTGCCGTAATGTGTAAAAAGGGGACTGGCTGCCGTAATATGTAAAAAGGGGGCCTGGCTGCCGCAATGTGTAAAAAGGGGGCCTGGCTGCCGCAATGTGTAAAAAGGGGGCCTGGCTGCCGCAATGTGTAAAAAGGGGGACTGGCTGCCGCAATGTGTAAAAAGGGGGACTGGCTGCCGCAATGTGTAAAAAGGGGGACTGGCTGCCGCAATGTGTAAAAAGGGGGACTGGCTACCGTAATGTGTAAAAAGGAGGACCGGCTGCCGCAATGTGTAAAAAGGGGACTGGCTGCCGTAATATGTAAAAAGGGGGCCTGGCTACCGTAATGTGTAAAAGGAGGACCGGCTGCCGTAATGTGTAAAAAGGGGACTGGCTGCCGTAATATGTAAAAAGGGGGCCTGGCTGCCGCAATGTGTAAAAAGGGGGACGCTGGCTGCAGTGGCGTAACTAGAAATTTTTCTCCCCCAAGCCAAAAAAATCCTTCGGCGCCCCCCCCCCCCCCCATACACCCCGTAATTGGCACTAGCAAAGGTAGAAAAATGCGCGCGCCGCAGGCGCGTGCTGGCAAAAAGGGGGTGTGGCTTTGTCGAAATGGGCGTGGAGGGCGTGGCATTGCAGGAAAAGACTACCTTATACCCCAGTTTTGCAACCTGCACGCCCAGACGTTGGCCACCACAGGAAAGAAAAATAATCCTGATTCATGCCCCTTACATTATTTGTCATTTTTCCTCCTTATAGTAATGCCCAGTATACATTATGCCACATACTGCAATGGTCCTTAGACATTATTCCACACACAATCAGTGATCGCGCTGAGCCAAAAAAAAAGTGGGTCCCAGGGACCCTTCACTTTTAAAAATTGGGGTCCTACCGGTCGTTTTCTGGGTCCCATCGGAATGAAGGTTCTTATTAATTTTAATATTGTTTGGACACTACAAAAGTGTTGCAAGATGGGGGGGATGGGGTGACAATGCTGCTGGGCTCTGTAGCATGCAGGACACCCTGCACCAGAGCTGTAACTAGACATTTTGGTGCCCTTAGGCAGAAAGTGAATTGGTGTTAGACCACTTAGACTATAAAGAACAGGTAGTGCGCGCCGTAGGCGCGTCGCAAAATTTTAGGGGCGTGGCTTCATAGGGAAGGGCCGTGACCACATAATAGTGTCAATTCACATTACACCACACAGTAGTGGCGCTTATACACATTGCACCAGGTAGAACCTCCTATGCACACTGATCCAGGTAGATCACGTCATACACTTTGCTCCAGGTACAGCACGTCATACACTTTGCACCAGGTACAGCACGTCATACACTTTGCACCAGGTAGAGCACGTTATCATACACATTGCCGCTAGGTAGAGCACGTTATCATACACAGTGCGCCAGGTAGAACACGTTATACACACTGCGCCAGGTAGAGCACGTTATCATACACATTGCGCCAGGTAGAGCAAGTTATCATACACATTGCCGCTAGGTAGAGCAAGTTATCATACACATTGCATCAGGTAGAGCATGTTATCATACACATTGCCGCTAGGTAGAGCAAGTTATCATACACATTGCCGCTAGGTAGAGCAAGTTATCATACACATTGCGTCAGGTAGAACACGTTATTATACACAATGCGCCTGGTAGAGATCGTTATTATACACAATGCGCCTGGTAGAGCACGTTATCAGCCACATTGCGCCAGGTAGAACACGTTATTATACACAATGCGCCTGGTAGAGCACATTATCATACACATTGCGCCAGGTAGAACACGTTATTATACACAATGCGCCTGGTAGAGCATGTTATAATACACATTGCACTAGGTAGAACACGTTATTATACACAATGCGCCTGGTAGAGCACGTTATTATACACATTGCACTAGGTAGAGCACGTTATCATACACATTGCGCCAGGTAGAACACGTTATCATACACATTGCGCCAGGTAGAACACGTTATCATACACATTGCGCCAGGTAGAACACGTTATCATACACATTGCGCCAGGTAGAGCACGTTATCATACACATTGCGCCTGGTAGAGCACGTTATTATACACATTGCACCAGGTAGAGCACGTTATCATACACATTGCGCCAGGTAGAACACGTTATCATACACATTGCGCCAGGTAGAACACGTTATCATACACATTGCGCCAGGTAGAACACGTTATCATACACATTGCGCCAGGTAGAGCACGTTATCATACACATTGCGCCAGGTAGAACACGTTATTATACACATTGCGCCAGGTAGAACACGTTATTATACACAATGCGCCTGGTAGAGCACGTTATTATACACAATGCGCCTGGTAGAGCACTGAGGCACATTGCAGTAACCACTCACTTATCACCTCCAGTTGAACGAAGGGGCCGTTTGACACAAGTGGTACCGCCCCCAGCAGCAACTCACTGACACTCACCATTTTTTCTGACAGCACAGTGCAGTGAGTGCACTGGCACAAGTAGCCAGCCTGCGCCTGTAGTAGCCGCAGCCTGGAGGAGCTCTATGTGAAATCGCAAGCAGAGGCTGTTCTCTGGCAAGAAGGAGCTCGTCCAATCGCTTCCCCTGACGGGCTGGCCACTGCGAAATATACCGATAATCAGTTCCAACTGTGTCAAAGTAGTGGAGCCCCAGGTGCAATGGGAAAGTCAGTGTCACTGCACAGTTGTACTGATTACTGGTATATTTAGCAGTGGCCAGCCCGTCAGGGGAAGCGATCGGAGGAGCTCCTTCTTGCCAGCCTCTGCTTGCGATTTCACAGATAGCTCCTTCATGCTGCGGCGCCGGCTGGCTACTTGTGCCAGTGCACTCACTGCACTGTGCTGTCAGAAAAATGGTGTCAGTGAGGCCCTGACACTCTGAGCGGCCTCACATTGCACACACGGAGCTTGCAGCCCCCGGACATCCCGCATCTGCACCAGCTACTCCAGGTGAAGTGGGGCGATGCAGCACTGTCTACTGCTTACCTACAGCGGGAGCTGCGCAGCCCGGCCGGCTCCTGCTGGAAGGTAGTTGTCGGGTCTCGGTGGGGCGTTGAGCGGGTCCCGGGTAGGGGGGTGGCGGCGGGCAGATCCGGAGCTGTACTCCCAGTCGCAGAGGAGGGTGCTGGCGGCAGGGCGGCAGTGGAGCCGGATGAGCGGGGCCAGTCTGTCAGCCCTGCAGCACAGATTCATGTGCTGGCGGGGAGCAGGATTCAAAGCGGGAGATGCTGCAGGCTGTGATTGGATGGAGACTACAGGAGGTGATTGGCCGAGGAAACAGCCAGTCACCTCCTGCATTCCGCTGACAGGCTTAACACATGCAAACACATATTCAGATGAGCGCGTCCTGTGGGACCCGCTCATCTTCTAAATGTGAGTCCCGGGCGGCTGTTTCTGGGTAAAATACGCGCCATAGCGCGTTTTTGCGATCACTGACAATAATGCACATGACACAATATGCACACACCGTAATGCCCCCTACACATTATGCCACACACCGTAATGCCCCCGACACATTATGCCACACACCGTAATGCCCCCGACACATTATGCCACACACCGTAATGCCTGTGACACATTATGACAGGAATCGCAATGCCCGTTATACATTATGCTACACACTGCAATGCCCCTGATACATTATAGCACATACAATGTCTGTGACACAGTATGACACACACCACAATGATCCTGAGACATTATACCACATACCACAATGCCCGTGACATAGTCTACAACACACCGTAATGCCAGATACATTATGACACACACTGCAATGTCCGTGATACATTATGCCACACACCGTAATGCCCATTACACATTAAGTTCTACAGTAAGGCTTCCAATTACTTTTAAATTACCTGCTCGTTGCCAGGGGTTTCATGCTCTTGGTTCCATGCACGGTGCCAGGATGTCATGCTCGTTGCCAGGGGTTTCATGCACTGGGTGTCATGCTCGTTGCTAGGGGGTAGTGCTTGTTGCTAGGGCCGTGCTCCCAGTGCCACATATGCTCCCAGTGCCAGATATTCCCCCACAGTGCCAGGTATATGCACCCAGTGCCAGATATTCCCCCACAGTGCCAGGTATATGCACCCAGTGCCAGATATTCCCCACAGTGCCTGCTTCCCCCCCCCAGTGCCAGGTATATGCCCCCAGTGCCGGGTATATGCCCCCCCAGTGCCAGGTATATTCCCCCAGTGCCAGGTATATGCCCCCCCAGTGCCAGGTATATGCCCCCAGTGCCAGATATTCTCCCACAGTGCCAGATATTCCCCCCCAGTGCCAGGTATATGCCCCCAGTGCCAGGTACATGCCCCCCCAGTGCCAGTTATATGCCCCCAGTGCCAGGTATATGCCCCCAGTGCCAGGTATATGCCCCCAGTGCCTGCTTCCCCCCCAGTGCCAGGTATATGCCCCCAGTGCCGGGTATATGCCCCCCCCCAGTGCCAGGTATATGCCCCCAGTGCCGGGTATATGCCCCCCCAGTGCCGGGTATATGCCCCCAGTGCCAGGTACATGCCCCCAGTGCCAGATATTCCCCCCCAGTGCCTGCTTCCCCCCCAGTGCCAGGTATATGCCTCCAGTGCCGGGTATATGCCCCCCCCCCCAGTGCCAGGTATATGCCCCCAGTGCCAGGTACATGCCCCCAGTGCCGGGTATATGCCCCCCCAGTGCCAGGTATATGCCCCCAGTGCCAGGTACATGCCCTCAGTGCCGGGTATATGTCCCCAGTGCCAGATCTGCCCCCCCAGTGCCAGGTATATGTCCCCAGTGCCGGGTATATGCCCCAGTGCCTGCTCCCCCGGCCCCCCCCTATGTGTTGGAGGGACACGAGCGCATCGCGCGTCTCTCCTGTGTCCCTCCTGGCTCTCCCCCGGCTGGTCTAATAAAGGAAGTGCCGTTCGTGAGCCAATCAGAGCTCACGAACGGCACTTGTTACCTTAGACCGGCCGGGGGAGAGCCAGGAGGGACACAGGAGAGACGCGCGATGCGCTCGTGTCCCTCCAACACATAGGGGGGGGCCGGGGGAGCAGGCACCGCAGGGAGGGAGAGCAGGAGAGGAGATCGCAGATTGACATGCGGACGCTCGTCCGCATGTCAATCTGTTCTAAATCAGTGGCACCCCCGCAGCCCCTCGCCCCCAAGCCACCGCGAGGACTGCGGGGGCAGTAGTTACGCCACTGGCTGGCTGCTGCAATGTGTATAAAGGGGGACACCATCTGCCGTAATGTGTAAAAAGGGGGACTGTCTGCTGTAATGTGTAAAAAGGGGGACTGTCTGCTGTAATGTGTAAAAAGGGGGACTGCCTGCTGTAATGTGTAAAAAGGGGGACGCTGTCTGCTGTAATGTATAAAAGGGTCTCTACCTGGTGTAGTGGCGCTACTGTGCAGTGTAATTTGAATAATGGAGACTACTGTGCACCGTAGTATGAATTGCTATTATTTGTGGCCACGCCCCTTCCCCATAAAGCCACGCCCCTATATATTTTTCACGCGCCTACGCTGCGCACTGCCCCTATCTTACATGGGGGGGCACCAATGTCGTTTCTTGCACGCAGCGCTAAAATGCCTAGTTACGGCACTGCACTTTTGTACCATCGCATCTGATGAATATTAAACAGTAAATAAAACCTGAACTTCAGATATGACCAGTTTTCTTCCCAGAAAAGGCGTGCACACACACTTAAGATTTCACATGAATGGGTCGGGATTCGAAAAAACTGCCTGCCAATTTTATAGGTGTGTAACCTAGTTTTAAACCTGGTTCTGGTGAAGTGACTTTGAAGAATGACAGCATCATTTCCAGTGAAATGCAGTGAAAGTCTGGGAAATAGAAACTAACTTTGTCTCCAGCAAGTGTACCTCCCACACAAAGGAGGGGGTGAAGAAGCAAAGACAGATCATACTGAATGTTTCACAATAACATGAAATAAAGGGGGAAATATTTTATTAAGTTTCTTATATAGTGCAGCAAGTTCCGTTGTACTTTACAATTGGAAACAACAGTAATAAAACAAAACTGGGTAATAACAGACAGATATAGAGGTAGGACGGCCCTGCTTGCAAGCTTACAATCTATAGGGATGTAGGCATTGATACACAGGGATAGGTGTTATCTACTGCATAATAGTAAGCCAGACTGCAAAGACTCTTAATGGGATGTATGATGTGGTCACACAGCACTGCTGGCCTGAAGTCAGGAGGATGTGAAAGTGAAGAAATACAAAATATGAGGCTATGTGTGGATTGTTCAGAGGGGAGGTAATTAAATAGGAAAGTTTCTGAAGGTTATTTGGGTGGTTCTGGAATTTGATAAGCTTGCCTAAAGTAGAGATGAGCGCCGGAAATTTTTCGGGTTTTGTGTTTTGGTTTTGGGTTCGGTTCCGCGGCCGTGTTTTGGGTTCGACCGCGTTTTGGCAAAACCTCACCGAATTTTTTTTGTCGGATTCGGGTGTGTTTTGGATTCGGGTGTTTTTTTCAAAAAACCCTAAAAAACAGCTTAAATCATAGAATTTGGGGGTCATTTTGATCCCAAAGTATTATTAACCTCAAAAACCATAATTTACACTCATTTTCAGTCTATTCTGAATACCTCACACCTCACAATATTATTTTTAGTCCTAAAATTTGCACCGAGGTCGCTGTGTGAGTAAGATAAGCGACCCTAGTGGCCGACACAAACACCGGGCCCATCTAGGAGTGGCACTGCAGTGTCACGCAGGATGTCCCTTCCAAAAAACCCTCCCCAAACAGCACATGACGCAAAGAAAAAAAAGAGGCGCAATGAGGTAGCTGTGTGAGTAAGATAAGCGACCCTAGTGGCCGACACAAACACCGGGCCCATCTAGGAGTGGCACTGCAGTGTCACGCAGGATGTCCCTTCCAAAAAACCCTCCCCAAACAGCACATGACGCAAAGAAAAAAAGAGGCGCAATGAGGTAGCTGACTGTGTGAGTAAGATAAGCGACCCTAGTGGCCGACACAAACACCGGGCCCATCTAGGAGTGGCACTGCAGTGTCACGCAGGATGGCCCTTCCAAAAAACCCTCCCCAAACAGCACATGACGCAAAGAAAAAAAGAGGCGCAATGAGGTAGCTGACTGTGTGAGTAAGATAAGCGACCCTAGTGGCCGACACAAACACCGGGCCCATCTAGGAGTGGCACTGCAGTGTCACGCAGGATGGCCCTTCCAAAAAACCCTCCCCAAACAGCACATGACGCAAAGAAAAAAAGAGGCGCAATGAGGTAGCTGACTGTGTGAGTAAGATAAGCGACCCTAGTGGCCGACACAAACACCGGGCCCATCTAGGAGTGGCACTGCAGTGTCACGCAGGATGGCCCTTCCAAAAAACCCTCCCCAAACAGAACATGACGCAAAGAAAAAAAGAGGCGCAATGAGGTAGCTGACTGTGTGAGTAAGATAAGCGACCCTAGTGGCCGACACAAACACCGGGCCCATCTAGGAGTGGCACTGCAGTGTCACGCAGGATGGCCCTTCCAAAAAACCCTCCCCAAACAGCACATGACGCAAAGAAAAATAAAAGAAAAAAGAGGTGCAAGATGGAATTGTCCTTGGGCCCTCCCACCCACCCTTATGTTGTATAAACAGGACATGCACACTTTAACCAACCCATCATTTCAGTGACAGGGTCTGCCACACGACTGTGACTGATATGACGGGTTGGTTTGGACCCCCCCCAAAAAAGAAGCAATTAATCTCTCCTTGCACAAACTGGCTCTACAGAGGCAAGATGTCCACCTCATCATCATCCTCCGATATATCACCGTGTACATCCCCCTCCTCACAGATTATCAATTCGTCCCCACTGGAATCCACCATCTCAGCTCCCTGTGTACTTTGTGGAGGCAATTGCTGCTGGTCAATGTCTCCGCGGAGGAATTGATTATAATTCATTTTAATGAACATCATCTTCTCCACATTTTCTGGATGTAACCTCGTACGCCGATTGCTGACAAGGTGAGCGGCGGCACTAAACACTCTTTCGGAGTACACACTTGTGGGAGGGCAACTTAGGTAGAATAAAGCCAGTTTGTGCAAGGGCCTCCAAATTGCCTCTTTTTCCTGCCAGTATAAGTACGGACTGTGTGACGTGCCTACTTGGATGCGGTCACTCATATAATCCTCCACCATTCTTTCAATGTTGAGAGAATCATATGCAGTGACAGTAGACGACATGTCCGTAATCGTTGTCAGGTCCTTCAGTCCGGACCAGATGTCAGCATCAGCAGTCGCTCCAGACTGCCCTGCATCACCGCCAGCGGGTGGGCTCGGAATTCTGAGCCTTTTCCTCGCACCCCCAATTGCGGGAGAATGTGAAGGAGGAGATGTTGACAGGTCGCGTTCCGCTTGACTTGACAGTTTTCTCACCAGCAGGTCTTTCAACCCCAGCAGACTTGTGTCTGCCGGAAAGAGAGATCCAAGGTAGGTTTTAAATCTAGGATCGAGCACGGTGGCCAAAATGTAGTGCTCTGATTTCAACAGATTGACC
This sequence comes from Pseudophryne corroboree, assembly GCF_028390025.1. Lineage (NCBI taxonomy): Eukaryota > Metazoa > Chordata > Amphibia > Anura > Myobatrachidae > Pseudophryne > Pseudophryne corroboree. The sequence goes on along the minus strand of NC_086452.1, from coordinate 352,845,127 downwards.
ACCCGTGAATCCTTGTTAAGCGAATTAAGGGCTCCATCCACAAGTCCCACATGCCTAGCGGAATCGCTCCATGTTAGCTCCTCCTTCAATGTCTCCAGCTTCTTCTGCAAAAGCCTGATGAGGGGAATGACCTGACTCAGGCTGGCAGTGTCTGAACTGACTTCACGTGTGGCAAGTTCAAAGGGCATCAGAACCTTGCACAACGTTGAAATCATTCTCCACTGCACTTGAGACAGGTGCATTCCACCTCCTATATCGTGCTCAATTGTATAGGCTTGAATGGCCTTTTGCTGCTCCTCCAACCTCTGAAGCATATAGAGGGTTGAATTCCACCTCGTTACCACTTCTTGCTTCAGATGATGGCAGGGCAGGTTCAGTAGTTTTTGGTGGTGCTCCAGTCTTCTGTACGTGGTGCCTGTACGCCGAAAGTGTCCCGCAATTCTTCTGGCCACCGACAGCATCTCTTGCACGCCCCTGTCGTTTTTTAAAAAATTCTGCACCACCAAATTCAAGGTATGTGCAAAACATGGGACGTGCTGGAATTTGCCCATATTTAATGCACACACAATATTGCTGGCGTTGTCCGATGCCACAAATCCACAGGAGAGTCCAATTGGGGTAAGCCATTCTGCGATGATCTTCCTCAGTTGCCGTAAGAGGTTTTTAGCTGTGTGCGTATTCTGGAAAGCGGTGATACAAAGCGTAGCCTGCCTAGGAAAGAGTTGGCGTTTGCGAGATGCTGCTACTGGTGCCGCCGCTGCTGTTCTTGCGGCGGGAGTCCATACATCTACCCAGTGGGCTGTCACAGTCATATAGTCCTGACCCTGCCCTGCTCCACTTGTCCACATGTCCGTGGTTAAGTGGACATTGGGTACAACTGCATTTTTTAGGACACTGGTGAGTCTTTTTCTGACGTCCGTGTACATTCTCGGGATCGCCTGCCTACAGAAGTGGAACCTAGATGGTATTTGGTAACGGGGGCACACTGCCTCAATAAATTGTCTAGTTCCCTGTGAACTAACGGCGGATACCGGACGCACGTCTAACACCAACATAGTTGTCAAGGCCTCAGTTATCCGCTTTGCAGCAGGATGACTGCTGTGATATTTCATCTTCCTCGCAAAGGACTGTTGGACAGTCAATTGCTTACTGGAAGTAGTACAAGTGGGCTTACGACTTCCCCTCTGGGATGACCATCGACTCCCAGCAGCAACAACAGCAGCGCCAGCAGCAGTAGGCGTTACACGCAAGGATGCATCGGAGGAATCCCAGGCAGGAGAGGACTCGTCAGAATTGCCAGTGACATGGCCTGCAGGACTATTGGCATTCCTGGGGAAGGAGGAAATTGACACTGAGGGAGTTGGTGGGGTGGTTTGCGTGAGCTTGGTTACAAGAGGAAGGGATTTACTGGTCAGTGGACTGCTTCCGCTGTCGCCCAAAGTTTTTGAACTTGTCACTGACTTATTATGAATGCGCTGCAGGTGACGTATAAGGGAGGATGTTCCGAGGTGGTTAACGTCCTTACCCCTACTTATTACAGCTTGACAAAGGGAACACACGGCTTGACAAATGTTGTCCGCATTTCTGGTGAAATACTTCCACACCGAAGAGCTGATTTTTTTGGTATTTTCACCAGGCATGTCAACGGCCATATTCCTCCCACGGACAACAGGTGTCTCCCCGGGTGCCTGACTTAAACAAACCACCTCACCATCAGAATCCTCCTGGTCAATTTCCTCCCCAGCGCCAGCAACACCCATATCCTCCTCATCCTGGTGTACTTCAACACTGACATCTTCAATCTGACTATCAGGAACTGGACTGCGGGTGCTCCTTCCAGCACTTGCAGGGGGCGTGCAAATGGTGGAAGGCGCATGCTCTTCACGTCCAGTGTTGGGAAGGTCAGGCATCGCAACCGACACAATTGGACTCTCCTTGTGGATTTGGGATTTCGAAGAACGCACAGTTCTTTGCGGTGCTTTTGCCAGCTTGAGTCTTTTCAGTTTTCTAGCGAGAGGCTGAGTGCTTCCATCCTCATGTGAAGCTGAACCACTAGCCATGAACATAGGCCAGGGCCTCAGCCGTTCCTTGCCACTCCGTGTGGTAAATGGCATATTGGCAAGTTTACGCTTCTCCTCCGACAATTTTATTTTAGGTTTTGGAGTCCTTTTTTTACTGATATTTGGTGTTTTGGATTTGACATGCTCTGTACTATGACATTGGGCATCGGCCTTGGCAGACGACGTTGCTGGCATTTCATCGTCTCGGCCATGACTAGTGGCAGCAGCTTCAGCACGAGGTGGAAGTGGATCTTGATCTTTCCCTAATTTTGGAACCTCAACATTTTTGTTCACCATATTTTAATAGGCACAACTAAAAGGCACCTCAGGTAAACAATGGAGATGGATGGATACTAGTATACAATTATGGATGGACTGCCGAGTGCCGACACAGAGGTAGCTACAGCCGTGGACTATTGTACTGTACTGTGTCTGCTGCTAATATAGACTGGATGATAATGAGATGTAGTATGTATGTATAAAGAAGAAAGAAAAAAAAACCACGGGTAGGTGGTATACAATTATGGATGGACTGCCGAGTGCCGACACAGAGGTAGCTACAGCTGTGGACTACCGTACTGTGTCTGCTGCTAATATAGACTGGTTGATAATGAGATGTAGTATGTATAAAGAAGAAAGAAAAAAAAAACCACGGGTAGGTGGTATACAATTATGGACGGACTGCCGAGTGCCGACACAGAGGTAGCTACAGCCGTGGACTACCGTACTGTGTCTGCTGCTAATATAGACTGGTTGATAATGAGATGTAGTATGTATAAAGAAGAAAGAAAAAAAAAACCACGGGTAGGTGGTATACAATTATGGACGGACTGCCGAGTGCCGACACAGAGGTAGCTACAGCCATGGACTACCGTACTGTACTGTGTCTGCTGCTAATATAGACTGGATGATAATGAGATGTAGTATGTATAAAGAAGAAAGAAAAAAAAACCACGGGTAGGTGGTATACAATTATGGACGGACTGCCGAGTGCCGATACAGAGGTAGCTACAGCCGTGGACTACCGTACTGTACTGTGTCTGCTGCTAATATAGACTGGTTGATAAAGAGATGTAGTATGTATGTATAAAGAAGAAAGAAAAAAAAACCACGGGTAGGTGGTATACAATTATGGATGGACTGCCGAGTGCCGACACAGAGGTAGCTACAGCCGTGGACTACTGTACTGTGTCTGCTGCTAATATAGACTGGTTGATAAAGAGATGTAGTATGTATGTATAAAGAAGAAAGAAAAAAAAACCACAGGTAGGTGGTATACAATTATGGATGGACTGCCGAGTGCCGACACAGAGGTAGCTACAGCCGTGGACTACTGTACTGTGTCTGCTGCTAATATAGACTGGTTGATAAAGAGATGTAGTATGTATGTATAAAGAAGAAAGAAAAAAAAAACCACGGGTAGGTGGTATACAATTATGGATGGACTGCCGAGTGCCGACACAGAGGTAGCTACAGCCGTGGACTACTGTACTGTGTCTGCTGCTAATATAGACTGGTTGATAAAGAGATGTAGTATGTATGTATAAAGAAGAAAGAAAAAAAAAACCACGGGTAGGTGGTATACAATTATGGACGGACTGCCGAGTGCCGACACAGAGGTAGCTACAGCCGTGGACTACCGTACTGTACTGTGTCTGCTGCTAATATAGACTGGTTGATAAAGAGATGTAGTATGTATGTATAAAGAAGAAAGAAAAAAAAACCACGGGTAGGTGGTATACAATTATGGATGGACTGCCGAGTGCCGACACAGAGGTAGCTACAGCCGTGGACTACTGTACTGTGTCTGCTGCTAATATAGACTGGTTGATAAAGAGATGTAGTATGTATGTATAAAGAAGAAAGAAAAAAAAACCACGGGTTGGTGGTATACAATTATGGATGGACTGCCGAGTGCTGACACAGAGGTAGCTACAGCCGTGAACTACCGTACTGTGTCTGCTGCGACTGGATGATAAATAATGATATAAAAAATATATATATATCACTACTGCAGCCGGACAGGTATATATTATATAATGACGGACCTGCTGGACACTGTCTGTCAGCAGAATTAGTTTTTTATAGAATAAAAAAAAAAAACACCACACAAGTCACACGACGAGTGTTTAACTTTTTCAGGCAATCACAATATAGTATACTACTAACTATACTGGTGGTCAGTGTGGTCAGGTCACTGGTCAGTCACACTGGCAGTGGCACTCCTGCAGCAAAAGTGTGCACTGTTTAATTTTAATAATATGTACTCCTGGCTCCTGCTATAACCTATAACTGGCACTGCTCCCCAGTCTCCCCCACAATTATAAGCTGTGTGAGCACAGTCAGATATATACATAGATAATGCAGCACACTGGGCTGAGCAGTGCACACAGATATGGTATGTGACTGAGTCACTGTGTATCGTTTTTTTCAGGCAGAGAACGGATTATATTAAATAAAACTGCACTGTCTGGTGGTCACTGTGGTCAGTCACTACTAAACTCTGCACTCTCTACAGTACTCCTAAGCTCCAGTAAATCAAGTGTCTCTGTCTCAAATCAATCTCACTCTCTCTCTTCTAATCTAAATGGAGAGGACGCCAGCCACGTCCTCTCCCTATCAATCTCAATGCACGTGTGAAAATGGCGGCGACGCGCGGCTCCTTATATAGAATCCGAGTCTCGCGAGAATCCGACAGCGTCATGATGACGTTCGGGCGCGCTCGGGTTAACCGAGCAAGGCGGGAAGATCCGAGTCGCTCGGACCCGTGAAAAAAAACATGAAGTTCGGGCGGGTTCGGATTCCGAGGAACCGAACCCGCTCATCTCTAGCCTAAAGTGGTGAGTTTTCAGGGAATGCTTGAAGGTTTGGAGACTAGAGGAAAGTCTTGTTGTGCGTGAGATGAGGGCATTCCACAGATTGGGTGCAGCCCTAAAAAAAAAGTCCTGTGATTTTCAGTGGTAGTGAGTAATGCATGTGGATGAGAGAAGCAGATCTTGTGCAGAACGGAGAGGTCGGATAGGCAGATATTTTGAGAAGACATGTACGTTGGTGTAGTTTTAATAGTCTTGTATGTACTGTAAGTATTTTCTATTGAATACGGTAGAATACAAGTAACCAAATATGCAATGAACCATCCTACTGGAAAATAACATCCATGCAAAACATGCAAAATATAACCTTCTACCGAAAAGAGAAAGGGTTTGTTTCTCAGTTGGACACAAATGGAAATGTGGACGGATCTCGCGGATTTCAGCATGCTGCGAATAACTGAAGTTCGAAATTGGTGACTGCTCATGCACCATATTTGCCTACTCTACCGGAAGGCTCCCAAAATTGGGTGGCACTCCTGTTAACCCAGAAGAGTGGGCAAGCCTTATCGAGTGAAGTGGGCGGACTGGGCAGCCAATGACTCGATTCACGCTGAATTGTGTTATCGTAGCCTCGCCCCCTGCTGTACAATGGCAGCAATCTCAGCATTGTACAGCTGGGGGCATGGCCACGATATCGCGATTGCACAGCCAAGCCCCCCCACCCACAGCCTCCTACACTTCATCACCCCCACATTGCCTGCTGCTGTGCTGACCTGAAAATTTGGCAACTATGGCATGCACCAGATCAGGCATATGTATACAGATGGAGATGGGTACAGTTTAATCCGTAAATCAACCGACCACGCTTTTGGCGAAATGGGCTTTTCTGGGCAGTAACGTAGTGACGTTCTGGCTAACACACAGAACTGTTCCATCTTGTGGGAGTGTCATGAGTATTTAATCTGGCTTCCGTGCTCGATCATAGCATGCGGGCAGAAATTGGACTGAGGGAGCTGAAGTGTGCTCGGGTCATGAGTGGCAAAATGGATGGTGGGGCTATCCATTTGGTGTGCTTCTAGAAAATCAGTCCCCTTCAAGCATACCTCCCAACATGACCCTCTCCAGGAGGGACAGAATGCTCTGCTGCTGGACTTCGCTCTTAATTTATGATTGCCATCACCTGTGCTGTAACACCTTTCTTATCTGTTAACCTGTTCAGCACAGGTGCAGACAATCATAAATGAAGAAAACAGTCCAGAAGCAGAGCATTTTCCCCCATCTGGATAGGGTCATGTTGGGAAGTATGCTTCAAGTGCTATAAGTTGTTGCAAAATATGCTGGTGCAAAATTCACGTCAAAGTGGCTATGTGCCCAGAGAGGTTACTAGGGTCATCACTCCCAGGGCAAATATTCTCACACACAATCCGACCCGGGGGTCGCCATGGGGGTGGTGTTGGGATCCTTTTACCCTCAAGCTACACATACCAACTTATACCTCCAGAACCTTCATTTACATTCTCTACATTTGAGGTCCATGCAATACGCCTCTACCAACCTACTAATCTTCGAGTTGCTGTAATTTACCGTCCACCTGGCATTTCCTCCAAATTCCTCGACAACTTTGCTTCCTGGCTACCTCACTTCCTCTCTTCTGACATTCCCTCCATTATTCTAGGTGATTTCAACATCCCTATCGATAACCCCACAAAATCACCTGCCTCTAAACTTCTTAACCTCACCTCTTCACTTGGTCTCTCCCAGTGGACCACCTCACCCTCCCATGTGAACGGGAGCTCACTGGATCTAGTTTTCACTCACCGCTGTGATATTTCTGATTTCTCCAATTCCCCTTTTCCCCTCTCTGACCACCACTTGCTCACTTTCAACTTATCTATCTCTGCTTCCCCATCTCTCCCTCCTAAGGCTACCATCACGAAGCGTAACATTGAGGCTATTGACACCTCATCCCTATCCTCCCTGTTTGACTCCCTTCTCTCTCCTCTTCTCTCTCTCACATGCCCTGAACAAGCCACATCCCTATACAATGCATCTCTTACTTCTGCCCTTGACTCTGTTGCTCCGCCAACCACTATTCACCCTCGCAGATCAACACCTCAACCCTGGCACACCAAATGCACCAGATATCTACAAAAATGCTCACGTACTGCCGAGCGACAGTGGAGGAAATCACGCTCTAAAGCAGACATCCTCCATTTCAAATTCATGCTCTCATCCTTCAGTACTGCCCTTTCCCTTGCTAAACAATCATACTTCAAAATCCTCATTTCTACCCAGTCTTCCAACCCCCGGCGCCTCTTTGCCACTGTTAACTCCCTCCTCTGCCCACCACCACCTCCTCTCCCTTCCTCATTGTCTGCTCTTGACTTTGCCACTTATTTCACATCCAAGATTGACTCCATACGTCAGGATATCACATCCCACCAGACCAGCAACCAGCCACCACCCATCCCTTGCCACCCCTCCCCTTCCCTCTTACCAACTCTGACATCTTTCTCCCATGTATCTGGCGAGGAAGTCATGGCCCTCATCCGTTCCTCCCCCCCCCCACAACCTCCCCGCTCGACCCTATCCCCTCCCACCTCCTCCGCTACCTCTCTCCTTCTGCCTGTTCCCATCTTGCCCACCTTCTCAATCTCTCCCTTTCATCAGGCACTGTCCCCTCTGCCTTCAAGCATGCTCTTGTCTCCCCTATTCTTAAAAAACCTACCCTTGATCCTAACACTCTCTCCAACTATCGACCCATCTCTCTCCTCCCCTTTGCCTCCAAACTTCTTGAGCGTATTGTCTATAATCGCCTCACTGCCTTTCTTTTACTCTCACTCACTGCTTGACCCATTCCAGTCTGGTTTCCGTTCTCTCCACTCCACTGAAACTGCCCTCACAAAAGTCTGCAATGACCTCCATGCAGCCAAATCTATGGGCCACTACTCTCTGCTTATTCTTCTTGACCTCTCTGCTGTTTTTGACACTGTGGACCACCCTCTCCTTCTGCAAATCCTTCACTCTCTTGGTCTGCGTGATACTGCCCTCTCCTGGATGTCCTCCTACCTCTCTGATCGTTCCTTCTCTGTCTCCTCTCATGATGCTACCTCCCCCCCACTACCACTAACTGTTGGTGTACCCCAAGGCTCTGTTCTTGGTCCTCTCCTTTTCTCTCTCTATACGTCCTCTTTAGGTGAACTCATTAGTTCTTTTAACTTCCAATACCACCTCTATGCTGATGACACTCAAATCTACCTCTCCTCCCCTGATCTCTCCACGGCTCTCCTCACTCGTACCTCAAACTGTCTTTCTGCTATCTCTTTCTGGATGTCTCAGCGCTTTCTTAAACTCAACATGTCTAAGACTGAGCTGATCATCTTCCCACCCTCCCGCACAGCCTCACCTCCCACAATCTCATTATCCATTGATGGCACGACTATCTCCCCTAGCCCCCAAGTACGCTGTCTTGGCGTAATCCTTGACTCCTCCCTCTCCTTCAAACCACACATTCAGCACCTCTCACAAACCTGTCATTTTTATCTCAAAAACATTTCCAGAATCAGACCTTTTCTCACCCAGGATGCCACTAAAATCATTATTCACTCACTGATTATTTCCAGACTGGACTACTGTAATCTCCTTCTAACTGGCCTCCCTGACAATTACCTCTCTCCACTCCAATCTATCCCCAATGCTGCTGCCCGGCTCATCTTCCTCACCAAACGCACTACGTCTACCTCCCCTCTCCTGCAGGCCCTCCACTGGCTTCCCTTCCCTTTCAGAATCCAATTTAAACTTCTCACACTCACTTACAAAGCTCTCACCCACTCCTCTCCCATCTACATCTCTGACCTTATCTCCCTTTACTCTCCTACCCGTCCTCTTCGCTCTGCTAATGCACGCCGACTCTCCTGTCTTCTGATTACTTTCTCCCACTCCTATCTCCAAGATTTTTCACGTGCTGCTCCCTTTCTCTGGAATTCTTTACCTCTCCCCCTCAGACTCTCCACCTCTCTGCAAAACTTCAAACGGGCTCTTAAGACCCATTTCTTTACAACACCTAGCCAAATCTCAACCTAACCCTCTGTTCCACGCTCTCTATGTACCCCATCTGTGTCACCCCTGTCTGTCTACCCCTCCCCGTAGAATGTAAGCTCTCACGAGTAGGGCCCTCTTCCCTCATGTGCTTATACGTTTCTTACTTTAATAATCCTCAACTGCCCAGATCCCGCAGTTTTTTGGCCACCTGGAACTTATCTCTACGTTTACTGGTGTAGTTATGCTTAGTTGCCCTGTACTTGTCCTATATTGTCTTCAACTGTAAGTCACTGTTTTCCTGTTTTGATTATGTGCATATGTATTCTGTAATTGGGTGCTGCGGAACCCTTGTGGCGCCATATAAATAAAGGATAATAATAATAATAATAATAATAATAATAATAATAAAATAGAAAAATTGTATCCATTGAAAACTGGTTTTTTTTTTTAATGGTTTTTTATACTGTAAATACTAAATAGTGCATATGGCCAGTGCCACCTAATCATGACATCACATGACTTCTCTTAGCCTTCATTCAGAAAGGCCAGCACTTCAAAAAACCTTTCATCACTATATCTATTCTGCACCACATATTTATTTCCATTTCTCCTTTTGCTTGGAACATGATGCAACACTACGGGATGCAGTCAATTTACCTACAATCAAAATCCCGACGGTCAAAATCTCGACAATCATTGACCGATGGTCAAAATACCGACAAGGTCAAAATACCAACATGGTCAAAATACCAATATTTAAAATACCGACAATCAAAATACTGACATTTAAAATGTTGACAGGTCAAAACGTCGCAGAATGAATGAGGACAATGCAGTGTACTGAGTGCGGTGGGCTGCCTGCCATGGTGGGGATAGGTCCACATGACAACACACAAAACAGGCCTCACAAACATGTTGGCCTACCAGGAATCTTCCTGGTGAGCCCTATGGCCAATCCGCCCCTGTATATGGGCCATATTCACTTTGCCAGTCTCCTCTCTGGAAGCAGCCCGGAGAGGAGACGCTACTGTCCGGGCTCTTACATCATTAGGCGATTTGTGTAATTTTTGTGACATTTTGCTCCACCCCCCTACACATCTCCCTATCCTGCCTGCTTCACTAGGAGGCGGGTGGGATGTGAAAGAGCTGCCTACTTCTTGCAGGGGTGCATGGGACTAACCGAAAAATCATGAGTCTCTCGCAACTGCCAGGAGAGTAGACAAGTATGATTTATAAATTATCCGGTCCTAGACCCGATTATTATACTTTCTTTTTGCCGCTATTTGTGGCAATAAAAAAATGAGGATTCGCCCAAATGTATTAAAATACACCAGTAGGGATAGGAAGCCTGAAAAGATCCCTCTTTGGGAGCTACAGTATGTGCACTACTGCACATGCACAGTCTGCTGACCACGCATGCAAAGGGCTGTAACTAGGGTGGTGCGGTCGGTGCCGCTGCACGAAAGCAAAAGCCATGGGGGTGGCACAGTGACCTGTAAGTGCCTAGCGCCCTCTGCAGTGTATGATAATAGTGATGCACCCAGCTCTTTCTCTGCTGGGTGCACTGCTGCTAATGTACATTACAGCGGGCAGTGCCTCTGTATTCTGCCTCCCCCTGCTGCCGCAGTCTCTGCAGGAAGAGAAATCCTTACATCTCTCAATAGTCCAGTCCCACAGTGCCGTACCGAGGAGCTGTTCCATCGGTGTTGGGTGCAAAAATCAGAAAGGCAGCTTTTGAGAATAAGTGAAAGACAGGACTCAGAGGCTTATGTAATAGCCTGGGCAGACTCTCCAGAATTTACGCAGAGTTTGCCACTCGCAGGCTATTATATAAGCCCCTAAGTGTAAGACAGCAGTCCTGGTGTGCCCCTGCCGTCAGTCACAGTTAATTATCTAATGGCCTAAGTGCTGCAGCAGCCTGCATGTTATGAAATCGCATTATTGCTTTTACCAAAAGGCATAGGGAGGTGATTGGGAGGGGGGGGGGGGAGGGGGATTGTAATGTGTGACATAATGTAGAAGGGGCACTACTGTCTGGCATAATGTGTATAAAGCCACTACTAATGTGTGGCATAATGTGTAAGGGGCATTACTGTATGGCATATTGTGAATAAGGGTGCTAATGTGTGGCATAATGTGTTAGGGCATAATGTGTATGGGCAGGAGTGTTGCCAGGAATTTGAGGCCCCATAGCAACATTTTGAAGGGACCCCTGTCCAATTGCATCTAGAGCAACACCTCTCCGCAGTGTCGCGCTCAGCTTGAGTTGAGGATCTGACGACTGACAATTGACCGAGGGAGCAACTTTCGGCAAAGGAAGAAACAAGGTGGCTGAATATAGTTCTTGCTCATGGATTGTAAAGTTGGCACGAAAATGAAGAGGGGTAGGCAATGAGGACAACTAGGAGATAAGTCCGAGTGAGTTCTGAAGAATGAAATGTTCATGACTTGTAGACGGTGCTGAAGAATACTGAATGGAGAAGTGACTTGTGATTTGTAAACAATGCTGAAGAACGTGGAATGAGATGACTTGTGATATGTAAACGATGCTGAAGAACACTAAATGAGGAGATGACTTGAAGAGAGGATAGCTGTGAGCACCGACATCAACCAGAGACCCTCTACCAGATAGAGGACCCAGCAGTTAAACCGCAAGGGCAGGTGGACTGGAAGCAAAGGACTGCAATAACAAAAGTGACCACCGAACGGCCTCTACAGAACCAGGCTACCAGGGGTTAACCTGGGAGCACAGAGCTTGAGCACCTTAGAGCAGCAAGTAACTTGAAGCACTGGCACCATAGCTAGGCAACAACCCCTTTTTATAAGGGAAGACTGCACCGGATTGGCTGGAAGCGAACTGGGATACCTACTGGCTTGGCTTGGTCTCCAACATGGCGGTTCCCTGAACAGAGGACACATGTGGAACCAGTACACAGCCACTACCTCTGGCCTCAGCCTCCCAGACACCGCACTCCAGCAACAGGACACTTGGAAACAGACACCTCCGGCTGCCATGCTCCGCTCCCCAGGACCCCGGACCCCAGCCTCCAGATGCCCAGCAGCTGCACTGTAGGACCTTGCTGCCACAGCTCCTATCTGCCGCAGCCACACCTGCCAGCTAACAGGAAGGCCGCAGGGACCAGAATCGGAGGTAAGACTCCAGATGCTGACACGCAGCAGTTGTTAATGTTATGCCTCACAATAGTGCCCTAGTTTATTCAATGAACCTTACTAGTGACCTAGTTCACATTATGTCAACTTGCTGGGCTGCCAGTACACATTATGCCACACAGTACCGCCAATTCACATTATGACATAGTGTCCCCAGTTCATACTATGTCATGCTATAGTGCCTCCACTTCATGTTGTGCCACATTACTGTGCTCCAGTTAATTTTATGTACATTATCGTGCCCTCCAGTTTATTTTATACTATATTACAATGACCAGGTCCAGGGGCATAACTAGATATATTGTAGGCCTCAAGGCAAAAGCTTGTAAGATTCTTGACAAATTCTAATGCCAGCAACATGACAGTCTTCCAAGTTAGATATTTCAATTCCACCATTTGCAAGGGTACAAACCAGTCTGACTGGAGAAAGGTCAAGACCACATTGAGATCCCACGGAGCCGTGGGAGGTACGAAGGGTGGTTGAATATGGAGAACCCCCTTCAGGAATGTCCGTACTTCTGGCAACAAGTTTATTTCTGAAAGAAGATGGAGAGAGCCGAAATATAGACTTTGATGGAACCTAATCTTAGGCCCATATCCACTCCTGCTTGCAGGAAGAAGAAGAAAACGACCAAGTCGAAACTCCACAGGAGAATATTTTCTACCCTTACACCAAGTAACATATTTCTTCCAGATCCGGAGGTAATGCTTTGATGTAACCACCTTCCAGGCCTGGACCATAGTGGAAACAACCTTGGAGGGAAGACCTTTTCTTGTTAGAATTTCCCTCTCAACCTCCAAGCCGTCAAACGTAGCCGCTGTAAGTCTGGATAGATGAATGGTCCTTGCTGAAGAAGGTCTTTGAGAAACGGCAGAGGCCAGGGTTCCTCCAGAGACAAGGTCAGGAGGTCTGCATACCAGGCCCATCGAGGCCAATCCGGGGCAATTAGAACTGCCTGAACTTTTTCCCTTTTGAGTCTTTTTAGAACTCTGGGAATAAGAGGGATTGGAGAAAACGGGTATACAAACTGGTAAGTCAACGGCGCAGCCTGCAGATCCCTCATTCTGGAACAGTAATGACAGAGACGAGACGCCATTAGGTCTAACTGCGGACAGCCCCACCGGTGAGCCAGTTGTTGAAACACCCGAGGATGAAGGCCCCATTTCCCCGGATGGAGGTCATGCCTGCTGAGGAAGACCACTTCCCAATTGTCCACGCCTGGAATGAATATAGCTGAGATAGCCCTTGCGTTGACCTCCACCCAGTGGAGTATTCTTGAGACCTCTCGCATTGCGGCACTGTCTTTTATGTACACCACCACCGTGGCGTTGTCCGACTGTACCTGGATGACTTGATTCCTGAGAAGATATGAAGCTTGCAGAAGAGCATTGTAAATTGCCCTGAGTTCCAGGACATTTATTGGGAGTACAGATTCTTGACTTGACCACTTCCCCTGGAACTGGGCCCCCTGGGACACAGCCCCCCAACCTCGGACACTGGCATCCGTTGTCAGTAGTATCCATGACTGGGTACTGAAACTCCGACCCTCCACAAGGGGAGGGACTTGTAGCCACCATAATGGGAAAATCCGTGCTTTTGGCGACACAGTTACACTCTGGTGCATGTGTAGGTGAGACCCCGACCATTTGTCCAGCAGTTCCAGCTGGAACAGACGGGCATGAAATCTGCCGTACTGGATTGCCTCGTAAGCGAATGCAAAGATGAACTGAGATCTTGCAGGGTCTGAGCACTGAGCGGACCATAGCCTGGATAGTCAAGGCCTTGTCCATAGGAAGGAACACCTTCTGAGACACTGTGTCCAGTATCATTCCCAGGAACTGAATTCATTGTGATGGTTCCAGGTGAGACTTCTGGAAATTTAGGATCCACTCATGATCTGTAAGCAGGCCAGTCTTCAGGTCGATGCTGTGTAGCAGATGTTCCCTGGACATTGCTTTTATCAGGAGATCGTCCAAGTAGGTGACTATGTTGACTCCCATTCTGCGTAATTGCAGCATAATCTCCACCATGACTTTTGTGAATACCCTTGGAGCTGTGGAGAGACCAAAGGGTAAGGCCTGGAACTGGAAGTCCAGTATTGCGAACTGGAGGTAAGCCTGATGAGGAGGCCATATGGGAATGTGTAGGTAAGCATCCTTGACGTCCAGGGATACTAGGAATTCCTCCTCCTCCAGACTGGAGACCACCGCCTGCAGGGATTTCATTTTGAATTTGAACACTCGTAGATATGGGTTCAGAGATTTTAGGTTCAAGATGGGCCGTACCGAACCGTCTGGTTTTGGTACCACAAATAGACTGTAGTAAAAACCCCTGTTGTGCAACAGAGAAGGTACTGGGACAACAACCCCCGTTTGTAGCAGTCTTTGAATGGTGTCTTGGAAGGTAACTCTTGCTATGAGAGAAGCTGGTTAGTTTGACTTGAAGAATCTGGGAGGGCGAAGTACCTGAAATTCCAACCGGTATCCTTGGGATATGAGGTCCCTCACCCAAGAATCCCGGCAGGACTGTGCCCACACGTGGGCGAAGTGCTGAAGGAGATCGCCTACCTGGAAGTCCCCCAACAGTCAGGGCTTTGTGGATGAGGATCCGGAGGCCTGATTCAGAGATCCAGCAGCTTACTGCGAGTTTCTCCAGCAGCATTGGAGGCACCTCTGACTCTGCCTCTGGCCACACGAAAGGACTGCAGAGAGGGCCCGGGGTAGGGATGTAGGCAGACTTACCTGCCATCACCTGAGAGATCCACTTGTTCAGTTCTTCCCCAAACAAGGCCTCCCCTGTAAAAGGAAGATTCTCCACACCTTTTTTGGAATCGGCATCCGCAGACCATTGTCGCAGCCACAGAGCTCTACGAGCCGAGACCGCCATAGCTGTGGTACGGCCATTAATGAGACATAATTCTTTAACTGCCTCACTCATAAAATCCTGTATATGTTGCAGCAGTGTAATGTTGTGCTGCTGAGGCAGGGAGTCAAAACCACATATGATATTGTCAGACCATTTAACCACGGCCCTTGAAATCCAGCCGCAAGCTATAGTGGGCCGTTGAGCTACGCCCACTGCAGTATAAACTGATTTGAGTGTGGTCCCAATTTTACGGTCAGCTGGGTCTTTGAGATATAGCCCCAGGTACCGGCAGTACAAGTTTACGTGACAGCCTGGACACAGATGTATTCACGGGCGGGGGATTTTCACACACTTTCCTGTCCTCAGGAGGGAAAGGAAATGAAGATAATAATCTCTGAGGAGTTTTGAATTTCTTGTCAGGATTGACCCATGCCTCCCTGGACAGGGAGTTTAATTCCTTTGATATAGGAAACGTGACTGAGGATTTTGGTTTAACATTAAAATACAATTCCTCTTCTGGTTCTGCTTCCTTATCCGGTATGTTGAGGACCTCCTTAATAGACTATATTAGGGCCTCAACACCTGGAGACAGAAAATTGTTGTCCACCATATCAACTTCTGCCTCATCCAGCTTTGGTATCAGAATCTGACTGGAGTATCTGTGGAAGTGTGCGTTTATGTGAGACCAACAGAGGGGGCTGAGGAGCCTGTCTATGGTCAGCAGCCATAGCAACCATGTTATCGACAGATTGTCTAAGGGTCTGTCGTTCTTGTCTAGCTGTAGCTAACTCTGTATTAATATTATGAATCATGGGGGTCATTCCGAGTTGTTCGCTCGCAAGCGGATTTTAGCAGATTTGCTCATGCTAAGCCGCCGCCTACTGGGAGTGAATCTTAGCATCTTAAAATTGCGAACGATGTATTCGCAATATTGCGATTACACACCTCGTAGCAGTTTCTGAGTAGCTCCAGACTTACTCGGCATCTGCGATCATTTCAGTGCTTGTCGTTCCTGGTTTGACGTCACAAACACACCCAGCGTTCGGCCAGACACTCCTCCGTTTCTCCAGCCACTCCTGCGTTTTTTCCGGAAACGGTAGCGTTTTTTCCCACACGCCTACAAAACGGCCTGTTTCCGCCCAGTAACACCCATTTCCTGTCAATCACATTACGATCGCCAGAACGATGAAAAAGCCGTGAGTAAAATTCCTAACTGCATAGCAAATTTACTTGGCGCAGTCGCAGTGCGGACATTGCGCATGCGCATTAAGCGGAAAATCGCTGCGATGCGAAGATTTTTACCGAGCGAACAACTCGGAATGACCACCCATGTTTTTGAATTATTCTAACCAGTCAGGTGCCTGCATGCTATTACCCTGAGAGGGTAAGGAACATTGGTTACACAGGAGAGACCCTTCAGAGGTAGGTGTAAACTTAGTGTTACATGAAGTACACAAAGTCTTATTTGCAGACCTGTTAATGCAGAAAACACAGAGTTATGTGAAAAATACAGTGCAGTGACAACACAAACAGTGAAACAGCACAGCAACCCCAGACAGCCCGAATGGAGTGACACAAAGGATTGGGACCAGCATGTCAAGAATCTGCATTCTCCATCGCATCACTTCAGTGAACAGGCGTCTCCTGGCTTCAGTCCTCTGTTTTCAGAGTATTCCCTGTGAATTGGACCTGTGGAACTACAGGTCCCTGCAGTTCCAGTTCCGTCCCAGTCTTCAGTCTCCTGCAGCCTACAGCTGACTGTGCTCCACTCAACCAGTATTATCATTCGGTAACTACTGGTTTCAGCCAGCAGCCTGGAGTACACAGTGCTTCTAGTTAAACAGTGTTAACTCCCGGTGCACTACTGATCCCAGCCAGCAACCAGCAGTGCATTGCATTAACTGTCTACAGAATTATTCTCCCGGTTAATCACCAGCTCCAGTTAACTCTCAGCTGATCTGGGCACCCAATCCTGGAGGGTGTGTTCTCACAGAGATTCAGCCAATCATCACAGAGCAAGGGGTATAAACTCGAGTTCCTGGCTCATTCTCATCGCCTTGGATAAAGAGTCACATTTGGTGTGTCAAGTCTCCAGTGGTTCCCCGTGTTCCAGTCTCCAGTGGTTCCCGAGAAGGGACATCTGTGTCTACAGCCCGAGAAGGGACATCTGTGTCTACAGCCCGAGAAGGGACATCTGTGTCTACAGCCCGAGAAGGGGCATCTGCGTCTACAGCCCGAGAAGGGGCATCTGCGTCTACAGCCCCAGAAGGGGCATCTGTGTCTACAGCCCCAGGTGGGGCATCTGATGTTGTGACCCCAGAAGGGGTATCTGATGTTCAGGTTCCAGAAGTGGCATTCGTGCATGCAACTCAAAGAAGTGTGTCTGATCTATTAACCCCAGGAGGGGTCTTTGGAGTTTCAGCCTCAAAAGAGGAATCCAGGGCCAAGATCCCAGGAGGAATTCTTAAAGCCACAGATACAGACATGAACTTTTGTTTGCCAACTCTAGAGAGTGCTACCAGCTCAGTACCACTCCAAGAGGGATCATCAGAACATCCGGATTCTGTCTATACAGAGTCAAGTGTCAATGGACCTAGCCCGGTTCCAGCCGTCGGTCCAAAGACTCCACTGGTTCCAGCCAGCCTGAGTAGCTTCATTTCCAACAATGAGCTACCTCCTTCGGTTCCAGCCGATTCCTGCATCTTCGGATCAAATCCGGTCCTATCCGTCAGTCCAAAGACTCCTCCGGTTCCAGCCGGTTCAAGCTTTTCTGGACCCAATCCGGTCCCATCCGTCTGTCCAGATCAGCCTCCTCTGGTTCCAGCCAGCCCGAGTAGCTCTGTTTCCAATGCTGAGCTACCTCCTTCGGTTCCAGCCGATTACAGCATCCTCGGATCAAATCCGGTCCTATCCGTCAGTCCGACGACTCCTCCGGTTCCAGCCGGTTCAAGCTCTTCCGGACTCAATCCGGTCCCATCCGTCTGTCCGGATCAGCCTCCTTCGGTTCCAGCCGATTCCAGCATCTTCGGATCAAATCCGGTCCTATCCGTCAGTCCGAAGACTCGCCCGGTTCCAGCCGGTACAAGCTTTTCTGGACCCAATCCGGTCCCATCCGTCTGTCCAGATCAGCCTCCTTCAGTTCAAGTCAATTCAAGTAGTCCTGGACAAATCCCTGTTCCATCCGTTTGTCCAAAGTTGTTGTCGGTTCCTACCGATTCCAGTTCCTCCGAACCCGGTGTGGTTCTCTCCAGTGTTTCAAGTAAGCAACTCCTGTCGCTATGTCCAGAGTCCACAGTTCTTGCAGATATTGCAAATGGCTCAACTCAGATGGAGGCTTTAAGCATCTCACCCCAAGATAAAGCTTCTAGTGTTCGGTCAACCTCAGCTGGGAACTCCCGTCAGTCAATTCAGGAGATGACATCCTCTCTCCACCCTAGAGCATTTCAAGTTGATTCTACTCCCAAGTGTCCACTTGATACACAAGCTCCAGTCTACTTTGATGGTGACTATGCTCAGTTCCGTTCATTAGCGAGCCAATACCTCACTTTTACAAAATCAGGATCTTCAGCGAGTATTACTCCAGCCAATGCAATCAGATACTTCCTCCTGTTCTTCAAAGGTAAAGCACTGGACTGGGCGAATCCTCTCATTGAGTCTAAGGATCCGCTACTGAGTGATCTTCCCGCCTTCCTCGAAGCAGTAAAACAGGAGTTTGCTCCAAATTTAGTCCATTCGAAGTCATCTGGGTATTCTGGACAATTTGTCAACAGTTGGCCTACTGCTAAATCCTCTCCAACATCTCTGTCTGTGCAAAATCAGGATACATTAGACCAAGTTATTAAAGATTTCCAAGCTGCAAATTCAAGACAAGGTTCTCAGACTTTAGATTTGAAAGTTGCATATACTTCCGTGTCTCCATCCTACAGCAACACTTCTGAAAGTATTGACTTCCCGGATTCAACATCTGCTCAGTCTTCTGATCAGTCTTCCAGTTCTCAGTTTCTTGACCCAACTCTTTCCAATCATAATCAGGTATTGCCGAATCAACGCATCCGAGATTTCAAGAATTACAAGAATTGGAGAGCTTCAAAACCAGTTCAAAGTCTACCATCTGTTGACGTAAGTGTGGGCTATGCTGCCATTAACCCTAGTCCTGGTGTCTCGTATAGCTTCAAATTCACTGGTCCACAGGTTGTCTCAGATACTGTTATTCCTAAACAAAAGTCTCCCATGACCACACTAGACCTGGACTCTGAAAGTGAGTTTGTTGATGACGACTCAAGTTACATTATGGGGGGGTTCTATCCTTCCGAGTTATGCCTTCTCCCAGGAAGTAAAATCTGTCTCAAATGACCATGAATGGTCTACTTGTTCTGACGAGAAAGTGTCTTTCTTCTGGAGATGAAAGTTGGGAAGACTTTTGAGGACCTCTGCTTATTGTGTATTCCTAAGTTCTTTTTCAAGGATCCTCCAAGTTCCAGCGTGGGTGTTCGGTGCCCACCCATAAAAGGGGGGGTACTGTCAGGAATCTGCATTCTCCATCGCATCACTTCAGTGAACAGGCGTCTCCTGGCTTCAGTCCTCTGTTTTCAGAGTATTCCCTGTGAATTGGACCTGTGGAACTACAGGTCCCAGAAGTTCCAGTTCCGTCCCAGTCTTCAGTCTCCTGCAGCCTACAGCTGACTGTGCTCCACTCAACCAGTATTATCATTCGGTAACTACTGGTTTCAGCCAGCATCCTGGAGTACACAGTGCTTCTAGTTAAACAGTGTTTACTCCCGGTGCACTACTGATCCCAGCCAGCAACCAGCAGTGCATTGCATTAACTGTCTACAGAATTATTCTCCCGGTTAATCACCAGCTCCAGTTAACTCTCAGCTGATCTGGGCACCCAATCCTGGAGGGTGTGTTCTCACAGAGATTCATCCAATCATCACAGAGCAAGGGGTATAAACTCCAGTTCCTGGCTCATTCTCATCGCCTTGGACAACGAGTCACATTTGGTGTGTCAAGTCTCCAGTGGTTCCCCGTGTTCCAGTCTCCAGTGGTTCCCCGTGTTCCAGTCTTCAGTGGTTCCCCGTTTTCCAGTCTCCAGTGGTTCCCCGTTTTCTGTCTCCAGTGGTTCCCGTGGTTCCTCTCATCATTTCATTCCATTCATCATTCTGCATTTCTCCTGCTTGTTCCAGACTCCAGCCACAGCCTGCCACAGTTCATCAGCAGTAAGAGACTCTCCTCAGGTGTTATTCATTGCCTAACTTGTGCACCTTATTACCAGCATTACATTCTGTGCATTGCATCCAACACTTAACAAGCATGCTGAGTTAGGACTGTCTCATGCCTGGGCCTTGCTTGGCTACAGAACTTTTATGTTACAGAGACTGTGTGCTTTTGCAAGTATTACCGGAGTTCTGTTTTCTAAACCATTTACATTTATTTACCAAGTCATTCCACGTTTAGTTATCAGAGACTGTGTGCTTTGCAAGTATTACCGGAGTTCTGTTTTCCAAACCATTTGCATTTATCAAGTTATTCCACGTTACCGGAGTTTTGCTTTGTTTCAATTATTATTTACAAATCCATTTACATCCAGCTACCAGGTTATTTCACATTTGTGTTACCAATGACTTTATTTTGCTTACAACCATTTGCATCCAGTTATCAAGTTATTTTCACGTTTTGTTGTCAGAGACTTTATTTGCTTTAAACCTTCTGCATTCAGCCATCAACTTATCACCAAGATATATCTGTGTTGCCAAAGACTTTTTATCATTACCTTGGATTCAGTTACCGTTTATCATTTCATTTCTACCATCTATTATTTTATTATTATTCTGTGACTTTTGTGTTTATTAAACATCAGCGCATATGCGCAGGACTTTATTCAGTCTCCACGTTTCATACGTCATTCCAACACTGACCCACTAGTGCCCCCTCCGGGAACAGACTAAATCAGAATCCTGACAGCCTGACAGTTTGTCCAAGGCCCATGGACCCGGACGGTGGTCAGAGTGTGGGGTCAGGGTCACTCCAGAGTTTGGTGTCACGACTCAATGGCTATGAGGCTGCACAACAACAAGTGATCCTGTTTCTACAGGGAATGTCTACCCGTTTGGATACCTTGCATCAATCCCTTCCAAGTTCTGTTGATCCTCCTGTTCCAGTTCAAGTCACTCCTGCTCCAGTTATTCCAACTTCCCCTGCACAATACGTTCCTGTAGATGGACCTCGCTCAAGTCAGCCCTATTGTACACCCTTCACAACTGATTCTCCTGAGAGGGCGACTTCCCCCTTTGTAAATTTCAGGACTCCTCTGTCTTCTGTTGTAAAACCTGAACCTATAAGCACTCTCTGTCATCTATTGGAACAACTTCAAAGTCTGCTATCAAGAATTATTCCAATCATACCAGAAATCCTAGGTGGTGCTCTAAACGCAGTGAAGAGTCCTGCTCAATGTATTGAGACTAGTGCGACCTCCGTGTCAAGCTTCCTTCAAACTCAAGTCTCTTCTCCTATGCAGAGAGAGGGCAGATTCCAGAGCTACCCGCGCTCCAAACTCACGGAAGCTGAACGCCGGCATCGCAAGCAGCTTCACCTCTGCTTTTACTGTGGGAGTTCTAGTCATCTTATTAAGGACTGTTCCATCCGCAACTCAAAAGTTGGTGACAGGTCCCAACATCACAGAGTTTTCACCTGCAAACCTTCCAACGTATCCTCTACAGTTTCAAGTTCCTTTACCCTGGACAGGAGTGTCCAAAAAGTCTACAATTGGGGTCCTGTGACAAATAGACCCAATCCCAAGTTCAGAAATCAAAAGAGACTATCTATGTTACCCATAACTAAAGTAGTTTTTGTGTCTACAGCCCGAGAAGGGACATCTGTGTCTACAGCCAGAGAAGGGACATCTGTGTCTACAGCCCGAGAAGGGGCATCTGTCTCTACAGCCCAAGAAGGGGCGTCTGTGTCTACAGCCCCAGGTGGGGCATCTGATGTTGTGACCCCAGAAGGGGTATCTGATGTTCAGGTTCCAGAAGTGGCATTCGTGCATGCAACTCAAAGAAGTGTGTCTGATCTATTAACCCCAGGAGGGGTCTTTGGAGTTTCAGCCTAAAAAGAGGAATCCAGGGCCAAGATCCCAGGAGGAATTCTTAAAGCCACAGATACAGACATGAACTTTTGTTTGCCAACTCTAGAGAGTGCTACCAGCTCAGTACCACTCCAAGAGGGATCATCAGAACATCCGGATTCTGTCTATACAGAGTCAAGTGTCAATGGACCTAGCCCGGTTCCAGCCATCGGTCCAAAGACTCCACTGGTTCCAGCCAGCCTGAGTAGCTTCGTTTCCAACAATCAGCTACCTCCTTCGGTTCCAGCCGATTCCTGCATCTTCGGATCAAATCCGGTCCTATCCGTCAGTCCAAAGACTCCTCCGGTTCCAGCCGGTTCAAGCTTTTCTGGACCCAATCCGGTCCCATCCGTCTGTCCAGATCAGCCTCCTCTGGTTCCAGCCAGCCCGAGTAGCTCTGTTTCCAATGCTGAGCTACCTCCTTCGGTTCCAGCCGATTACAGCATCCTCGGATCAAATCCGGTCCTATCCGTCAGTCCGAGGACTCCTCCGGTTCCAGCCGGTTCAAGCTCTTCCGGACTCAATCCGGTCCCATCCGTCTGTCCGGATCAGCCTCCTTCGGTTCCAGCCGATTCCAGCATCTTCGGATCAAATCCGGTCCTATCCGTCAGTCCGAAGACTCCCCCGGTTCCAGCCGGTACAAGCTTTTCTGGACCCAATCCGGTCCCATCCGTCTGTCCAGATCTGTTCCATCCGTTTGTCCAAAGTTGTTGTCAGTTCCTACCGACTCCAGTTCCTCCGAACCCGGTGTGGTTCTCTCCAGTGTTTCAAGTAAGCAACTCCTGTCGCTATGTCCAGAGTCCACAGTTCTTGCAGATATTGCAGTTGCCTCAACTCAGATGGAGGCTCTAAGCATCTCACCCCAAGATAAAGCTTCTAGTGTTCGGTCAACCACAGCTGGGAACTCCCGTCAGTCAATTCAGGAGATGACGTCCTCTCTCCACCCTAGAGCATTTCAATTTGATTCTACTCCCAAGTGTCCACTTGATACACAAGCTCCAGTCTACTTTGATGGTGACTATGCTCAGTTCCGTTCATTAGCGAGCCAATACCTCACTTTTACTAAATCAGGATCTTCAGCGAGTATTACTCCAGCCAATGCAATCAGATACTTCCTCCTGTTCTTCAAAGGTAAAGCACTGGACTGGGCGAATCCTCTCATTGAGTCTAAGGATCCGCTACTGAGTGATCTTCCCGCCTTCCTCGAAGCAGTAAAACAGGAGTTTGCTCCAAATTTAGTCCATTCGAAGTCATCTGGGTATTCTGGACAATTTGTCAACAGTTGGCCTACTGCTAAATCCTCTCCAACATCTCTGTCTGTGCAAAATCAGGATACATTAGACCAAGTTATTAAAGATTTCCAAGCTGCAAATTCAAGACAAGGTTCTCAGACTTTAGATTTGAAAGTTGCATATACTTCCGTGTCTCCATCCTACAGCAACACTTCTGAAAGTATTGACTTCCCGGATTCAACATCTGCTCAGTCTTCTGATCAGTCTTCCAGTTCTCAGTTTCTTGACCCAACTCTTTCCAAGCATAATCAGGTATTGCCGAATCAACGCATCCGAGATTTCAAGAATTACAAGAATTGGAGAGCTTCAAAACCAGTTCAAAGTCTACCATCTGTTGACGTAAGTGTGGGCTATGCTGCCATTAACCCTAGTCCTGGTGTCTCGTATAGCTTCAAATTCACTGGTCCACAGGTTGTCTCAGATACTGTTGTTCCTAAACAAAAGGCTCCCATGACCACACTAGACCTGGACTCTGACTCTGAAAGTGAGTTTGTTGATGACGACTCAAGTTACATTATGGGGGGTTCTATCCTTACGAGTTATGCCTTCTCTCAGGAAGTAAAATCTGTCTCAAATGACCATGAATGGTCTACTTATTCTGACGAGAAAGTGTCTTTCTTCTGGAGATGAAAGTTGGGAAGACTTTTGAGGACCTCTGCTTATTGTGTATTCCTAAGTTCTTTTTCAAGGATCCTTCAAGTTCCAGCGTGGGTGTTCGGTGCCCACCCATAAAAGGGGGGGTACTGTCAGGAATCTGCATTCTCCATCGCATCACTTCAGTGAACAGGCGTCTCCTGGCTTCAGTCCTCTGTTTTCAGAGTATTCCCTGTGAATTGGACCTGTGGGACTACAGGTCCCAGCAGTTCCAGTTCCGTCCCAGTCTTCAGTCTCCTGCAGCCTACAGCTCACTGTGCTCCACTCAACCAGTATTATGATTCAGTAACTACTGGTTTCAGCCAGCAGCCTGGAGTACACAGTGCTTCTAGTTAAACAGTGTTTACTCCCGGTGCACTACTGATCCCAGCCAGCAACCAGCAGTGCATTGCATTAACTGTCTACAGAATTATTCTCCCGGTTAATCACCAGCTCCAGTTAACTCTCAGCTGATCTGGGCACCCAATCCTGGAGGGTGTGTTCTCACAGAGATTCATCCAATCATCACAGAGCAAGGGGTATAAACTCCAGTTCCTGGCTCATTCTCATCGCCTTGGACGAGTCACATTTGGTGTGTCAAGTCTCCAGTGGTTCCCCGTGTTCCAGTCTCCAGTGGTTCCCCCGTGTTCCAGTCTCCAGTGGTTCCCCGTGTTCCAGTCTCCAATGGTTCCCCGTGTTCTAGTCTCCAGTGGTTCCCCGTGTTCTGTCTCCAGTGGTTCCCCGTATCATTTCATTCCATTCATCATTCTGCATTTCTCCTGCTTGTTCCAGACTCCAGCCACAATTAATCAGAGACTCTCCTCAGGTGTTATTCATTGCCTAACTTGTGCACCTTATTACCAGCATTCCATTCTGTGCATTGCTTCCAACACTCATACCGCTTTCACATCGCTAACCCGGTAAAGAACCGGCTTTTGAACACGCTTCCGACCCGGGTCTGAACACGCTATACCCCTTTCACATCGCAGTTTGGAGCCGTGTTATTCCCGGGTTGGTGCCTTTCACACTGAACCTGGTTCACCCTTTGAAAACATTTGTGATGTCATTATAAATGGACTTTTCTGTCTCCTATTGATGAGGTTTGAAAGGTATTACAAGCAGGGGCTGGGGAGTGCTCAGTAGTGCAGCAATCATGGCCGACACAGCACATGTCTCTATAGACTTTATGATAGTCTCAGCTGTACTACTCTTGGAGAGAGGATATTGGAGCTAAATAAAAACACACTGTTTAAAGCGTGCTGCCTGTTTATTTCTGGGTTCAGACAGGTGACATCATGCAGGGAGACAACCTATCACCTCCTTTTTAAGATTACCGGGTTGAATATAGCGGGTCTGAGGCTTTCACACTGCCAAATTAACCGGTTCCGAACCGTGTAGGATCCTTCTTTTTACACGGGTTGAAATACCGGGTTGTTTGACACGGTAAATTCATAATGGCGCTTTCACACTGCACCTCAAACCGGGTTGACACGGCTCAAACTCGGCAATATACCGGGTTATTTTTGCGATGTGCAAGGGGTATTAACAAGCATGCTGAGTTAGGACTGTCTCCTGCCTGGGCCTTGCTTGGCTAAAGAACTTTTATGTTACAGAGACTGTGTGCTTTTGCAAGTATTACCGGAGTTCTGTTTTCTAAACCATTTACATTTATTTACCAAGTCATTCCACGTTTAGTTATCAGAGACTGTGTGCTGTGCAAGTATTACCGGAGTTCTGTTTTCCAAACCATTTGCATTTATCAAGTTATTCTATGTTACCGGAGTTTTGCTTTGTTTCAATTATTATTTACAAATCCATTTACATCCAGTTACCAGGTTACTTCACATTTGTGTTACCAGTGACTTTATTTTGCTTAAAACCATTTGCATCCAGTTATCAAGTTATTTTCACGTTTTGTTGTCAGAGACTTTATTTGCTTTAAACCTTCTGCATTCAGCCATCAACTTATCACCGAGATATATCTGTGTTGCCAAAGACTTTTTATCATTACCTTGGATTCAGTTACCGTTTATCATTTAATTTCTGCTACTACCAATGCTACGTACCATCTATTATTTTATTATTATTCTGTGACTTTTGTGTTTATTAAACATCAGCGCATATGCGCAGGACTTTATTCAGTCTCCACGTTTCATACGTCATTCCAACACTGACCCACTAGTGTCCCCTCCGGGAACAGACTAAATCAGAATCCTGACAGCCTGACACAGCACACAATACCCATCAAAGCAGCACTCCGCTGGGTATACTTAATATAATGTAATATGTATGGCAGCAGTGTCACTACTGCTGATATGCTCCCCCCTTCCTATAAAAAATCCTGGTAGCAGTACTATTGATGGTTCAGCCGGGTCTGTGGAGGAGCAGCTCCTACATGCAGCTTTTCAGTCAGCAGCAGCAGTAAATGGCCTTTTCAGCCTCTGGTCCCGCTCTCTGTCAAGCCCCGCCCCTTCAATGGCACGCGGCCCCTATCAGTATTATACTGGCTTTATGAGGGACTTAATAACCCCCCTTCTGTGAGGAAGTTTCCTTTTTAGTGCCAGTTATATGTCTGCGGCGGGCACCGCAGATCAGAGGCCGCGACCACCACGCCTTTATGCTGCCATATGTCACCGGGGACCCGCTAACCGGGACCCCGGTGTTAACACTCATCGCACCTTTCTTGTGAAGAAAACTCTCTGGCGCTCCAGAAGAATGCACCCGGCTTCTTGGCACATTTTTCTAAATTGAGTCTGATAGGAGGGGCATAGAGGGAAGGAGCCAGCACACACACTAATGTTTTCTTAAAGTGCCAGGCTCCAGTGTACCCGATCTATACCCCATGGTACTAAAGTACATCCCCAGTATTCACTAGGATGTTAGAGAAATGTATATAACACATTTAACTTTGACAGGGAATGTGGGCCCTCAAAGCTCTGGGCCCCATACCTGCTGCACTCCCTGTACTTATGGTAGCTACGCACTTGTGTAAGGGGTTTTACTGTGATGTGTAATGTGTATAAGGGCACTACTAATGTGTGGCATAATGTGAAAGGGAATAATGTATGAGGAGCATTTCGTTGTGGCATTATGTGTATAAGGTGCATTACTACTGTGTGACATTAATAAAAACAAATGTAAATATGAGTCCCAAGGCGCAATAATCCCACTGCTGCCACCTGTAAGAGAAGCAACACCAAGGGCCTTATTCAGCTTCAATTGCAAATTCGCAAATCGGGTAACTATCGGATGACCGCATCTCGTATATGCAAAGGCTGAAATGCGCTCACAGTGTGATCGCAGGGCCAGCAAAGTGTGATCGCATAGGAATTGTCAGGAAATGATTGTTTGTGGCAGGTTATAAAGCGTTTGTGGGGAGTGGTTGGGAAAACACAGGTGTGTCATGGCTGTTTTCGGGGTATGCATCTGACATCCGCTGTGATTAAAAACATGGTGCCACTGCGACTGCAGCCACGTATATTCTGCGTATGCAGAGGTCAACAGTAAGTATCGATGGTACTGGATTTCTGTGTATGAATCGCAATTATGCAAATGCATACGCAAATTTGCAAATGCATCAGTGGGCGTCTTACCTCTTCAAATGTTTTTTTTTGCAAAAGCAGGACTGAAAAAAATCGCAATTTCTGTTTCAATAGCAATCCGAGCTGAATGAGGTCCCAAATCCTCTATACAAGCAATGAAAAAGTGTAAAACAAGTCTGGCACTCAGTTTACAGGTATACTGGGTACACACTGATACAATGTGTACTGGCATGACATGGCAGCCAATAGGTTGACATATCATTACCGCAGTACACATCAGAACGATCTAATGAAGGAAGATCACTGTTCCGTCCTTCATTAACATAAACCATGTTGCTAGCGTTATTGCCCTGTTGGCTGTGCAGCAGGACCAACTGGGCTACGTCGCTAATGACCGCAGGCACCCACATATCGGTCATGCACACTGAACATTATATGCCCTATATGTCTCTCCAATTTGGCCAGAAACGACATATCCGGCCGATATCGTCTCAGTATGTACCTGGCATAAGTTTCAGAAAGAAACTAGGAACAATGGGGGTGATTTCAGATCTGATCGCTAGGCAGTGATTTTTGCAGCCCTGCGATCAGATAGTCGCCGCCTACAGGGGCAGTGTATTTTAGCTGTGCAAGTGTGCGAACGCATGTGTAGCAGAGCTGCACAAGCTGATTTTGTGCATTCTCTGCGCAGCCCAGGACTTAGGCAGCCGCTGCGATCACATCAGGCTGTTCAGGACCGGACTTGATGTCAGATACCCTCCCTGCAAACGCTTGGGAATGCCTGCGTTTTTCCAAACATTCCCTGAAAACGGTCAGTTGCCACCCACAAATGCCCTCTTCCTATCAATCTCCTTGCGAATCCCCGTGCGAATGGATCCTTAAAACCTGTCGCTGACCGGCGATCCGCTTTGCAGCTGTCCGTCGCACCTGCGCATTGCGGTGCATGCGCAGTTTGGATCTCATCGCCTGCTGTGCGAAAACGCATAGCAGCGATGTTAATAGACAAGATATCACCAGAATAAAATCATCATCAGTATTAAGAAATATTTAGCCCATTTGATGTATAAACAATTTGAAGCGATGTATCTTTTCAGTCTTTCAACTTTTGTATGAGGGGCACTGGCGTATATATAATGGGTGCAGTGTGTGCGGTGCACACAGGCCCCTCGGGGTCCAGGGGGGCCCACACCGCATACCCTGCACCCATTA
Source organism: Pseudophryne corroboree (assembly GCF_028390025.1). Lineage (NCBI taxonomy): Eukaryota > Metazoa > Chordata > Amphibia > Anura > Myobatrachidae > Pseudophryne > Pseudophryne corroboree. The sequence continues at coordinate 352,816,377 of NC_086452.1, read as the reverse complement.
ATAGAAATACTTACCCTCCGGAGTCCCACGGCGCAGCAGCAGTGCTGCCAAAATCACTGGGATAATGCTGCGGCGCCATTTTCCTGGTGTTTCGCACATGCGCAGTAGGTAAATCACTGGGAAAATGGCCACCGCGCCATTTTCCTGGAGATCTGCGCGTGCGCGGTAGACTTTGGGACAGTGCTAGGGTCCCCTAGAGCACAGAGTCTACACAGTGCTGCCGGCTATAGAGGAGGGGGCCCAGCCGGAGCCTGCACACAGGCCTCCTCCTCTCTAGAAACGCCCCTGATGAGGGGTGTGCAATAAGTTTAAGGATGTGCAAGCACATGTAGAGTAGACACAATCTGACTGTCTGGTTGTGCACTGTAATCTCTGACTAATGTTTTGTGAAATGTCAAGGCACAGAACTGTATATAAGTAGCACTTCACACCAAAGAAGTCAGCATGTTCACATCCTTCACAAACTTGTCATGTAGCTCAAAAGAGGCCGCTGGAGATCCACGATCTTCTATAACCACAAGTGTGGTCTGCGACAGCAGGAGAGTTTTGACCGACTGCTAGATGCTTTTGTAAATAGGCATCTTCTTGGGATCCATCCACTTGACACTCCACGAAAGGCTTGGCCTGAGCAAGGTTTCTGGAAGCTGGGGCTCCATTAGCTGACTCGAGAGCCGAAGGAGGTTAGGGTGACTTGGTGCCGCAACATGCTGGCCAGGTTTGATGGTGGTTGCTCAAACTCTGGGGGGTTATTCAGGTTTGTTAGCAAACCAAAAAAGCACATTACAGGTTGAGTATCCCATATCCAAATATTCCGAAATACGGAATATTCCGAAATACGGACTTTTTTGAGTGAGAGTGAGATAGTGAAACCTTTGTTTTTTGATGGCTCAATGTACACAAACTTTGTTTAATACACAAAGTTATTAATAATATTGTATTAAATGACCTTCAGGCTGTGTATATAAGGTGTATATGAAACATAAATGAATTGTGTGAATGTAGACACACTTTGTTTAATGCACAAAGTTATAAAAAATATTGGCTAAAATTACTTTCAGGCTGTGTGTATAAGGTGTATATGTAACATAAATGCATTCTGTGCTTAGATTTAGGTCCCATCACCATGATATCTCATTATGGTATGCAATTATTCCAAAATACGGAAAAATCCGCTATCCAAAATACCTCTGATCCCAAGCATTTTGGATAAGGGATACTCAACCTGTAATGCAAAACCATGTTGCACTGCAGGTGGGGCAGATGTAACATGTGCAGAGAGATTTAGATTTGGGTGGGTTATATTGTTTCTGTGCATGGTAAATACTGGCTGCTTTATTTTTACACTGCAATTTAGATTTTAGTTTAAACACACCCCAACCAAAGCTTATGCTCTCTGCACGTTTCATCTGCCACACCTGCAGTGCAACATAGTTTTGCCCATTAGTGTATTTTTTTTTATTTGCTAAAAACCTGAATAAGGTCCTCTGTCTGGTAGAACATCAGTTGCTATGAATCCTGGATCTACATTTTCGACCAAAAGACCAAACAACAGTTGGCCCAGTGGACCCCAGTTGGAGGTGCACCGCCACAGAAGTTCTGATGCGAGCGCAGCATGACCAAGCAGATGGCGACTGTTTCTGAGGCCAAGGCTGGTCATGTAGCTACCGTACCACTCGTGCAGCTGCGCACAGAAACATATATACCTGAAAGTGCTTGTTTTCCAATATTTAGCTTTGAACAACATATAATGTGCAACACATGTAAACATAATAAATAATAGTAAATAATATTAATGCAAATGCCAATACATAGCCATTCCCTTATGTACAAGTGTGTGTCCGAATGAGCAAGGACTGAGAAGCTCACTCTCCGCATATATAGAAGCTATAACAACGTCTCGTGCTTCGTTAGACGCCACCACTGCTCGCACCATCAAAACTTGCATCAGGCCTTGGGCAAGTGCATATTTTCCATCTGAGTGTGGCCTTCAATGTGAACAATGAAGTATCTGTGTAACACAGCGACTAGCCCTGCGGCACGAATTAGTGCGGATTTCTGCTTGCGTCCTCAGGTGCAGGCATGTCGAGCAGTGTCGGGATTCCGGCGGCGGATCCCCACTGCACCCCTACTCCGTGGTGGTATTGTGTAATCTGAGTAAATAAAAACGCCAGGGTATTCAGTTTATATAGATATTACACTATCTGACAGAGCAGAGCACATGTGAGTGCATAAGAAATAATTTGCTGGTCTGGTTGATTTGGGAAATTAGAATTGATCAAAAGCTTTCAAAATTTTTGCATATTGTTATCAAGTGGAAAACTATTGAGAAATCATCCTGGTTGCTAAAAGTGCTAGTTGGAGCTATTCCTTAAACTCACACCTGCTACTAAACAAGTGATTGTTACCACTTTTTTTGGTACACCCTGATTCTAATGGTGATTGAAACTAGGAGGCGCTGTCTCATCTTTTTTACAAACATTTATGAAGGCCGTCTGTGTCAGTATCCAGAGCCTTACCTCCGGCGGGGGCTGCCGTACCGGTGGTTGGTGCGGCTGCGGCGACAGGGAACTGCTGGCGGCGGGTCCTTCTGGACGGGTGTGCGGTTTCTAAGGGCCGGGGGGCCAGAGAGCCGGGCGCTGTGGCGGGGGTCGCTGCAGCAGGGTCCTCTAGTGGTAACACAGTCTCAGTGTGTCAGAGGACAGAGCTGGGCTAAAGCTGTGTGCTACAGCAGATTATAGGGGGGTACTCACGGAGCGATAATCTAAGCAATCTGACTAGATTGCTTAAATTTTAAGCATGATCTGTCCGTGTATACCCCCCCCCCCCCTTCCCCCACAGCGATAGCGATGCGCAGCCCCAGGCTCAATCTAGCAGGTCGCTCACCCGCTGGGTGAAATGAGCGGCACCCCCATCCCCCCGCACACATCTCTCCCTACATCTGCCCGTGAATACAGGCCTTAAGTCTCCTGTGCTGGGGGCAGCCATGTTGGAGACCAGAAAATTGCCAATGAAGTTCCCACTCTGTATCCAGCCAATCCTGTGTGATTTCCCCTTACAAAAGGGGGCTGGCTCAGAGGGAGAGTGCCAGTGCTTCAAGTTACTTTCTTGTGAAAGGTTCTCTAGCTCTGTGCTCCCTGGTTGCTCTCATCCGTCGGTTACCTAACGCTGCTGCAGTCCTGTTGTCTAAGCCCGTCGCCACTCGTAGAAGCACTCACGGGGCCCCAGGTCGTGGAGGCGCTTCAGGTGCTAACGGTGGTTCCCGGAGACGTCTTCCCATCTCAAGCCACAGTCTCCACTTCTTCAGAGTCAAAGTTCTTCAGCCTCGTCTTTCAATCACAGACCACAGTATCCAAAGTTCTTCAGCCTCGTCTTTCAATCACAAACCACAGTATCCAAAATTCTTCAGCCTTGTCTTTCAATCACCAACCACAGCATCCACTTCTTCAAAGTCAAAGTTCTTCAGCCTCGTCATTCAATCATAAACCACAATCTTTCAGTTCTTCAAAACCAGTGTTCTACAGCCTCGACTTCTAATCAAAAACCACAGTTCTTCAGTTCTTCATTACCGGAGTACTTCAGCTTCATTCTTCAAGTCGAATAACCATAGACTCCAGTTCTTTAATTCAGTTTCTTTCAATTCCTCAAGTATTTGTGTATAGCCTGTTATTCATTAAAACTACGTTATCTTCCTACGGAGTCCTCCTTATTCCTTACGCTCTCCTGCCAACGCTAACACTTATTTGGGCCTCCACCCCATGAGGAGGAATTACATTCAGCCACCTCGTTTATTCTCCTCGCAGGCAGCTATCCCTTCAGCCAAATCTCGGCTGTCTGAATCCCAACTTACGCCGAGCGTGACAGTCTGAACAACGACCATTGGAGACAAGCAGCCACCCTTTTATTTAAGGGGAGTGTGAAAGTGACCCTTTCCTATGGTGAATTGGAACACCCTAGTTGAACTATTGAAGGTGTTCAATATTAGAGACTTTCAATTTAAATGACTGCAGTGTCTGTGGGTTAGCGCCAGGTACCACCTTTTCTATCTCTCTCTCTCTATAATATATATATATATATATATATATAGATAGATAGATATAGATAGATATACACACACACACACACACACACACACACACACACACACACACATATATATATAAAATACAGACCAGGGCCGCCATCAGGGGGGTACCGCTCATGCCACCGTCCACCTGCAGTACTCTATTGAAAAAGTGTCCTTCTCAAAATGGCCGCCGTCTCAGAGGAGACAGCTATTTAAGATACTAAAGGAGGCTGTAGTGGGATGGATGTTTTCAATAGCTTGAAGCAGGCAGGCATGTACACAGGCCAGGGGAGATTCCCTGACAGGGCTGCCATCAAAAATTGCTGGGCCCGTCTCTGACAAAATAGGTAGTGCCCCCCCAATAAAAAAAATAAAATAGGATTTTAATACCTACCGGTAAATCCTTTTCTCTTAGTCCGTAGAGGATGCTGGGGACTCCAAAAGGACCATGGGGTATAGACGGGATCCGCAGGAGACATGGGCACTTTAAGACTTTAAATAAGCGTGAACTGGCTCCTCCCTCCATGCCCATCCTCCAGACCTCAGTTATAGGAACTGTGCCCAGAGGAGACTGACATTTTGAGGAAAAGGATTTTGTTAAACTAAGGGTGAGATACATACCAGCTCACACCACAACACACCGTACAACATGGCATTTCACTAAAACCAGTTAACAGCGTGAACCAACGAGATCAGCAACAGGCTGACCCTTACCAAAACACAACCTTTGTGTAACATAAGCAATAACTATATACAATTACTGCAGATAGAGTCCGCACTGGGACGGGCGCCCAGCATCCTCTACGGACTAAGAGAAAAGGATTTACCGGTAGGTATTAAAATCCTATTTTCTCATACGTCCTAGAGGATGCTGGGGACTCCAAAAGGACTATGGGGTTTATACCAAAGCTCCAAACCGGGCGGGAGAGTGCGGATGACTCTGCAGCACCGATTGAGCAAACAGGAGGTCCTCATCAGCTAGGGTATCAAACTTGTAGAACTTTGCAAAAGTGTTTGACCCCGACCAAGTAGCTGCTCGGCAAAGCTGTAAAGTCGAGACACCTCGGGCACCCGCCCAAGACGAGCCCACCTTCCTAGTGAAATGGGCTTTCACCAATTTCGGTAACGGCAAACCAGCCGTAGAATGAGCCTGCTGAATCGTATTACAGATCCAGCGTGCAATAGTCTGCTTAGAAGCAGAAGCGCCAACCTTGTTGGCCGCATACAGGACAAACAGCGCCTCTGTCTTCCTAACCCGAGCCGTTCTGGCTACATACATTTTCAAAGCTCTGCCCACATCAAGAGACTTGGAATCAGCCAAGGCTTCAGTAGCCACAGGCACCACAATAGGTTGGTTCATGTGAAACGAAGAAACCACCTTTGGTAGAAATTGTTGACGAGTTCTCAACTCTGCTCTATCCTCATGGAAAATCAGATAGGGGCTCTTGTGAGACAAAACCGCCAATTCGGACACCCGCCTTGCGGACGCCAAGGCCAATAGCATGACCACCTTCCAAGTGAGAAATTTCAACTCTACCTTTTGTAAAGGTTCAAACCAATGTGACGTAAGGAACTGTAACACCACATTAAGGTTCCACGGTGCCACAGGGGACACAAACGGAGGTTGGATGTGTAGCACGCCTTTCACGAAAGTCTACAATTCTGGAAGTGAGGCTAATTCCCTTTGAAAGAAAATTGATAAGGCCGACAACTGCACTTTAATGCAAAGACCTCTTGATGAAGACCCCACTCTCCTGGATGGAGATCGTGTCTGCTGAGGAAGTCTGCTTCCCAGTTGTCCACTCCTGGAATGAAGACTGCTGACAGAGCGCTTGCATGTTTTTCCGCCCAGCGAAGAATCTTGGTGGCCTCCACCATCGCCGCTCTGCTCTTCGTTCCGCCCTGGCGGTTTACGTGCACCATGGCTGTGATGTTGTCTGACTGAATCAGGACGGGCAGGTCGCGAAGATGTTCCACCTGCCGCAGGCCGTTGTAGATGGCCCTTAACTCCAGCACGTTTATGTGCAGACAAGCTTCCTGGCTTGACCATTTTCCCTGGAAATTTTGTCCCTGTGTGACTGCTCCCCAACCTCGGAGACTCGCGTCTGTGGTCACCAGAATCCAATCTTGGATTCCGAACCTGCGACCCTCTAGAAGGTGAGAACTTTGGAGCTACCACAGGAGAGAAACCCTGGCCCTGGGGGACAGGCTCATCTTCCGGTGCATCTGCAGATGGGACCCGGACCACTTGTCTAGCAGGTCCCACTGAAACGTTCTTGCATGGAACCTGCCAAACGGAATGGCCTCGTAGGCCGCCACCATTTTTCCCAGCACTCGAGTGCAGTGATGAATCGACACTCTTGGCGGTTTCAGAAGTTCCTTGACCATGTTCTGGATTTCCTGAGCTTTTTCCAACGGGAGAAAGATCCGATGCAGGTCGGTGTCCAGAATCATGCCCAAAAAACGATAGCCGAGTTGTCGGAATCATCTGCGACTTTTGTAAATTTAGGAGCCAGCCATGCTGTTGCAGCACCTGTAGAGAGAGCGCAACGCTTTTCAGTAACTGCTCCTGTGATCTCGCCTTTATCAGGAGATCGTCCAAGTACGGGATAATTGTGACCCCTTGCATGCGCAGGAGCACCATCATTTCCGCCATTACCTTGGTGAAAATCCTCAGCCCGTGGAAAGACCAAACGGCAATGTCTGAAATTGGTAGTGACAATCCTGAACAGCGAACCTCAGGTACGCCTGATGAGGAGGATATATGGGGACATGTAGGTACGCATCCTTTATGTCGACCGACACCATAAAATCCCCCCCTTCCAAACTGGAGATCACTGCTCGGAGAGATTCCATCTTGAATTTGAATTTTTTAAATAAAGGTTGAGGGATTTTAAGTTCAGAATCGGCCTGACCGAGCCATCCGGCTTCGGGACCACAAACAGGGTTGAATAAAACCCGTCTCCCTGTTGTGACGGGGGTACCGTGACAATGACTTGCTGTTGACACAGCTTTTGTATTGCAGCACATACTACCTCTCTCTCTGGAAGAGAAACTGGTAAGGCCGATTTGAAAAATCGGTGCTGAGGCACGTCTTGGAATTCCAGCTTGTATCCTTGGGTCACAATATCCAGCACCCAAGGATCTAGGTCCGAGCGAACCCAGACCTGACTGAAGTGTTGAAGACATGCCCCCACCGGTGCGGACTCCCGCAGCGGAGCCCCAGCGTCATGCGGTGGACTTGGTTGAAGCCAGGGAGGACTTCTGTTCCTGGGAGCTTGCCCCAGCCGGGTATCTTTTACCTCTTCCCTTACCTCTGGCCGCGAGGAAGGAAGAACCACGCCCTTTCCTGAACTTATGCGACCGAAAGGACTGCATCTGGTATTGAGGTGTTTTCTTTTGCTGTGGAGGGACAAAAGGCAAAAATGAAGACTTACCCGCGGTAGCTGTGGAAACCAGGTCCGCAAGGCCCTCACCAAACAAAATGTCACCTTTGTAGGGCAGAGCCTCCATAGCCTTCTTAGAGTCAGCATCACCATTCCATTGATGAGTCCACAACGCCCTCCTAGCCGAGATTGCCATGGCATTGGCCCTTGATCCCAAGAGGCCAATATCCTTCGCAGCCTCCCTTAGATAAACCGCTGCATCCCTGATGTGACCCAGGGTCAAAACTACGCTGTCCCTATCCAGGGTGTCTATGTCAGATAACAAATTATCTGCCCACTTTTCAATAGCGCTACTCACCCATGCCGATGCCACGGCTGGCCTGAGTAGCGTACCGGTAGTAACATAAATAGATTTTAAGGTATTTTCCTGTTTACGATCCGCAGGATCCTTAAGGGCTGCCGTGTCAGGGGACAGTAGCGCCACCTTCTTGGACAAACACGCCAGGGCTTTGTCCACTGTGGGTGATGATTCCCACCGTAATCTATCCGGCGAGGGGAAAGGATACGTCATAGCAATTCTCCTGGGAATCTGCAGTCTCTTGTCAGGAGACTCCCAAGCCTATTCAAAAAGAGCGTTCAATTCATGAGAGGGAGGAAACATTGCCTCAGGTTTCTTTCCCTTAAACATACAGACCCTTGTGTCAGGGACAGTGGGGTCTTCTGTGATATGCAACACCTCTTTAATAGACACAATCATGTACTGAATACTCTTAGCCACTTTAGGATGTAATTTGGCATCATTGTAGTCGACACTGGAGTCGGAATCTGTGTCAGTATCTGTGTCTGCTACCTGGGTAAATGGACGTTTCTGAGACCCTGAGGGGGCCTGAGACTGATAAAACATCACCCATGGATTGTCTCCATGCTTGGTTCTGAGACTCAGAATTGTCTAGCCTCTTATGCAATAAAGCCACACTTGCATTTAAAACTTTCCACATATCTACCCAATCAGCAGTCGGCGGTGCCGACAGAGTCACTCCCACATTCTGTTCAGCTCCCTCACCAGCCTCCTCCTGGGAAAAGCATTCAATTTCAGACATGTCGACACACACGTACTGACACCCCCAAACACACTGGGCTATAGGGAACAGACCCACAGTAAGGTCCATCAGAGAGACAGAAAGGGAGTTTGCCAGCTCACACCCAGCTCCCCACCGGTCTGAAGGAATTAACCAATGCCCCAGACCTGTAAGCGCTTTTTATATAATAGTAATCAACACCAAATTGCCGTGCCCCCCCCTCGTTTTGTGCAACCTGTTACTTGTGGTAGCAGTGAAGGGCCAGGAGCAGCGTCTCTGCAGCTGTGCTGTGGAGAAAATGGCGCTGGTTTGAGCTGAGGAGGAAGCCCCGCCCCCTATATGGCGCGCTTCGGTCCCGCGTTTTTTTATACTGGCGGGGATCCGTATACATTGCCTAGGCAATGTATATACATATAGCCAGGTTAAATATGAGGTTTTATTGCTGCACAGGGTTGTGTAAGGCACTACATGGCACTACAATGGCGCGCTGCGCGGTACCTCCGGAAGATCTGAAGTCTTCTGCCGCCTTTGAAGTCTTCATTGCTTCTTTACTCACCCGGCTTCTCTCTTCAGGCTCTGTGAGGGGGACGGCGGCGCAGCTCCGAGAAACGAACAGCTAGGCGCACCAAGTGATCAGACCCTCTGGAGCTAATGGTGTCCAGTAGCCTAAGAAGCAGAGCCTTTGAACTCACAGAAGTAGGTCTGCTTATCTCCCCTCAGTCCCACGAAGCAGGGAGCCTGTTGCCAGCAGTGCTCCCTGAAAATAATAAACCTAACAAAAGTATTTTCTAGAGAAACTCTGTAGAGCTCCCCTAGTGTGCAACCAGTCTCCTCTGGGCACAGACTCTAACTGAGGTCTGGAGGATGGGCATAGAGGGAGGAGCCAGTTCACGCCCATTTAAAGTCTTAAAGTGCCCATGTCTCCTGCGGATCCCGTCTATACCCCATGGTCCTTTTGGAGTCCCCAGCATCCTCTAGGACGTATGAGAAAATAAGAATTTACTCACCGGTAATTCTATTTCTCGTAGTCCGTAGTGGATGCTGGGAACTCCGTAAGGACCAAGGGGAATAGACGGGCTCCGCAGGAGACTGGGCACTCTAAAAGAAAGATTAGGTACTATCTGGTGTGCACTGGTTCCTCCCTCTATGCCCCTCCTCCAGACCTCAGTTAGGGAAACTGTGCCCGGAAGAGCTGACACAACAAGGAAAGGATTTGGAATCCAGGGTAAGACTCATACCAGCCACACCAATCACACTGTACAACTTGTGATAACCATACCCAGTTAACAGTATGAACAACAACTGAGCCTCATTTAACGGATGGCTCATAACAATAACCCTTTAGTTAAGCAATAACTATATACATGTATTGCAGAGAGTCCGCACTTGGGACGGGCGCCCAGCATCCACTACGGACTACGAGAAATAGAATTACCGGTGAGTAAATTCTTATTTTCTCTGACGTCCTAGTGGATGCTGGGAACTCCGTAAGGACCATGGGGATTATACCAAAGCTCCTAAACGGGCGGGAGAGTGCGGATGACTCTGCAACACCGCATGAGCAAACTCAAGGTCCTCCTCAGCCAGGGTATCAAACTTGTAGAACTTAGCAAACGTGTTTGACCCCGACCAAGTAGCAGCTCGGCAAAGCTGTAAAGCTGAGACCCCTCGGGCAGCCGCCCAAGAAGAGCCCACCTTCCTTGTGGAATGGGCTTTCACCGATTTTGGATGCGGCAATCCAGCTGCAGAGTGAACCAGCTGAATCGTGTTATAGATCCAGCGAGCAATAGTCTGCTTCGAACCAGGAGCGCCAACCTTGTTGGCTGCATACAGAATAAACAGCGAGTCAGACTTTTTGACTCCCGCCGTTCTGGAAACATAAATTTTCAAAGCCCGGACTACGTCCAGCAACTTGGAATCCTCCAAGTCCCTAGTAGCCGCAGGCACCACAATAGGCTGGTTCAAATTAAACGATGATACCACCCTAGGGAGAAATTGGGAACGGATCCTCAATTCTGCCCTGTCCATATGGAAGATCAGATAAGGGCTTTTACATGACAAAACCGCCAATTCTGACACACGCCTAGCCGAAGCTAAGGCCAATAGCATGACCACTTTCCACGTGAGATATTTTAGCTCCACGGTCTTAAGTGGCTCAAACCAGTGGGATTTCAGGAAATCCAACACAACGTTAAGATCCCAAGGTGCCACCGGTGGCACAAAAGGAGGTTGAATATGCAGCACCCCCGGAACAACGTCTGAACTTCAGGCAGTGAAGCCAGTTCTTCTTGAGAGAAAATGGATAGGGCCGAAATCTTGACCTTTATGGATCCTAATTTTAGGCCCATAGTCACTCCTGACTGTAGGAAGTGCAGGAATCGACCCCGCTGGAATTCCTCTGTAGGGCCTTCCCGGCCTCACACCAAGCAACCTATTTTCACTATATACAGTGAAAAAAGTCTTGCTGTCACGTCTTTCCTAGCCTTTATCAGCGTAGGAATAACTGCATCCGGAATGCCCTTTTCCGCTAGGATCCGGCGTTCAACCGCTATGCCGTCAAATGCAGCCGCGGTAAGTCTTGGAGCAGACAGGGCCCCTGTTGCAACATGTCCTGTCTGAAAGGCAGAAGCCCTGAGTCCTCTGAGAGCATTTCTTGCAGCTCCGGGTACCGAGTCCTTCTTGGCCAATTCGGAGCAAAGAATATTGTTCTTACTCCTCCTTTTATTACAATTCTCAGCCCTTGGGTATGAGAGGAAGAGGAGGGAATACATAGACCGACTGGAACACCCACGGTGTTACTAGTGCGACCACAGCTATCACCTGAGGGTCCCTTGACCCGGCTTAAAACGTTTTTTAGCTTTTTATTGAGGTGGGACGCCATCTAGTCCACCTGAGGCAGTTCCCATCAATTTGCAAACTGCGTGAAGACTTCCTGATGAAGTCCCCACTTTCCGGGTAGAGGTCGTGCCTGCTGAGGAAGTCTGCTTCCCAGATGTCCACTCCCAGAATGAACACTGCTGACAGTACGCTTACTTGATTCTCCGCCCAGCGAAGAATTCTGGTGGCTTCTACCCTCGCCACCCTGCTCCTTGTGCCGCCTTGGCGGTTTACATGAACCCCTGCGGTCTGACTGGATCAGAACCGGTTGGTCGCGAAGCAGGATCTCCGCTTGACTTAGGGCGTTGTATATGGCCCTTAGTTCCAGGATATTGATGTGAAGGCAAGTCTGTTGACTTGACCACAGACCTTGGAAATTTCTTCCCTGTGTAACTGCCCCCCACCCTCGGAGGCTTGCATCCGTGGTCACCAGGATCCAGTCCTGAATGCCGAATCTGCGGCCCTCGAGAAGGTGAGCACTCTCCAGCCACCACAGGAGAGACACCCTGGCCATGGGGGATAGGGTGATTAACCGATGCATCTGAAGAGGTGATCCGGACCACTTGTCCAGTAAGTCCCCTTGGAAGGTCCTCGCATGGAACCTGCCTAATAGGATGGCCTCGTATGATGCCACCATCCTTCCCAGGACTCGAGTGCAGTGATGCACTGACACCTGTTTTGGTTTTAATAGATTCCTGACCAGTGTCATGAGCTCCTGAGCTCTCTCTATCGGGCGATAAACCCTTTTCTGGTCTGTGTCTAGGATCGTGCCTAGGAGAGGCAGATGAGCTGTAGGAACCAACTGCGACTTTGGAATATATAGAATCCAGCCGTGTTGCAGTTACACTTCCAGAGAAAGTGATACGCTGTTCAGCAACTGCTCTCTTGATCTCGCTTTTATGAGGAGATCGTCCAAGTACGTGATAATAGTGACACCTTGCTTCCGCAGGAGCACAATCATATCCGCCATTACCTTGGTTATGACAATCCCGTACCGCAATTCTGAGGTACGCCTAATGAGGTGGCTAAATGGGGACATGAAGGTATGCATCCCTTATGTCCCGATTCACGATAAAGTCTCCCCCTTTTTAGGCTTGCCCTGACCGCTCTTAGCGATTCCATCTTGAACTTGAACCTTCTCAGGTATATGTTCAGGGATTTTTAATTCAATATGGGTCTGACCGAACCGTCTGGTTTCGGGATTACAACATGGTCGAATAATAACACCCTCTTGTTGAAGGAGGGGACCCTTGACCACCACCTGTTAAAGATACAATTTGTGAATTGCAGTTAACACTGGCTCCCTCTCTTGGGGGGAAGCCCGCAGGGCCGTCGGTAAGGGGCATCTTCTCACAGTCCAGCTTGTATCCCTGAGACACAATATCTATTGCCCAGGGACCTAACAGTGAGTGAACCCACTTGTGGCTGAACTTACGAAGGCGTGTCCCCACCGGGCCTAGCTCCGCCTGTGGAGCCCCAGCGGCATAGGTGGATTTTTGTAGGGGCCGGGGAGGACTTCTGTTCCTGGGAGCTAGCTGTGTTGATCCCGGCTCTGACAAGAAAGGACGCACCTCAGACTTTCTTGTTTCTTTATTCGAAAGGCTGCATTTAATAATGTCGTGCTTTCTTAGGCTGTGCAGGAATATAAACAAACCAGCAGAATTACCAGCTATAGCTGTGGAGACCAGGCCCGAGAACCCTTCTCCACACAATCCTCAGCCTTCCATATGCCTCTTAAGTTGGCATCATCTGTCCAATGCATATTCTACAGGACACGTCAAGCAGAGATCGACATAGCTTTGATTCTAGGACCCAGTATACTCATGTCTCTTTGGGCATGCTTTATAACTATATATCTATCACTTAAGACAGCATCTTTAATATATTTACTAGGGTCTCAATCTCTGCTGATAAGGTACCTGTCCACGCTGCCACAGCGCTATAAACCCATGCCGACACAATCGCCGGTCTGGGTAGTATACTAGAATGTGCACGCTATCTGCAGAATCCCTGAGAATAGCAAGTGCTACCGTCTGTGCAAACAGGACACCCTAGGGGAAGATTCTCAACACATCCTGGCCCTAGTGGGGAAAGGATACAGCCTGAGAATTCTCTTGTGGGAAGCTGCCGTCTCTTGTCTGGAGATTCCCGCTCTTTTTCCTCATGAGAGGAGGGAAATTTACCTCAGCATTCTTCCCCTTAAACATGTGTACTCTCGTGTCAGGGACAGATGAGTCATCAGTGATATGCAAATCATCTTTTATTTCAATAATCATATATTGAATACCTTCTAGCCATCTTGGCTGTAACTTTGCATTATCGTAGTCGACAGTGGAGTTAAACTCCGTGTCGATACCAGTGTTTGTTATTTTGGATAGTGAGCATTGTGAGACTCTGAAGGTCTCTGTAACATAGGGACAGACATGGGTAGATTTCCTGTCTGTTCCCTAACCATTTGTGCAATAAATTCACCTTAGCACTTACACATATCCAAACAGGTGTCGGCGTTGTCGACGGAGACACCCTCTCACACACATATCCGCTCTATCACCTCCTTAGAGGAGCCTTTTACCTCAGACATGTCGACACACGCGTACCGACACACCACACACACAGGGGATGCTCTATTTGAGGACAGTTCCCCCACAAGGCCCTTTGGAGAGACAGAGAGAGAGTATGCCAGCACACACCCCAGCGCTATATAACCCAGGGATTACACTACAACTCAGTGTTTACCCAGTAGCTGCTGTATATACAATTTTTGCCCCTAAATTTATGTGCCCCCCCCTCTCTTTTCACCCTTTGTGTACCAGGATACTGCAGGGGAGAGCCTGGGGAGCTTCCTTCCAGCGGAGCTGTGAAGAGAAAATGGCGCTGGTGTGCTGAGGAAGAAGGCCCCGCCCCCTCAGTGGCGGGCTTCTGTCCTGTTTCTGACTAAAAATGGCGGGGGTTTTACACATATACAGTCACAGACTGTATTATGTGTATTTTTATGCCAAAGGTATTTTCTCTGACGTCCTAGTGGATGCTGGGAACTCCGTAAGGACCATGGGGAATAGCGGGCTCCGAAGGAGACTGGGCACTCTAAGAAAGAATTAGGACTACCTGGTGTGCACTGGCTCCTCCCTCTATGCCCCTACTCCAGACCTCAGTTAGAATCTGTGCCCGGCTCGAGCTGGATGCACACTAGGGGCTCTCCTGAGCTTCTAGAAAAGAAAGTATATTTAGGTTTTTTATTTTCAGTGAGATCTGCTGGCAACAGACTCACTGCTACGAGGGACTTAGAGGAGAGAAGCGAACCTACCTGCTTGCAGCTAGCTTGGGCTTCTAGGCTACTGGACACCATTAGCTCCAGAGGGATTGAACACAGGCCCAGCCTCGGTCGTCCGGTCCCGGAGCCGCGCCGCCGTCCCCCTTGCAGAGCCAGAAGCAAGAAGAACGTCCAGGAAATCGGCGGCTGAAGACTCCGGTCTTCATTAAGGTAGCCATTGCTCCCCATGCACACCTCACACTCCGGTCACTGATGGGTGCAGGGCGCTGGGGGGGGGGCGCCCTGGGCTGCAATAAGATTACCTTACAATGGCAAAAATACACATAATATAGTCATTAAGACTATATATGTGTAAACTCCCCTGCCATATATCCATGAAAAAAGCGGGAGAAGTCCGCCGTGAAGGGGGCGGGGCTATCTCCCTCAGCACACTGGCGCCATTTCCTCTCACAGCTCCGCTGGAAGGAAGCTCCCCAGGCTCTCCCCTGCAGTTTCCAGGCTCAATAGGGTAAAAAAGAGAGGGGGGGGGGGGGGGGGGCACTAAATTTAGGCGCAAATACATATATATATATAGCTGCTATAGGGTAAAATCACTCATTATAGTGTACATCCCTGTGATTTATAGCGCTGTGGTGTGTGCTGGCATACTCTCTCTCTGTCTCCCCAAAGGACTTTGTGGGGTCCTGTCCTCAGTCAGAGCATTCCCTGTGTGTGTGCGGAGTGTCGGTACGGCTGTGTCGACATGTTTGATGAGGAGGCTTATATGGAGGCGGAGCAGGTGCCGATAAATGTGATGTCACCCCCTGCGGGGTCGACACCTGAGTGGATGGTTATGTGGAAGGAATTACGTGACAGTGTCGACTCCTTACATAAGAGGTTTGATGACATAGCAGATGTGGGACAGCCGGCTTCTCAGTCCGTGCCTGCCCAGGCGTCTCAAAAGCCATCAGGGGCTCAAAAACGCCCGCTACCTCAGATGGCAGACACAGATGTCGACACGGATACTGACTCCAGTGTCGACGACGATGAGACTAGTGTACATTCCAATAGGGCCATCCGTTACATGATTACGGCAATGAAAAATTTGCTGCACATTTCTGACATTAACCCTGGTACCACAAAAAAGGGTATTATGTTTGGGGAGAAAAAGCAACCTGTGGTTTTTCCCCCTTCTGAAGAGTTAAATGAAGTGTGTGATGAAGCGTGGGTTTCCCCCGATAAGAAACTGGTAATTTCCAAAAAGTTACTAAGGGCGTACCCTTTCCCGCCAGAGGATAGGATACGTTGGGAGACATCCCCTAGGGTGGATAAAGCGCTCACACGCTTGTCAAAGAAGGTGGCACTACCGTCTCCGGATACGGCCGCCCTAAAGGAGCCTGCGGATAGAAAGCAGGAGGCTATCCTGAAGTCTGTATATACACACTCAGGTATTATACTGAGACCGGCTATTGCTTCAGCATGGATGTGCAGTGCTGCAGCTGCGTGGTCAGATTCCCTGTCTGATAACATTGATACTCTTGACAGGGACACTATATTGCTAACAGTCGAGCATATTAAAGACGTAGTCTTATACATGAGAGATGCACAGAGGGATATTTACCAACTGGCATCTAGAATAAATGCAATGTCCATTTCTGCCAGGAGAGTATTATGGACTCGGCAGTGGACAGGTGATGCGGATTCTAAAAGGCACATGGAGGTTTTGACTTACAAGGGTGAGGAATTGTTTGGGGATGGTCTCTCGGACCTCGTTTCCACAGCGACGGCTGGGAAGTCGACATTTTTACCCCATGTTCCCTCACAGCCAAAGAAAGCACCGTATTATCAGGTACAGTCCTTTCGGCCCCAGAAAGGCAAGCGGGTTAGAGGCGCGTCCTTTCTGCCTAGAGGCAGAGGTAGGGGGAAAAAGCTGCATCAAACAGCAAGTTCCCAGGAACAAAAGTCCTCTCCCGCTTCCTCTAAGTCCACCGCATGACGCTGGGGCTCCACAGGTGGAGCCAGGTGCGGTGGGGGCCCGTCTCCGGAACTTCAGCGACCAGTGGGTTCGCTCACGGGTGGATCCCTGGATTCTACTAGTGGTATTTCAGGGGTACAAGCTGGAATTCGAGACGTCTCCCCCTCGCCGTTTCCTCAAATCAGCCTTGCCAACTACTCCCCCAGACAGGGAGGCGGTGTTGGAGGCGATTCACAAGCTGTACTCCCAGCAGGTGATAACCAAAGTACCCCTCCTTCAACAGGGACGGGGTTACTATTCCACAATATTTGTGGTACCGAAACCTGACGGTTCGGTGAGACCCATTTTAGATTTGAAATCCTTGAACACTTATATAAGAAGGTTCAAGTTCAAAATGGAATCGCTCAGGGCGGTTATTGCAAGCCTGGACGAAGGGGATTACATGGTATCACTGGACATCAAGGATGCTTACCTGCATGTCCCCATTTACCCTCCTCACCAGGAGTACCTCAGATTTGTGGTACAGGACTGTCATTACCAATTCCAGACGTTGCCGTTTGGTCTGTCCACGGCACCGAGGGTATTTACCAAGGTAATGGCCGAAATGATGATACTCCTTTGAAAAAAGGGAGTTATAATTATCCCGTACTTGGACGATCTCCTTATAAAGGCGAGGTCCAGGGAACAGTTGTTGATCGGAGTAGCACTAGCTCGGGATGTGCTACAACAGCACGGCTGGATCCTGAATATTCCAAAGTCGCAGCTGGTTCCTACAACGCGTCTACTGTTCCTGGGGATGGTTCTGGACACAGAACAGAAAAAGGTGTTTCTCCCGGAGGAGAAGGCCAAGGAGTTGTCATCTCTAGTCAGAGACCTACTGAAACCAAAACAGGTGTCGGTGCACCACTGCACGCGAGTCCTGGGAAAGATGGTGGCTTCTTACGAAGCAATTCCATTCGGAAGGTTCCATGCAAGGATCTTTCAGTGGGATCTGTTGGAAAAGTGGTCCGGATCGCATCTTCAGATGCATCGGCTGATAACCCTGTCTCCAAGGACCAGGGTGTCGCTGTTTATGGTGGCTGCAGAGTGCTCATCTTCTAGAGGGCCGCAGATTCGGCATACAGGACTGGGTCCTGGTGACCACGGATGCCAGCCTTCGAGGTTGGGGGGCAGTCACACAGGGAAGAAACTTCCAAGGACTATGGACGAGTCAGGAGACTTCCCTACACATAAATATTCTGGAACTAAGGGCCATTTACAATGCCCTAAGTCAGGCAAGACCCCTGCTTAAACACCAGCCGGTGCTGATCCAGTCAGACAACATCACGGCGGTCGCCCATGTAAACCGTCAGGGCGGCACAAGAAGCAGGATGGCGATGGCAGAAGCCACAAGGATTCTCCGATGGGCGGAAAATCATGTGTTAGCACTGTCAGCAGTGTTCATTCCGGGAGTGGACAACTGGGAAGCAGACTTCCTCAGCAGGCACGACCTCCACCCGGGAGAGTGGGGACTTCATCCAGAAGTCTTCCAAATTATTGTACACCGTTGGGAAAGGCCACAGGTGGACATGATGGCGTCCCGCCTCAACAAAAAGCTAAAAAGATATTGCGCCAGGTCAAGGGACCCTCAGGCGATAGCTGTGGACGCTCTAGTGACACCGTGGGTGTACCAGTCGGTTTATGTGTTCCCTCCTCTGCCTCTCATACCTAAGGTACTGAGAATAATAAGAAGGAGAGGAGTAAGAACTATACTTGTGGTTCCGGATTGGCCAAGAAGAGCTTGGTACCCAGAACTTCAAGAAATGATCTCAGAGGACCCATGGCCTCTGCCGCTCAGACAGGACCTGCTGCAGCAGGGGCCCTGTCTGTTCCAAGACTTACCGCGGCTGCGTTTGACGGCATGGCGGTTGAACACCGGATCCTAAAAGAAAAGGGCATTCCGGAGGAAGTCATTCCTACGCTGATTAAAGCTAGGAAAGATGTGACCGTAAGACATTATCACCGCATATGGCGAAAATATGTTGCTTGGTGTGAGGCCAGGAAGGCCCCAACGGAGGAATTTCAGCTTGGTCGATTTCTGCACTTCCTACAGTCAGGAGTGACTATGGGCCTAAAATTGGGTTCCATTGAGGTCCAGATCTCGGCTCTGTCGATTTTCTTCCAAAAAGAAATGGCTTCACTGCCTGAAGTTCAGACTTTTGTTAAAGGAGTGCTGCATATTCAGCCCCCTTTTGTGCCTCCAGTGGCACCGTGGGATCTCAACGTGGTGTTGGATTTCCTAAAGTCGCATTGGTTTGAGCCACTTAAAACCGTGGAGCTAAAATACCTCACGTGGAAAGTGGTCATGCTGTTGGCCTTGGTGTCAGCCAGGCGTGTGTCAGAATTGGCGGCTTTGTCTTGTAAAAGCCCTTATCTGATTTTTCATATGGATAGGGCGGAATTGAGGACTCGTTCCCAATTCCTTCCTAAGGTGGTTTCAGCTTTTCATGTGAACCAACCTATTGTGGTGCCTGCGGCTACTAGGGACTTGGAGGATGACGTAGTCAGGGCCCTGAAAATATATGTTTCCAGGACGGCTGGAGTCAGGAAAACTGACTCGCTATTTATCCTGTATGCACCCAACAAGCTGGGTGCTCCTGCTTCTAAGCAGACTATTGCTCGCTGGATCTGTAGCACGATTCAACTTGCACATTCTGCGGCTGGACGGCCGCATCCTAAATCTGTAAAAGCCCATTCCACGAGGAAAGTGGGCTCTTCTTGGGCGGCTGCCCGAGGGGTCTCGGCTTTACAACTTTGCCGAGCTGCTACTTGGTCGGGTTCAAACACATTTGCAAAATTCTACAAGTTTGATACCCTGGCTGAGGAGGACCTTGAGTTTGCTCATTCGGTGCTGCAGAGTCATCCGCACTCTCCCGCCCGTTTGGGAGCTTTGGTATAATCCCCATGGTCCTTACGGAGTTCCCAGCATCCACTAGGACGTCAGAGAAAATAAGAATTTACTCACCGGTAATTCTATTTCTCGTAGTCCGTAGTGGATGCTGGGCGCCCATCCCAAGTGCGGATTGTCTGCAATACTTGTATATAGTTATTGCCTAACTAAAGGGTTATTGTTATGAGCCATCTGTTCGTGAGGCTCAGTTGTTGTTCATACTGTTAACTGGATATAGTATCACGAGTTGTACGGTGTGATTGGTGTGGCTGGTATGAGTCTTACCCGGGATTCCAAATCCCTTCCTTATTGTGTCAGCTCTTCCGGGCACAGTTTTCCTAACTGAGGTCTGGAGGAGGGGCATAGAGGGAGGAGCCAGTGCACACCAGGTAGTCCTAATTCTTTCTTAGAGTGCCCAGTCTCCTTCGGAGCCCGTATTCCCCATGGTCCTTACGGAGTTCCCAGCATCCACTACGGACTACGAGAAATAGAATTACCGGTGAGCAAATTCTTATTTTTATTGCTGCCCAGGGCGCCCCCCTCCCCCAGCGCCCTGCACCCTACAGTGACCGGAGTGTGTGGTGTGCTGTGGGAGCAATGGCGCACAGCTGCGGTGCTGTGCGCTACCTTAATGAAGACAGGAGTCTTCTGCCGCCGATTTCATCGCTTCTCTTCTGTCTTCTGGCTCTGCAAGGGGGACGGCGGCGCGGCTCCGGGAACGGACGATCGAGGTCAGGCCCTGTGTTCGAACCCTCTGGAGCTAATGGTGTCCAGTATCCTAAGAAGCACAAGCTAGCTGCAAGCAGGTAGGTTTGCTTCTCTCCCCTCAGTCCCACGTAGCAGTGAGTCTGTTGCCAGCAGATCTCACTGAAAATAAAAAACCTAACAAATACTTTCTTTCTAGCAAGCTCAGGAGAGCCCACTAGGAGTACCCAGTTCTGGCCGGGCACAGATTCTAACTGGCTGGGGTCTGGGGGAGGGGCGTGGAGGGAGGAGCCAGTGCACACCGGATGGTGCCTGGTCTTTCTTTTGGAGTGCCCGGTCTCCGTCTGTTCCCCATAGTCCTTACGGAGTTCCCAGCATCCACTAGGACGTCAGAGAAATATATATATATATATATATAGAGAAAGAAATTCAGAGGGGGCACTCTCCAGACTTTTTTCATAAACAACTGTTCATTTATTGATATTTATACTTTACATGATCAGCATATATATAACAGTCCACTGTAGGCGGCACACAGGTTGCAGCAACCGTTTGTGTATATATATATATATATATTAAAACTAAATAAAACATTTTTCTTTTTCAAATCCTATGCACATATGGAGCAGCACCATATTAAATCCCCGCAGTAATGCCCCTGACACCCCTGACAACGAGCAGGTAATGGCATAATTTCTGTGTGGGCATCAGCGCCGGTGCCACCATTAGGCAGCTTTAGGCTGCCTATGGGCGGAACTGAGTGGGAAAACAAATTAAGGCTGTAACAAGGTGTGTGCTGCGCAGCCTTCGCTTGCGTAAAGGGATGTGAGACGCCTGCTCCATATTCACCCGGTGTCGGATCTGCCAGACTGGGGCTGGAGCTGCATGTCCGGGGCCTGTCACCACCTCCTCCTCTTGCATCGCTCGCTGCCTCCCCGCCCCTCTTCCCCCGACCTGTTGAGCGGCATCACAAGCTGTGCAAGAAGCTGCTGCTGGACTCCGAGGAGGCTACGATCGGGGGTGGCACTTTCACCTGGGGAGAAAGTGCCGCCAACCACCAGCTGATCTGCCCTCCATGCCGGCAGCCTGACTGGTGCGGCGGCGAGTCCAATCCCAGCAGCCACTACCCCATGCGGGAGTTTATCTTCAAGGCTAAATCCGCCGGCTGTCCACCCTCATTGAGAGCCACAGGATCAGCCAGGAGGACAGACAACCACGGTCAGTGTCTTGCACCTCAGCTGGCTGTCATTCGTTTGACCAGCAGGAGGTTCTGCAGCAAATGCACCTCTCTAGTGACTGAAAGGTGTCAGCTGCCTCAATAACATGCCAAAATGTGTGAATATATAGTGTGTATGTAATATTACTTATTTATTACTTATTCATAATTCAGGGACATAGATTGTTTCCAGTGTCCCAACAGCCATTTGTTTTTTGAAGTTCAAAACCTCAGACCTATTATCAATACGTTTTCAATTATTAGACTTATACCATCTATCTAGTGCATAAGTCTGTTTAGATAGATTCTTATATTTAAGTCCTTTATATCCCTAATGCCATGGGCACTGGAGGTATCTCTATTCATGACAACATAAATAGCATTACTTTATTACCTACAATATTTTTTAAAAATATACATATATTTCATTGAAACTTTACAATTCATATTGCTATAAAACACATAATATCAAATTAATGAAATTTTTTTTTTTTTTTACATATTGTATGTAATAAAGTAATGCTATTTATCTATGCACTAGATGGCTGGTATAAGTCTAATTCTTAATTAAAACTTATTGCTAATAAGTCTGAAGTCTTGAACTTCAAAAAAATGGCCATTGGGACACTAGAAGCTATCTATGTCCCTGAAATGATTAATAAGTAATGGATATATACAGTATGCTTGACATCTTATCCACTACTGTATTAGATATGATGTGATATAAATGACTCAAACATAAGTATTTATCTAACCCTATATAGGTATTATATGGATGGTATAAACCTAACTACCATTTGAAAATTCAATACATATAAATAGGTTTGAAATTTTGAACTTCAAAAAAATGGGCACCGGGACATTAGAAGTTAT
Organism: Pseudophryne corroboree; assembly: GCF_028390025.1. Lineage (NCBI taxonomy): Eukaryota > Metazoa > Chordata > Amphibia > Anura > Myobatrachidae > Pseudophryne > Pseudophryne corroboree. The sequence goes on along the minus strand of NC_086452.1, from coordinate 352,794,024 downwards.
CTATGTACTTAAACCATTTAATAAACTTTATTTATATATATATATATTTGATATCTTATCTGCTATTGTATTAGACGTGATGTGATTTACATTACATTTGTATTCAGGTATATATTGGAGCCAGGTGTAGTAAGCACACACCCCCTAACGAAGTCCGACTAGTGATGAAATGCATTGGATGTGGCCAACAGGCTACGTGACGCGCTGACGTCACATGCCGCTCGAAGTGCTGCGATCTGGCTTGGGAGTGACCCGTTCAGTTTAGAGACACTCTGAACTGCCTCCAGCGTTACACCGTCCGGAGGTGGAGAGATGGGTGTTGCAGCCGGGAGCTGGTGTTATACCAGAGTTTTTTTAAACTATGATGTATGTGAGTTTTTTTATTTCAGTAAACGCTATGCGATTATCTATTCACTGTGTGCGCCCTCCATGGCAATATATCCGGCACTCCAATTAGATCATTTCTCAATCCGGTGCCCTCACAGTATAACATACACAGTAGCGGATCTTGCCACGGGCAAGCAGGACTTTTGCCCGGGGCGCCGCATTGCGGAGGGCGCCGCACCATGGCAAGATCCGCTGCTGCTGTGCCCTCCGCTGACCGCTCTGTCCCCCGGCTGTGTCCCCCTGTGAAGGGAACTAGACGCTACGCATCTAGTTTCCCTTCGTGGAGAGGACCTTTGCTGTGCGGTGCGCGATGACGTCATTGCGCACCGCACAGCAAAGGTCCTCTCCACGAAGGGAACTAGTGGCTACGCGTCTAGTTTCCCTTCGTGGTCAGGACCTTTTGCTCTGCGGTGCGCGATGACGTCATCGCGCACCGCTTAGCATTTCAGCGGCGCTACTACTGTACAGGGGGCGTAACTGACCACGCCCCCTGTATTAAGCCACGCCTCCATTTCCTGAACGGGGCGCAGAGAGGGCTCGAACCGGCCGTGAACATACATACAGTTTAATGCGGATAGGTGCGCCACTCATGGCTGGCTTGTGGAGAAAAATGAAGATCACAGTAATCTAATCAATGCTTCAATCTAATATCCTGAAGAAAATCTTGCTAATAAGATTGAAATGTTGATTAAACCACTGTGGCCTGGTGTCTAATTTTTCTCCACAAGACAGCCGTGAGTACCGCACCGATCTGCATTAAATAAATATAAATATAATAATATAATATACGGTTCAGTATTCCTTATCCAGAATTCTAATTCCCTCATTTTTGAGTCCCCTACTGAGATAATGACATATGTATTATATACATTATCTATATCTATATAAATATGTATGTTACTATCTCAGTAGGGGACCCAAAAATGTGGGATTATGGATAAGGGATACTAAACCCCCAAAAAAAAAAAAAAAAAATTGTCAAAAATAAAATTGGATTTTATTTCTTTTTTTTAATTTTTTTTTTTTTAGTAACTCTTTTCCAAAATCCCACATTTTTATGTCCCCTACTGAGATAATAATAAGATTTTAAACCTACCGGTAAATCTTTTTCTCCTAGTCCGTAGAGGATGCTGAGGACTCCGTAAGGACCATGGGGTATAGACGGGCTCCCCAGGAGACATGGGCACTCCAAGACCTTTTAATGGGCGTGAGCTGGCTCCTCCCTCTATGCCCCTCCTCCAGACCTCAGTTATAGAACTGTGCCCAGAGGAGACGGACATTTCGAGGAAAATGATTTTGTTAATTAAGGGTGAGATACATACCAGTCCACACCACAAACACACCGTATAACATGGTATATAACTAAACCAGTTAACAGAATCAGCAACAGTCTGATGTCAACCGTACACAACTCTCGTGTAACTACATCAGTAACTATGTACAAGTACTGCAGATTTATTCTGCACTGGGGGGTAAATTTACTATGATGGGAGTTCTATTTCAGATGGGATGTTGCCCATAGCAACCAATCAGCTTCTACTTCTCATTTATCTAGCACCGTCTGGAAGATAATACCTGAAATCTGATTGGTTGCTATGGGCAACATCCCACCTTAAATAGAACTCCCATCTTAGTAAATTTACCCCTGGGACGGGCGCCCAGTATCCTCTACGGACTAGGAGAAAAAGATTTACCGGTAGGTTTAAAATCTTATTTTCTCTTACGTCCTAGAGGATGCTGGGGACTCCGTAAGGACCATGGGGTTTATACCAAAGCTCCAGACCGGGCGGGAGAGTGCGGATGACTCTGTAGCACCGATTGAGCAAACAGGAGGTCCTCATCAGCCATGGTATCAAACTTATAGAATTTTGCAAAAGTGTTTGAACCCGACCAAGTAGCTGCTCGGCAAAGCTGTTATGCCGAGACACCTCGGGCAGCCGCCCAAGAAGAGCCCACCTTCCTAGTGGAATGGGCTTTCACCAAATTTTGGTAACGGCAATCCTGCCGTAGAATGAGCCTGCTGAATCGTGTTACAGATCCAGCGTGCAATAGTCTGCTTGGAAGCAGGAGCTCCAACCTTGTTGGCCGCATATAGGACAAACAGAGCCTCTGTTTTCCTAATACGAGCCGTTCTGGCTATATAGATTTTTAAAGCCCTGACTACATCAAGGGACTTGGACTCCTCCTAGACATCCGTAGCCACCGGCACTACAATAGGTTGGTTTATGTGAAACGACGAAACCACCTCAGGTAGAAATTGTGGACGAGTTCAAAATTCCGCTCTATCCACATGGAAAATCAGATAGGGGCTCTTGTGGGACAAGGCCGACAATTCTGACACTTGCCTTGCAGATGCCAAGGCCAATAACATGACGACTTTCCACGTGAGAAATTTTAACTCAACAGTTTGAAGTGGTTCAAACCAATGTGATTTAAGGAACTGCAACACCACGTTCAGGTCCCACGGTGCCACAGGGGGCACAAAAGGAGGTTGGATGTGCAGTATTCCTTTCACAAAAGTCTGTACTTCTGGAAGAGAGGCCAATTCCTTCTAAAAGAATATTGATAAGGCCGAAATCTGCACCTTAATGGAACCTAACTTTAGGACCATATCCACTCCTGACTGTAGAAAATGGAGAAAACGACCCAGCTGGAATTCTTCCGTAGGAGCATTCTTGGATTCACACCAAGACACATACTTCCTCCAGATACGGTGATAGTGCTTCGCCGTTACTTCCTTCCTAACTTTAAGTAGAGTAGGGATGACTTCCCCTGGAATACCTTTCCCAGCTAGGATCTGGTGTTCAACCGCCATGCCGTCAAACGTAATCGCGGTAAGTCTTGGAACACATACGGCCCCTGTTGTAACAGGTCCTCTCTGAGAGGAAGCGGCCAAGGATCTTCTGTGATCATTTCCTGAAGATCTGGATACCAGGCCCTTCGAGGCCAATCTGGGACAATGAGAATCGTCTGAACTTTTGTTCTTCTTATGATTCTCAATATTTTTGAGATGAGCGGAAGCGGAGGGAACACATAGACCGCTTGATACATCCACGGTGTTACTAGTGCGTCCACTGCTATTGCCTGAGGGTCCCTTGCCCTGGAACAATATGTCCGAAGCTTCTTGTTGAGGCGTGACGCCATCATGTCTATTTGAGGGAGTCCCCAACAACTTGTCACTTCTGCAAAGACCTCCTGATGAAGTCCCCACTCTCCTGGATGGAGATAGTGTCTGCTGAGGAAGTCTGCTTCCCAAATGTCCACTCCCGGAATGAATACTGCGGACAGAGCGCTTACATGATTTTCCGCCCAGCGAAGAATCCTGGTGGCCTCCGCCATTGCTGCTCTGCTCCTTGTTCCGCCCTGGTGGTTTACATGCGCCACGGCTGTGATATAGTCTGACTGGATCAGAACGGGTAGGTTGCGAAGGAGATGCTCCGCCTGTCTCAGGCCGTTGTATATGGCCCTTAATTCCAGCACGTTTATGTGCAGACAAGCCTCCTGGCTTGACCATATTCCCTGAAAGTTTTTTCCCTGTGCGACTGCTCCCCAACCCCGGAGGCTCGCGTCCGTGGTCACGAGAACCCAATCTTGAATTCCAAACCTGCGACCCTCTAGAAGGTGAGCACTCTGGAGCCACCACAGGAGAGAAATCCTGGCCCTGGCGGACAGGCTTATCATCTGATGCATTTGGAGATGGGACCCTGACCACTTGCTCAGTAGGTCCCACTGAAAAGTTCTTGCATGGAACCTGCCAAACGGAATGGCCTCGTAGGCCGCCACCATCTTTCCCAACACTCGAGTGCATTGATGAATCGACACTTTTTGGTTTCAGCAGAACCCTGACCATGTTCTGGAGTTCCAGAGCTTTTTCCACTGGGAGAAAAACCCTCTACCGTTCCGTGTCCAGAATCATGCCCAAAAATGACAGCCGAGTTGTCGGAACCAACTGCGAGTTTGGCAAATTTAGAAGCCAGCCGTGTTGTTGTAGCACCCTCAGAGAGAGCCACGCTCTTCAGTAATTGTTCTCTTGATCTCGCTTTTATCAGGAGATCGTCCAAGTACGGGATTATTTTGACACCCTGCTTGTGCAGGAGTACCATCATTTCTGCCATTACCTTGGTGAAAATTCTCGGGCCGTGGAAAGCCCAAACGGCAACTTCTGAAACTGGTAATGACAATCCTGTACAACGAATCTCAGGAACGCCTGATGAGGAGGATATATGGGGACATGAAGGTATGCATCCTTTATATCTAGTGACACCATAAAATCCCCCCCTTCCAGGCTGGACATCACTGCCCGGAGAGATTCCATTTTGAATTTGAATCTCTTCAAATATAGATTTAAGGATTTTAGGTTCAGAATCGGTCTGACCGAACCGTCCGGCTTCGGGACCACAAACAGGGTTGAATAGAACCCCTTTCCCTGTTGCAACTGGGGAACCTGGATAATCACTTGCTGTTGACACAGCTTTTGTATAGCCGCCGAAACTATTGCTCTCTCTGGGAGAGAAGCTGGCAAGGCCGTTTTGAAAAATCGGCGTGGAGGCACCTCTTCGAACTCCAGTTTGTAGCCTTGGGACACAATTCCTATCACCCAAGGATCCAAGTCCGAATGAACCCAGACCTGGCTGAAAAGCTGAAGACGTGCCCCCACCGGCGCGGGCTCCCGCAGCAGGGCCCCAGCGCCATGCGGTGGATTTGGTAGAGGCCGGGGAGGACTTTTGTTCCTGGGAACTAGCTGAAGCTGGTGTTCTTTTCCCCCTACCTCTACCTCTGGCGAGGAAGGATGAACCGCGCCCCTTTCTGAATTTATGAGACCGAAAGGACTGCATCTGGTATTGAGGTGTTTTCTTTTGCTGTGGGGGAATGTAAGGCAGAAAGATGACTTACCCGCGGTAGCTGTGGAAACCAGGTCCGCAAGGCCTTCCCCAAACAGAACTTCACCCTTGTAAGGTAAAGCCTCCATAAGTCTCTTGGAGTCAGCATAAATTGATTTTAAGGTAGTTTCCTGCCTGCGATCCGCAGGATCTTTTAAGGTCACCGGGGACGGTAGGGCCACCTTTTTGGACAAGCGCATAAGGGCCTTGTCCACCTTGGGTGAGGATTCCCACCGTAACCTGTCCTGTGAGGGGAAAGGATACGCCATTAGAATTCTCTTGGGAATCTGCAGCCTCTTGTCTGGAGTTTCCCAAGCCTTTTCAAATAAAGCGTTCAGCTCATGTGATGGGGGAAATGTTACCTCAGGTTTCATCCCCTTAAACATACAGACCCGTGTGTCCGGGACAGACGGGTCCTCTGTGATATGTAATACATCTTTTATCGCAATAATCATGTATTGAATACTCTTTGCCACCCTTGGGTGCAACTTTGCCTCATCATAGTCGACACTGGAGTCGGAATCCGTGTCGGTATCAGTGTCTGCTATCTGGGTAAAGGGAGGTTTTTGGGACCCTGAAGGGTCTTGTGACACAGTAAGAGCCATGGAGTGACTCCCTGGTTGGCATTTGAACTCTGCTTTGTCCTATCTCTTATGTAATAAAGCCACATTCGCATTCAAAACATTCCACATGTCAACCCAATTAGCCGTCGGCGGTGCCTCCGGAGACAATACAATCATCTGCTCTGCATCCTCCCTAGAAGAGCCTTCCGCTTCAGACATGTCGGCACACATGTACTGACACCCCCCACACACCGGGATATATGGATATGGGGACAGACCCACAATAAGGCCCTTTGGAGAGACAGAGAGAAACTATGCCAGCTCACACCCAGCGCCCTGTGGTTCTGAAACAAAGTCCCAGACTAGTAAGTGCTTTTATAATAAATTTTGCACCAAATTAATGTACCCCCCCCCCCCCTCGTTTTGCACCCTGTTACTTGTGTACAGCAGGGGAAGAGTCCGGGAGCAGCTTCTCTGCAGCAAGCTGTGGAGAAAATGGCGCTGGTTAGAGCTGAGGGAACAAGCTCTGCCCCCTCAGTGGCGGGCTTCGGTCCCGCAGTTTCTTTACACTGGCGGGGCTTTATATACTGCCTCAGTAGTATCTATACTTGTGCCAGCCTATATATGAGGTAAAAATTGCTGCCCAGGGCGCCCCCCCTGCGCCCTGCAACCTTGCTGTGCCGTTGTGTGCGTGGGAGCAATGGCGCGCAGCGCGACCGCTGCGCGGTACCTCACGAAGATCTGAAGTATTCTGCTGCCTTGGAAGTCTTCTTGCTTCCTATACTCACCCGGCTTCTATCTTCCGGCCCTGCGAGGAGGACGGCGGCGCGGCTCTGGGACGAACAGCGAGGACGACACCTGTGTTCCGACCCTCTGGAGCTAATGGTGTCCAGTAGCCTAAGAAGCAGAGCCTATCAGTAAAGTAGGTCTGCTTCTCTCCCCTCAGTCCCACGAAGCAGGGAGCCTGTTGCCAGCAGTGCTCCCTGAAAATAAAAAACCTAACAAAAGTCTTTTCTAGAGCAGGGCTGGCCAAACCGGTCCTCGAGATCTACCAACAGTTCATGTTTTCCAGGCCTCCTGGAGATCTGTAGAATTGCCAGTTAGGAATGAATGCAGCACATCTTATTAGTAATGACTACACCTGTGCACCAGCTCGGTGGTCTGGAAAATGTGACCTGTTAGTAGATCTCGAGGACAGGTTTGGCCAGCCCTGTTCTAGAGAAACTCAGTAGAGCTCCCCTAGTTTGTGACCAGTCTCCTCTGGGCAAAGAATCTAACTGAGGTCTGGAGGAGGGGCATAGAGGGAGGAGCCAGCTCACGCCCATTAAAAGGTCTTAGAGTGCCCATGTCTCCTGCGGAGCCCGTCTATACCCCATGGTCCTTACGAAGTCCCCAGCATCCTCTAGGACGTAAGAGAAAACATAAATAAATATATATATATATATATATATATATACACACATATATATATATATATGTCTGGAAAAAATCAGGAGAATGCGCCCATAGTGCAGATAAATTTATTTCACACATAAATTAAAAACAGGACATTCCATGGATTATAAAAGACTCGTACCATAAAAGACCCACTCTTTGGGCCAGTTAAAACACATGAAACAATCCACCAGGCTATCCACCAAACCTGCTGCAGTCAAAGACCGGACCATGCACCGCGCCGGTAGAAGCCGAACTCGTCAGGTCACTCACAGTGAAGCAGCCGGGATGTGTGAGCCGGGTGGGAGAAGACACACGTCTGGCAAGCTTGCCAGACGTGTGTCTTCTCCCACCCGGCTCACACATCCCGGCTGCTTCACTGTGAGTGACCTGACGAGTTCGGCTTCTACCGGCGCGGTGCATGGTCCGGTCTTTGACTGCAGCAGGTTTGGTGGATAGCCTGGTGGATTGTTTCATGTGTTTTAACTGGCCCAAAGAGTGGGTCTTTTATGGTACGAGTCTTTTATAATCCATGGAATGTCCTGTTTTTAATTTATGTGTGAAATAAATTTATCTGCACTATGGGCGCATTCTCCTGATTTTTTCCAGACACAATTTGCTCAAGGAGTTCTGAGCTTCTTTTGGAGATTTGCAGCGGTGTTGGTTACACCAGTGCTACAGCCCAGGGATTCATTCACTGTGGACTGACAAACTCTCATTATAGGATCACCAGCGCACCTGTACCTTTTTCTCCATATATATATATGTAATGTATATAGGGGCCAATTCAGTAAGGATTGTAAAAATTATAGATTTGCAAAAATTGCGACCATTCGCAAAATTGCGAAAGCACGCCCAAACGGAAAAACTGCAACACTAATTTAATGTTACTAAAACAAGGTGGGCTTGTGAACTGTGCAAATATTGCGAAGACCAAAAAAAATACGCATTATTTGCGTATAAATTTACAATTTTACGCATTTTTGCTTACATGTTTCTGATATTGCAATTTTTGCAAACAACTGTGTTTTAACCTCAAATATTGCACTACCTACTTTCCTGGCCAAAAATAAATAAATGGTGTTGCTGTTCTTGGACATATGTTTGTGTGTGTAGCGATAAAAAAAAAATGTAACCAAATGTATGTGGGTATGTTTTGTTAACAAAAAACGGGTTGGTTGCTTAAAAAGCATTAAAAAACTGTTAGGAAGCTAAAAGACATTAAGCAGATCCTACAAAACAAAATGCTTGGAAATGTTAATTATTGTTTGCTTTTAAAAAATATTGTGTGGTTGTCAAACCTCGATTGTTAGTAAGTGTAAAAACAATTAGATTACTAACATATATTTTATAAAGAAACGTGTTACAGAGTTTAAAGCTCCTTTACATGTTTAGAAGTTTCAATACAGCTGAATGAAGTGATTTGTGATCTGAGGCGTGAGCTTCTTCAGCTGGGTGTAATGAAGCAATGATTGCAGTATACATGAACAGTCTACAACTGAGGTCAGCTTGTGCAGATTTTAAGGTAGACCTGTAGTCACTCAGAAACTGCACAACATAAATGTGCAATCAGTTGTACAAATTGCGTATGCACCGCATACCGAACATCAGCATATGCCCCACAACACGCCCCTGCTCGTAGTTTTGCGAGTCCAGCCCTTTAGTAAGCCCCCTACACGCCTACTTTTCGTAGTGCATACGCAGTTTTTGCTTCATCTCAGAAGTTGCATTTTTTTTTCCAGTTTTTGTGGTATATGGTGCAGATTTAGCGATTTTCCGCATTTTCTGCAATTTTTGCTGCTTTGCGATCCTTGCTGAAATAGGCCCATAATACATATGTCATTATCTCAGTAGGGGACCCAAAAAATAAGAATTTACTCACCGGTAATTCTATTTCTCGTAGTCCGTAGTGGATGCTGGGGACTCCGTAAGGACCATGGGGAATAGACGGGCTCCGCAGGAGACTGGGCACACTAAAAGAAAGATTTGGTACTACCTGGTGTGCACTGGCTCCTCCCTCTATGCCCCTCCTCCAGACCTCAGTTAGGATACTGTGCCCGGAAGAGCTGACACAATAAGGAAGGATTTTGAATCCCGGGTAAGACTCATACCAGCCACACCAATCACACCGTATAACTGGTGATATTAAACCCAGTTAACAGTATGAAATACAACTGAGCCTCTCAACAGATGGCTCAACAATAACCCTTTAGTTAGGCAATAACTATATACAAGTATTGCAGACAATCCGCACTTGGGATGGGCGCCCAGCATCCACTATGGACTACGAGAAATAGAATTACCGGTGAGTAAATTCTTATTTTCTCTGACGTCCTAGTAGATGCTGGGGACTCCGTAAGGACCATGGGGATTATACCAAAGCTCCCAAATGGGCGGGAGAGTGCGGATGACTCTGCAACACCGAATGAGAGAACTCAAGGTCCTCCTCAGCCAGGGTATCAAATTTGTAGAATTTAGCAAACGTGTTTGCCCCTGACCAAGTAGCAGCTCGGCAAAGTTGTAAAGCCGAGACCCCTCGGGCAGCCGCCCAAGATGAGCCCATCTTCCTCGTGGAATGGGCTTTCACTGATTTAGGATGCGGCAATCCAGCCGCAGAATGCGCCAGCTGAATTGTGCTACAAATCCAGCGAGCAATAGTCTGCTTAGAAGCAGGAGCACCTATTTTATTGGGTGCATACAGGATAAAAAGCGAGTCAGTTTTCCTGACTCCAGCCGTCCTGGAAACATAAATTTTCAAGGCCCTGACTACGTCCAGTAACTTGGAATCCTCCAAGTCCCTAGTAGCCGCAGGCACCACAATAGGTTGGTTCAAGTGAAAAGCTGATACCACCTTAGGGAGAAACTGGGGACGAGTCCTCAATTCTGCCCTATACATATGGAAAATCAGATAAGGGCATTTACATGACAAAGCCGCCAATTCTGACACACGCCTGGCCGAAGCCAAGGCCAATAACATGACCACTTTCCACGTGAGATATTTGAGATCCACGGTTTTAAGTGGTTCAAACCAATGTGATTTCAGGAAATTCAACACCACATTGAGATCCCAAGGTGCCACAGGAGGCACAAAAGGGGGCTGAATATGAAGCACTCCCTTTACAAAAGTCTGAACTTCAGGCAGTGAAGCCAGTTCTTTCTGGAAGAAAATCGACAGAGCCGAAATCTGGACCTTAATAGAACCCAATTTTAGGCCCATAGTCACTCCTGACTGTAGGAAGTGCAGGAAACGACCCAGCTGAAATTCCTCTGTAGGGGCCTTCCTGGCCTCACACCACGCAACATATTTCCGCCAAATGCGGTGATAATGGTTTGCGGTTACTTCTTACCTGGCTTTTATCAGCGTAGGAATGACTTCCTCCGGAATGCCCTTTTCCTTTAGGATCCGGAATTCAACCGCCATGCCGTCAAACGCAGCCGCGGTAAGTCTTGGAACAGACAGGGCCCCTGCTGTAGCAGATCCTGTCTGAGCGGTAGAGGCCATGGGTCCTCTGATAACATTTCTTGAAGTTCCGGGTACCAAGCTCTTCTTGGCCAATCCGGAACCACGAGTATCGTTCTTACTCCTCGCCTTCTTATTATTCTCAGTACCTTTGGTATGAGAGGCAGAGGAGGGAACACATAAACCGACTGGTACACCCACGGTGTCACTAGAGCGTCCACAGCTATCGCCTAAGGGTCCCTTGACCTGGCGCAATATCTCTTTAGCTTCTTGTTGAGGCGGGACGCCGTCATGTCCACCTGTGGCCTTTCCCAGCGGTTTACCAACAGTAGGAAGACTTCTGGATGAAGTCCCCACTCTCCCGGGTGTAGGTCGTGTCTGCTGAGGAAGTCTGCTTCCCAGTTGTCCACTCCCGGAATGAACACTGCTGACAGTGCTAGTACGTGATTTTCCGCCCATCGGAGAATCCTTGTGGCTTCTGCCATGGCCACCCTGCTTCTTGTGCCGCCCTGTCGGTTTACATGGGCGACTGCCGTGATGTGGTCTGATTGGATCAGAACCGGCTGGTTTTGAAGCAGGGGCCTTGCTTGACTTAGGGCATTGTAAATGGCCCTCAGTTCCAGAATGTTTATGTGTAGGGACGACTCCTGTCCCTGGAAGTTTCTTCCCTGTGTGACTGCGCCCCAGCCCCGAAGGCTGGTATCCGTGGTCACCAGGACCCAGTCCTGTATGCCGAAACTGCGGCCCACTAGAAGATGAGCACTCTGCAGCCACCACAGTAGAGACACCCTGGTCTTTGGAGACAGGGTTATCAGTTGATGCATCTGAAGATGCGATCCCGACCACTTGTCCAAGAGGTCCCACTGGAAGGTCCTTGCATGGAACCTGCCGAATGGAATTGCTTCGTACGAAGCCACCATTTTTCCCAGGACTCGTGTGCAGTGATGCACCGATACCCGTTTTGGTTTTAGGAGGTCTCTGACTAGAGAAGACAGCTCCTCGGCTTTCTCCTGCGGGAGAAACACTTTTTTCTGTTCTGTGTCCAGAATCATCCCCAGGAACAGTAAGCGTGTGGAAGGAACCAGTTGTGACTTTGGAATGTTTAGAATCCAGCCATGCTGTTGTAGCACTTCCCGAGATAGTGCTACTCCGACCAGTAACTGCTCCCTGGACCTCGCCTTTATTAGGAGATCGTCCAAGTACGGGATAATTAAAACTCCCTTTTTTCGAAGGAGTATCATAATTTCTGCCATTACCTTGGTAAACACCCTCGGTGCCGTGGACAGTCCAAACGGTAGTGTCTGTAATTGGTAATGGCAATCCTGTACCACAAATCTGAGGTACTCCTGGTGAGGAAGGTAAATTGGGACATGCAGGTAAGCATCCTTGATGTCCAGAGATACCATGTAATCCCCCTCGTCCAGGCTTGCAATAACCGCCCTGAGCGATTCCATCTTGAACTTGAATCTTTTTATGTATGTGTTCAAGGATTTCAAACTTAAAATGGGTCTCACCGAACCGTCCGGTTTCGGTACCACAAACAGTGTGGAATAGTAACCCCGTCCTTGTTGAAGTAGGGGTACTTTGACTATCACCTGCTGGGAATACAGCTTGTGAATTGCCTCTAGTACAGCCTCCCTGCCCGAGGGAGTTGTCGGTAAGGCCGATTTGAGGAAACGGCGGGGGGGAGGCGCCTCGAATTCCAGCTTGTACCCCTGAGATACTACTTGAAGGATCCAGGGATCCACCCGTGAGCGAACCCACTGATCGCTGAAATTTTTGAGGCGGCCCCCCACCGTACCTGGCTCCGCCTGTGGAGCCGCACCGTCATGCGGCGGATTTGGAAGAAGCGGGGGAGGACTTTTGTTCCTGGGAACCTGCTGCGTGGTGCAGCTTTTTTCCCCTTCCTCTGCCTCTAGACAGAAAGGACCCGCCTTTTCCCCGCCTGTTTTTCTGGGGTCGAAAGGACTGTACCTGATAATACGGCGCTTTCTTAGGCTGTGAGGGGACATGGGGTAAAAATGCTGACTTCCCAGCTGTTGCTGTGGAAACAAGGTCTGAGAGACCATCCCCGAATAACTCCTCACTCTTATAAGGCAAAACTTCCATGTGCCTTTTAGAATCTGCATCCCCTGTCCACTGCCGAGTCCATAAGCCTCTCCTATCAGAAATGGACAATGCACTTATTCTAGATGCCAGCCGGCAGATCTCCCTCTGTGCATCTCTCATGTACAAGACTGAGTCTTTTATATGCTCTACGGTTAGCAATATAGTGTCCCTGTCTAGGGTGTCAATATTTTCTGACAGGGAATCTGACCAAGCAGCAGCACTGCACATCCACGCTGAAGCAATAGCTGGTCTCAGTATAACACCAGTGTGTGTATATATAGACTTTAGGATAGCCTCCTGCTTTCTATCAGCAGGTTCCTTTAGGGCGGCCGTATCCGGAGACGGTAGTGCCACCTTTTTAGACAAACGTGTGAGCGCTTTATCCACCCTAGGGGGAGTTTCCCGACGTGACCTATCCTCTGGCGAGAAAGGGAACGCCATTAGTAATTTTTTTGAAATCACCAATTTCTTATCAGGGAAAGCCCACGCTTCTTCACACACTTCATTTAATTCTTCAGATGGGGGAAAAACTATTGGTAGTTTTTTCTCCCCAAACATAATACCCTTTTTTGAGGTACCTGGGTTTATATCAGAAAGGTGTAAAACCTCTTTCATTGCCTCAATCATGCCACGAATGGCCCTAGTGGACATTAAATTTGACTCATCGTCGTCGACACTGGTATCAGTATCCGTGTCGACATCTGTGTCTGCCATCTGAGGTAGTGGGCGTTTTAGAGCCCCTGATGGCCTTTGAATTGCCTGGGCAGGCACGAGCTGAGAAGCCGGCTGTCCCGCATTTGGCATGTCGTCAATTTTTTTATGTAAGGAGTCGACACTTGCACGTAATTCCTTCCATAAGTCCATCCACTCAGGTGTCTGCCCCGCAGGGGGTGACATCACATTTATAGGCATCTGCTCCGCCTCCACATTAGTCTCCTCATCAAACATGTCGACACAGCCGTACCGACACACCGCACACACACACAGGGAATGCTCTTAAAGGAGACAGGACCCCACAAAAGCCCTTTGGGGAGACAGAGAGAGAGTATGCCAGCACACATCAGAGCGCTATATAATGCAGAGACTAACTGAATTATGTCCCCTATAGCTGCTATAATATTTACTGCGCCTCAAATCTGTGCCCCCCCTCTCTTTTTTACCCTTTTCTGTAGTGTAGACTGCAGGGGAGAGTCAGGGAGCTTCCTTCCAGCGGAACTGTGAGGGAATAATGGCGCCAGTGTGCTGAGGGAGATTGCTCCGCCCCTTTTTCGGCTGACTTTTCTCCCGCTTTTTTCTGTATTCTGGCAGGGGTAATTACCACATATATAGCCTCTGGGGCTATATATTGTGGTTATTTTGCCAGCCAAGGTGATATTATTGCTGCTCAGGGCGCCCCCCCCCAGCGCCCTGCACCCTCAGTGACCGGAGTGTGAAGTGTGTATGAGGAGCAATGGCGCACAGCTGCAGTGCTGTGCGCTACCTTGGTGAAGACTGAAGTCTTCTGCCGCCGATTTTCCGGACCATCTTCTTGCTTCTGGCTCTGTAAGGGGGACGGCGGCGCGGCTCCGGGAACGAACACCAAGGACGGGTCCTGCGGTCGATCCCTCTGGAGCTAATGGTGTCCAGTAGCCTAAGAAGCCCAAGCTAGCTGCAAGCAGGTAGGTTCGCTTCTTCTCCCCTTAGTCCCTCGTTGCAGTGAGCCTGTTGCCAGCAGGTCTCACTGTAAAATAAAAAACCTAATATATATACTTTCTTTCTAGGAGCTCAGGAGAGCCCCTAGTGTGCATCCAGCTCGGCCGGGCACAGAAATCTAACTGAGGTCTGGAGGAGGGGCATAGAGGGAGGAGCCAGTGCACACCAGGTAGTACCAAATCTTTCTTTTAGTGTGCCCAGTCTCCTGCGGAGCCCGTCTATTCCCCATGGTCCTTACGGAGTCCCCAGCATCCACTAGGACGTCAGAGAAATGAGGGATTCTGAATAAGGGATACTCAAAAAAGATTAAAAAATAAATAAAAATTATATACACACATACAGGATGAAGGCGGGACTCAACAGTCTGTCAGCGTAGTTTAAAACATTTGTCCTTTATTTAGGGTCCTACATTTCGAGGAACAACTCCCCGTCATCAGGAACAAGCAGATACAAACAACCACTACACATAATAACACTTATACCTTATAGACATCACGTGTGTTAATTGCAAAACATTACCTCTCACCTGTCCGTCACTGCCGTTTGGCGCTCACAGCAAGATAATAGAGTTACCTAGTGAGTGCCGGGCTCTTATATACACTACACATGAAACAAAATGCAGCGGCACTCAGAGTCTTGATCCAGGTATTTGTATTAGGAATACATCCAGAAACCACCAATGTTTCGGGTACTCACCTTGACAAAACGGCGTGTTGGTCCCCAAAACGTTGGTGGTTTCTGGATGTATTCCTAATACAAATACATGAATCAAGACTGAGTGCCGCTTCATTTTGTTCTTTTTATGACTACTGTACCACGGAGGACACCAGAGCAGAAACCTTTTTCATGGGAGTGCCAACCTACTTATGTACTATATTGAGAGAGAGAGAGAGAGAGAGAGAGAGAGAGAGAGAGAGAGAGAGAGAGAGTGTATGTATATATATATATATATATATATATATATATATATATATTTTACAGTCAAGCCTGGATAAGTGCGACCTTAATAAGTGGGAAACCTCTGTTACTGGGACAAATGGTGAAGTCCCGGCATTTTTGCACCAAAAAGCCTCTTTAACTGAGACTGATTTTTCTTGATTATATGAATAATCACCTCTATAACTGAGACGATTGCTGTTAGGACGTCTTTAAGTGAGACAAAACACTTCTTTATTCTGGATAAGTGAGAAACCGGATAAGTAAGATACATCTTTGAGTGAGGCTAATTATACCGTCCCTTGAAATCCCACTTAACCAGGTTCGACCATAACTATATGGGTTGGTATCGGGAGACTAGTGTTCGGGTTCCTGGGGTCGGTATGGTCCCCAGAAGGAAGCCCATTGCAGGCTCAGCGGCTCTGTTAGTCGGTGTGCCGACTGTCGGTATAGTGAAAGGCGGGATTTCGACCACCGATCACTTAAGTACATCCCAACTATAATATATATATATATATATATATATATATATACTCTTGTCTGTGCGCACTGTCTACCCCTTCTGTGTTACCCCGGTCTGTTAGCCCTTCACCTTTTAGATTGTAAGCTCGCAAGAGCAGGGACTTCTTTCCTCACGTGCCTTTCCTTTTCTTACTTACATTAACTTATACTCCATACTCCCTTTGATGGGACCTAACACCTGGTTTTCCATAACGGTCCTATATTGTCTTGAACTGTAAGTGCTGTTTTCTTGTTTGCCCATTTGATTATGTATTGTGTAATGGGCGCTGTGGATCCCTTGTGGCGCCATATAAATAAAGGATAAAATATATATATATATATATATATATATATATATATATATAAATAAAATCTGCCTCCAAACCTCTTCCTAATCATAGCCCCTAACCCTAATATCTGAAATCAAACCAATAAAGCAACCCTGATATCCTAACCCTTATACCCTAACCCCATCCCCCAAACTAACCCTAATATCCCATCCCTATATAACTCATAAGATGCCACCACTGCACTTTTATCATCTGAGAGGCCGAGTATTGGGGAAAAGGGGGGAGGGGGAGGGTGCAATGAAAATTTGCCTAGGGTGCGGAGAAACCTTGCACCGGATCTGGTGGGCATAATATGGTGACAGGGGTATAATATGGTGTCAGGGGCATTACTGTGTTGGGCATAAAATGGTGCTGCTCCGTATGCGCATAGGATTTTTTTTTAAAGCATTTATATAATTTAGTTTTTATTTGCTTTTTGGCCGGGGGCTGTTGCCTATTTTGTCATTCCCGGGCCAAACAATTTTGATGGCAGCCCTGATACAGACTGTATAGGGTGTGGTATGAGTTGCCGGTGGCCGGGTCTCCGGCAGCCAGCATACCGGCGCAAAACCAGTGTTGGTGGCCACCAATCATAAAATATGATGATAAACAGAAGCGCCTCCCTGGCTAACACATAACCGAACCTAAGGATGACAGGTAAGTACAATTTGCTTAATTAATAATATATAAATTTATGAATAAAAAAAACTTATCCTAAAGGTGCTATGGTAAAAAAAATGCTGATACTAGGGCATACTTGCCTACTTGACCCTCTCCATGAGGGAGAAAATGCTCTGTTCCTGGACTTTCCTGGTAATGTATGATTGCCGGCACCTGTGGTGAAACACTAATCTTATCAATTACCTAGCTCACCACAGGTGATGGCAATCATACATTACCAGGAAAGTACAGGAACAGAGCATTTTCTCCCTCATGGAGAGGGGCAGGTAGGCAAGTATGTACTAGGGCATAGGTGCTCAAAGTAGGTCCTCAGAACCCCAAACAGGTCACACTTTCCAGGTCACCTAGCAGGTGCACAGGTGTAGTCATTACTCACTGAACACATTTTAAAAGGTCCTCAGGTGTGATTTTGTTAGGTGAACTGGAAAATATGCACTGTGTGGGGTACTGAGGAGCGAGTTTAAGAACCTATGGCTCTAGGGCAGTGGTTCTCAGGACCCCAAACAGGTCACCTATCACGTGCACAGGTGTGTATAATAGATCTACACAATAGGTCTGCAAACTCGGTCCTCATTACCCCCACACAGTGCATGTTTTGCAGGTAACCCAGCAGGTACACAGGTGTATTAATTACTCACAGACACATTTTAAAAGGTCCGCGGGTGGAGTTAATTATTTCACTTGTGATTCTGTGAGGAGACCTGCAAAACATGCACTGTGTGGGGTAATGAGGACCGAGTTCGCAGACCTATGATCTACACCACAGGTTCTCAAACTCGGTCCTCAGGACCCCACACGGTGCATGTTTTGCAGGTCTCCTCACAGAATCACAAGTGACATAATTAACTCCACCTGTGGACCTTTTAAAATGTGTCAGTGATTAATTAATACACCTGTGCACCTGCTGGGTTACCTGCAAAACATGCACTGTGTGGGGTCCTGAGGACCGAGTTTGAGAACCACTGATCTACACAAATTAGACAGTGAATAGGCCGACATCAAAAATGTCTGTAGGTACAAAAGGTTGACAGGGTCAAATTGTCGACTGTGTATACGGCATACCCTCCAACATGACCCGCCCCACTAGGTACAAAATGCTCTGTTTCTGGACTTCCCTCTTAATTTATTATTGCAATCACCTGTGAAGAAACAGCTTTCTTATCATTTAACTAGTTCAACACAGGTGATGGAAATCATAAATTAAGAGGGAAGTCCAGAAACAGAGCATTTTGTACCTAGTGGGGCGGGTCATGTTGGAGGGTCTGATACGGTCGACAGGTATAAAATGTCAACATGGAAATGGTCAACATGGAAATGGTCAACACAAGTTTTTAATGTTTTTAGCCCAAAATGTGTCCATTCCACAGTCTATGACCACAATTAGCGCAACCTTCGGGCAAGGTGCCTTAGTCCGCTGCACTCAGCACAGGTTACTATTCCCAATCATTGCCCATGTGGTTGGTTTATGAAGCAAAAGTTGAAAAAAAACCCAAAACTTTGCATTGATTACTTTCATGTTGACCTTTTGTACCTGTTGAATAGGGTGACACTCGATTTGCCGGCTTTCGGGATCCCGGTGCTCAGCATACCGGCGCCGGGATTCCGACAACTATTCTCCCTCTTGGGGTGTCCACGACAACCGTGGAGAATAAATAGCATGGCGTGCATAGCGAGTCCGCAAGGGGCTCTTCTGCGCTCGTCCCACTGCCGGAATTCCGGCGGTCGGGATCCCAACGCCGGTATGCTGTGCGCTGGGATACCGACAGCCGGCCAATTATAGTACACCTGTTGAACATTTGACCATGTGGACCATATGGGGTCGACCTAATGACTGTTTAACTATACATTGGAACCCCACGTGCACAAGTGTAATCATTATTCAGACACATTTTAAAAGATCCATAGGTGGAAAACAAGCACTGTTTGGTGTCCGAAGGACTGAGTTTGAGAACTGTACTGGAGGGTTATTCACAGTTGTTAGCAAACCCCCCAAAAAGTTAGCAATTGGGCAAAACTAGGGTTACCATATTATCCCTTTTACCTGGGACACTCATGAATTACACAGATTCTGTGGCTGGCTGACTTCAAGCCTACATTTCAGATGGTTTTAATCAGCCACAGAACCTGTGTAATCCATGAGCGTCCCAGGTAAAAGGGATAATATGGTCACCCTAGCAAAACCATGTTGCACTGCAGGTGGGGCAGATATAACATGTGCAGAGAGAGTTAGATTTGGGTGGGTTGTATTGTTTCTGTAAATGGTAAATACTGGCTGCTTTATATCTCACTGCAATTTAGATTTCAGTTTGAATATGGGATTCTGTTAATTTGCTGGCTGTCGAGATCTCGGCGGTCAGGATTCCACACCAGGGATATGCCCATTTGTGGGTGTCCACGACAACCATAAAGTGGGAATAGATCCTGTGCCGAGCGCAGAGAGCCACTGAGCACGCAAGGGGACTCTTTGCACTCACCCCACTGCCAGCATTCTGGCGTGCAGAATGCCGCTGTTCGGATATTTACAGCCGGCATCCTGTCCGCCGGTAAATCATATGTAGTCCTTTGAACACACCCCACCCAAATCTCATCTCTCTGCACGTTACATCTGCCCACCTACAGTGCAACATGGTTTTGCCCAACTGATAACTGTTTTGGTTTGCTAACAACTCTGAATAACCCCCCTGGGTCCTCAGGACCCCATACAGTGCATGTTTTCAAGGTCTCCTCACAGGTGAAATAATTAGCTCCACTCGTGGATCTTTTGAAAAATGTGTCAGTGAGTAATGAGTACACCTGTGCACCTACTAGGTGGCCTGGAAAAAGGGGACCGGTTTGGGGTCCTGAGAACCACTGCTCTAGGGTGCAAATGCCGCTAAGATTCAAAAAAAGTTTGTGAACTGGTTTAGCTTGTATCTTTGTATGGTATATCTTTCCCAAAATTGTAAAAAGTTGTTGAGGATTTAGATATCTGAATTAAGTATCAATTCCAGTAAACTGTGAGGCAAAACTGAAATGAAACTGTACATGACACTCCCACACAAAGTCAGAAGGGAGTGGGAATTAAGGTGCGGTGAAGGAAAGAGGGATGGGGGTAGATGAGCAAAAACAAAGCACAGGAAAACATGACAAATAAGGAATGCGTAATACACAATGACAAGGCTTACACACTACACAGCATCTGAATGGGTTCTTGTACCAGTGGGAAAATTCAACACACACGTAACATAGAAATCAAATCATTAAGGTCCCCCACCAGGTACCCAGACACAGAGAACAAACGCACACCACAGAAAGCTAAAGAACAGCCCGCGTTGGTTCTACCCATCCTCACCCAGTACATGCATGCTCTCACAGCGGCAGTCATGTCCGGAGGGGGCGGGGCTAGATGTGGGCGGTGACATCGTGGCTGTAGGAATCTGGAGTCTGTGGTTTTAATCAGGACTTGTTCAGTTTTTGGAGAGCAACAGCAGCAGCACTGAGCACAGAAGAGGATCCTGTCTGATTAGCTCACCATGGATAACATGCAAATGGCCACGATGTTCTCTGCTCTGTGCCTGATGTGCATGCCAGGAGGTAGGTGACTGTATGCTTGGGTACTGTGAAATAGGTGTCTGTATGCCCTTAGATGTCTGTATTGTAGTTGGCTCCCATGAGGTTGTAAGTAGAACCGCCCTGATAAAGAGATGTAGCTATCACTGGTCTAACCTCTACAATTGGTAACACATGTAACAATGGGGAAAGCATTCCGTGTTGCCTGATGTAAAGTTTTGGTAAAAAGAGAGAGTTATAAATGATTATTAATTAGAATATCATATTAAAAATAATTTATAGATGTGAGGGTTTGTTATTTCTGCTCCAGTTTTGTATTCACTGATTATCCTATTATACTAGGAACTTTTATTTCAGTTAGTACAGTTTGGAGTCTGATTCCCCCTAGAATAGTGGGAGGGGGCTTTGTACATGCAGACCTTTCCTGTTTATTAGGCTGGCCCAACATCGGATCAGGTTTCATTTATACCAGTTTAAACAATACGTGGTTTTATGGTTATGACAAGATTGTAGCAGCAAATTAACAATGGGAAGACACAGAGAGAAATACTTCTCATAATGGCCACTTGTTTGTCCCAGTAAGTGAGGTCCTAAAGGTCAGATTCATTCTGAGATCTCTTCACACAACTCATCATTTCCTTAAATTACAGATGTTTCAGACGGGAAGCTATAGGACATTCACAAAAAGAAATGCATATATAGTGGGCTTACCTTGTTTGTTTGGGATGTGTTCATCCTGGCTGTCGGGAAGGGGGTTGGTTAGGGTTATGCACCAGACCATATTCCTCCCCCGGAGGGTCAGCACTAGCTGTCACCCACTGAGGATTAGTGTAGGGGATGGAATAGAAATACCCATGTCAGTATATTTTGTGTTGGGATGTCGCGGTCGGTCATGTGACTGTCGGCATCCCAACCACCGAGATATCATATGCATTCCATTTGTTTGCAGTAGTGGTTCCCAAACTTCCAGGAAAGCCCAGGGTTGGTGGCCCAGGACCAATTTCAATTATTTATGGTCAATGTTCTAGGCAAAACCAGTGCTTGTTACTTCCTATCATAAAATATGTGGGCAAACAGAAGCGATTCTTCTTCCTCACCACATAACTGACCCTAAGGATGACATATAAACGCAATTTACTTAATTTGATATGTTTTTCTGAATTTCACAATAAGAGACTTTTGATCCCGGAAACTTAAGGGCACCAAAATTCAAAAAAAGTCTGAACCACTGGTTTACAGCAAATACCTGTTACATTAATCCCCATTTTTATATTAAATACTAATATGTATCCATTCAGGAAAACACATAAGCACGATTGATGTAATGGTCAGCATTGCTATACATGTGGTAGGTACTATAGATCCACTGGGGTAGGAACTGATGTGTGTGGCCAAATATTCTCTTTAAAAAGCTGCGGAATATGTATGAGATATAAATTATTGATAATAAATAAGTAGTTTCAACACAATTCTCATCTTCTCCTTCCCATCTCCTGGAAATAAAGTATAAATTCTAGCCAAGAAAATCAAGCTTGAACACCCAATGATAACCTAAAACTAATCTGATGCCATGAATAGACTTGGTGAATGCACAATTACTGTATATGAAGTTTGACTGTGAGGGCATATGCTGTATTAGCGCCATAAAAGGCAAAAAGAATATATGTATAGGCTGATGAAGCATAATGCCACATCATGTCATGTAAATTGGGCCACTGTGAATTGTTCTCACTTTTGGGGAATGCACACTTGTATGAAAGCTTTTAAATGATCAGTGTGTAATAACCAGTATTGTTGATGTACAGTGCCTTGCTAAAGTATTCACCCCCTTTGCATTTTTCATGTTTTGTTGCCTCACAGCCTGGAATTAAAAAGGATTGTTTGAAGGTTTGCATCATTTCATTCACAGAACATGGCTACAACTTTGAAGATGTGGTGTTATTTATTTTTTTCTGTTTTTTATTGTGAAGCAAACAACAAATAGGACAAAATAACAGAAAACTTCAGCGTGCATAACTATTCACCCCCCTAAAGTCAGTACATTGTAGAGCCACCTTTTGCGGCAATTACAGCTGCAGGTCGCTTTGGTTAAGTCTCTATGAGCTTGCCACATCTTGCCACTGGGAGTTTTGGCCATTGCTCAAGGCAAAACTGCTCCAGCTCCTTCATGTTGGATGGTTTCCGCTTGTGAACAGCAATCTTCAAGTCTGATCGCCGATTCACAATAGGATTGAGATTTGGGCTTTGACTAGGCCATTCCAACACCTTTAAATGTTTCCCCTTAAACCACTCGAGTGTTGCTTTAGCAGTATGCTTCGGGTCATTGTCCTGCTGGAAGGTGAACCTCTGTCCCAGTCTCAAATCACAGGCAGACTGAAACAGATTTTGCTCAAGAAAATCCCTGTAGCACCATCCATCTTTCCCTCAACTCAAAACAGTTTCCTAGGCCCTGCTGCTGAAAAACATCCCCACTGTAGGGATGGTGTTCTTGGGGTGACGGGATGTGTTGGGTTTGCGCCAGACATGGCGTTTTCCTTGGTGGCCGAAAAGTTCAGTTTTAGTCTCATCTGACCAGAGCACCTTCCTCCATACATTTGGGGAATCGTCCACATGCCTTTTGGCAAACTCAAAGCATGCCTTCTTATTTTTAACACTAAGTAATGGCTTTTTCTCATACGTCCTAGAGGATGCTGGGGACTCCATAAGGACCATGGGGTATAGACGGGATCCGCAGGAGCTTGGGCACACTACAAAGACTTTGACTGAGTGTGAACTGGCTCCTCTCTCTATGCCCCTTCCCCAGAACTCACTTAGACTTTGTGCCCAGGAGTGACTGGACACACACTAGGGGAGCTCTACAGAGTTTCTCTAAAAGACTTTGTTAGGTTTTTTATTTTCAGGCAGACCTGCTGGCTACAGGCTCCCTGCATCGTGGGAGTGAGGGGAGAGAAGTCAGACCTACTTCTTCTTAGTTCAAGGGCTCTGCTTCTTAGGCTACTGGACACCATTAGCTCCAGAGGGTTCGATCACTTGGTGTGCCTAGCTGCTTGTTCCCGGAGCAGCGCCGTCACCCCCTCACAGAAGCCAGAAGATAGAAGCTGGTGAGTATGAGAAGATCAGAAGACTTCAGTGATGGCAGAAGACTTCAGTAATGGAGGTAACACGCAGCGATCGCGCTGCGCTCCATGCTCCCACACACCAACGGCACTCACAGGGTGCAGGGCGCTGGGGGGAGCGCTCTGGGCAGCAAGTTACTAGAAGTGTTTAATACAGCTGGCATTAGGGCAGACTCTATTACTGGGCACTGTTACGATCCCCCGCCAGATATCGCAGCGGTCACGCTGCGCGCCATTGCTCCCACACGCCAACGGTTGTTACAAGGGTGCAGGGCACTAGTGAGGGAGCGCCCTGGGCAGCAATGTGTATGTATAACTTTTTGGGGGTGGTAGTGCATCTATACAGTGTTTTAACACTGTATAGGGACCCCCGTTGGCATGTAAAAACTTTATGTTTTTGCGGGCTGGAGCGCGCCGGGGGCGGGACTTAGCCCTCACTTCAGATACAGCGCCATTTTCTTGCTTGTCCCCGCCAAAGCATGAGGGGGAACAATGTTTAGTGCTGTTTAGAGAAAGATAGCACTGTTTTAGACAAAGGGGCTAGTATGCTGTGTGTTATAAATATATATATATATTTATATCTGTGTGTTCCCTGTCGGATACCCACTATAGTTAGTCGACATAGGTCGACAGGTGTGAGTGCTCTGTCATTTATGCGGATCACAGTCGACATCGCCGGCTACTGTTGGCTGTAAATGCAGTGTCAGCATGTCGGTAGTTGTATACTTGTCAAAAATAAACACTGTTTGGGTGACACAGTAGTATGTGGGCGGCACCGAATGTTATTACTGGGTGTTATTTAACATGCAGTAACTACCTATACCTGTATATGTGTTATATGTATAGGTAGGGTACGGGTCCGTGGGCCTGTAGCTCGTGCGCAGACATGGTAGTACATGTAATGGGGTGGTGTTGAACTTATTATGTACCTTCCTTCAGTCCCCTCGGAGTTATTTTACATGATTACTACTCCCTGCTGTCGACGAATGCTAGGTTTTCTGTCGACCATAATGTTTCCTGGTAGATCCACAACTGGGGCTTCAGTACATGATCATACACAGTCAGAACACATTACTGTCATTAGGGAACCGTTGGTTCCGGATAATCCGCTTATATGTATATATATATATTTTTTGGATATGTGTGTAGTTGAGTATTACATTATGTATATTCATATTACGTGTTTAAATGGACGCTGAAATAATAGTATTCCTTCTCGTGTGCTGGTCGCTCTGTTGGAAAAGCTCTAGGTCGGCCGTGACGAGTTGGTGTCAGAAAGAAGCCTGAATGTCTATTCTTTTCCCACTGCGGATAGAATACTGCGAAAGTCAATTCCTAGTCGACTCAGGGCCCTGCCACAAAGGATCGGACACAGGAAGCTAAGTGATATTTTATTCTTTACTTTGGACTTAATGTACATTGCCTGCACATGGGGGGAATGTGGTATTCGGAAAGGCATCCGATAGATTTACCCTATAGAAAGAGGGGATGTATCTTATGTTGATACTTTTCTATAACATGGAGACAGGTTGCAGTGCGTCTGCAGTAGAAATGCTGAGGCTGAATCCGAGAGATACTGGAGTGTTTCCCTGGGACGGTGTACCGCTGTAGGGGAGGCCTCGGCTCGGTCAATCTTGGGAGATACCACGGGTAAGTCTGTCTACGGGAGTTGGATTCCCTCACAATGGTTGGTGACGCGTTCGGTTGTGGGATGCTGTCATTTTAACCCGTTTGATACTTTTCTTTTTTCCCTTTCGGTGCAGATTGTGGAAGGTGACAAGGTAAGAGTTCTGCAGCCTTGGTAGGTTCGCAGAAGCGGATGTTGTTGTCTACCACCTCCACCGCATGTCGATGGGTCTATCTGACTGGAGCTCACTCCGGTGGGAATTTGTCTATTACTCTTCAGTCAGTCCGAGACTGGACTTGGACCTGGGAGTTACTCATAGATGACATGCTGGGGTTTACAGATGATTCCCCTCACTGATTTTTTGAATAGATCTTGGCGATTTCCCCCTCTGGAAGGGGAGGTAGTACGCCACGCCATACCAGAGTTGCGTCAGGTTCAGGACATTGTCCTGCTATCCCAAAAAAAAACATTTTTTTAGGATATAAAGTTTCTACTTATAAAGGTGCTTCAGCACGTAAAGGTAGGAAGGGGGTTAAATGTGTTTTCCCCACATTCAGCTTACCTGGGTTGATATCCAGGTTGTCTTTGCCATTTCACCGGAGTGATGGCAGTATGCTGGGTTTCTTTCAATAGTAAGACCCATTATTATTATGTACTGAGACACTCTCCTGATTAAGGCGAGGTCAAGAAACGAGTGGTGCAACTCGTTGTTTCTCTCTGAATGTTCTTCAACACAGGGTATGGCTGTTGTTCCCAATGACGCAGATGTCGGAGGTGGGTATCAGAGGAAAGAGGTCTCAGGACTCAGTCAGATCAGTTTTGCAGTGACAATCCATCAATATGTTCCGTTGATGAAGGAGTTGGTGCGGCCTAAGAGGCTTTTCGGTGAGCAGGTCAACTGCCAGGTTGGTTTTCATGGGGCCAGTTGGAAATGTGGTCCGGGTCTCACCTACACATGCGGATTATAATCCTAATAGCCAGGATATCGTTCCTGTGGTATCTGCTCAGTTCTCACCCCCTAGAGGGACGAGGGTTAGGAATCCAAGATGTGATCCTGGTGTCCATGCATGCAGATTTCAGAGACTGGGGAGCAGTCCTTGCAAGAGAAATATTTCCAGAGAAAAAGGTCAAGCTGGGAACCTTGTCTGCAATAAGCTTTCTTGACTTAAGAGCAATTTTCAATGAACATATGCTTCGTGATCTGCCCGTGTTAACTCTGTCGGAGGACCTGACAGCAGTAGTTGTAAGTAAGCTGCTAGGGCAAGGAGCAAAGCGGCAATGGCAGAAGCCGAAAAAGGTTTTCCGATGGGTGAGAAGACTGGTAAACGCTACATTAGCAGCCTTCGTTCCGGATGTGAGCAATGGAGAAATAGATTACTCTGCAGACGCAATCTCCATCCGGATGAAATACAGTCGTCTTCGAGAAGTTTTCACTGAAGTGACAAGTCTTTGAGAAGTGTTTCAAGTTGACATGTTGGCGTCTCAATGAGAGATCTCAGGGAGATTGTTCCGGGTCAGGGGACACTCAAGCTACAGCAGTGGACGTCTGGACACCTTGGGTGTTTTCAGTCGGTGTATGTGTCCCCTCCGTTTTCACTCTTTGGATAAACGTAAGAAGAACAAAGGTTCAGGCGACCCTCATTGTTCCGGTCTAACCAAGGAGGGCTTGGTATCCAGTCCTTCAAGATTTGCTCATAGAAGATCCATGGCCTCTTCCTCTACGTGAGGAACTGTTACAACAAGATCTGGGCATGTATCAAGACTTGCCGCGGCTGCGTTTGACGGCGTGGCGGTTGAACATCATATCATAGCCAAAAAAGGCTATTCCCAGTGAAGTCATTTCCACACTTCTTCAGGCTAGAAAAGAAGTAACAGCAAAGCATTCCCACCGTGTTTGAAGACCATATGTGTCTTGGTGTGAATCCAAGAAGGTTACTACGGAAAATTGTCAGTGGGGTCATTCTTATCCTTCTTTGCAAGCAAGTGTGGGTGCAGGTCTAAAGTTAGGCTCTGTTTCAGTTCGGTTTTGGCCTTCTAAATTTTCTTTCAAGAAAGAATAGGCACACTTTCGGGAAGTTCGAACCTTCGTGAGGGGAGTACTGCACATCCAAACTCCATTTGTGTCCCCGTTGGCACCGTGGGACCTTGACGTGGTGTTGCGTTTTCTTGTGTCAAACTGTTTGGAACCCTTGTGAAAGGTTGTGTTAAAATTTCGCTTTTGGAAGGTGATCAGGATATTGGCTTTGGCGTCCGCAAGGCGGGTGTCCGAAGTAGCGGCTTTGTCTCACAAGAGCCCTCTTTGATCTTCCAGGTGGATAGAGAGGAATTGAGAACTCGGATAATAGTTCTGACACGTGTTTTCTGGGTTTCGCAGAAATCAGCCTGTTTTGCTGCCGTTGGTTACTTAGGCGTTAGCTGAGTCAAAGTCTCTCGATGTAGTCAGGGCTTTGAATATTTAGGTCTCCAACTTGGCTTAGATTAGGGAAACAGAGGCTCTGTTTGGCTGGTTTGTTTCCAGCATGTTTGGGGCGCCTGCGTCTAGGCAGTCTGTTACACGCTGGATCTGTGATACGTTTAGGCGTGCTAGTTCTACGGCTTGTTTGTCGTTACCGAAGTCGGTGGAGACCCATTCTACTAGGAAGATGGGTTCTTTTTGGGCGGTTACCCGAGGAGTCTCGGCGGTTCAACTTTGCCGAGCGGCTGCTTGTTCGGGTTCAAACACTTTTGATATGCTCTACAAGTTTGATACCCTGGCTGATGCGGACCTTTTGTTTGCTCAATCGGTGCTGCAGAGTCGTCCGCACTCTCCCGCCCGGTCTGGAGCTTTGGTATAAACCCCATGTTCCTTACGGAGTCCCCAGCATCCTCTAGAAATGAAAGAGAAAATAGGATTTTGGTACTTACCAGTAAATCCTTTTCTCCTAGTCCGTAGAGGATGCTGGGCGCCCATCCCAGTGCGGACTGTTTTTCTTTCAGTGTTCTCTTGTCGGTTCACTAAGTTTATACACGGGTTGTGTATTTCTGGTTTCAGCTTGTTGCTGTTGTTTTTTCATACTGTTTACTGTTACTCCGGTTGTACGGTATGGTTGTGATGTGGGCTGGTATGTTTGTAGCCCTTAGTTTACACACATCCTTTCCTCGAAATGTCCGTCTCTCCTGGGCACAGTTCCTATAACTGAGGTCTGGAGGAGGGGCATAGGGGGAGGAGCCAGGTCACACCCAGTCTTAAGTCTTTTCAGTGTGCCCAAGCTTCTGCGGATCCCGTCTATACCCCATGGTCCTTTTGGAGTCCCCAGCATCCTCTACGGACTAGGAGAAAAGGATTTACCGGTAAGTACCAAAATCCTATTTTCTCTTACGTCCTAGAGGATGCTGGGGACTCCGTAAGGACCATGGGGTATAGACGGGCTCCGCAGGAGATATGGGCACTCTAAAGAACTTTTAGTATGGGTGTGCACTGGCTCCTCCCTCTATGCCCCTCCTCCAGACCTCAGTTAGATTCTGTGCCCAGAGGAGAATGGGTGCTCTACAGGGGAGCTCTACTGAGTTTCTCTGATAAAAGAATTTTGTTAGGTTTTTTATTTTCAGGGAGCACTGCTGGCAAGAGGCTCCCTGCATCGTGGGACTGAGGGGAGAGAAGCAGACCTACTTAAATGATAGGCTCTGCTTCTTAGGCTACTGGACACCATTAGCTCCAGAGGGATCAGAATCCAGGTCTCCCCCTGCCGTTCGTCTCAGAGCCGCGCCGCCGTCCTCCTCGCAGAGCCGGAAGATAGAAGCCAGGTGAGTATAAGAAGAAAGAAGACTTCTAAGGCGGCAGAAGACTTCAGATCTTCACTGAGGTAAGGGCACAGCGTTACCGCTGCGCGCCATTGCTCCCACACGTTACACACACGGCAGGCACTGATGGGTGCAGGGCGCAGGGGGGGGGCGCCCTGGGCAGCAATATATACTTCTATTTTTGGCATGTTAGACACATATGGGCTGCGGAGTCAGTAAATATGTATATCCCCCGCCATTAATTGTAAATTTGAGCGGGACCAAAGCACGCCACTAGAGGGGGCGGAGCTTGGTCGCACAGCACTAACCAGCGCCATTTTCTCCACAGTGTGCTGAAGAGAAGCTGTCTCCCCGGACTCTCACCTGCAGAACGGTGATACAGGGCTGAAAAAAGGGGGGGGGGGGCACATTTTGGCGCAGTGAGTGTATTACATGATTGACATAATATAAAAGCGCTATATCTGGGAATTGTTTTAAGTGTCAGTTGGCGCTGGGTGTGTGCTGGCATACTCTCTCTCTGTCTCTCCAAAGGGCCTTGTTGGGGACCTGTCCCCTTATAGATGGATCCGTGTGTGTGTGTGTGTGTCGGTACGCGTGTGTCGACATGTCTGAAGCGGAAGGCTCATCCAAGGAGGAGGTGGAGCAGATGATTGTGGTGTCTCCGTCGGCAACGCCGACTCATGATTGGTATATGTGGAATATTTTAAATGCTAATGTGACCTTATTACATAAGAGAATGGACAAAGCTGAGTCCAAGGAAACGGCAGGGAGTCAATCCGCGGATTTGGCTGGGTCACAGGGCCCGTCAGGGTCTCAAAAGCGTCCCTTATCACAAATAGTAGACACTGATACCGACACGGATTCTGACTCCAGTGTCGACTATGATGAGGCAAGATTGCACCCTAAGGTGACCAAAAGTATTCATTATATGATTATGGCAATAAAAGATGTTTTGCATATTACAGATGACCCCTCTGTTCCTGACACGAGGGTACACATGTTTAAAGGGAAGAAACCTGAGGTAACGTTTCCTCCATCTCATGAAGTGAACAAATTATTTGAAAAAGCTTGGGAAACTCCAGACAAAAAACTGCAGATTCCCAAGAGAATCCTTATGGCGTATCCTTTCCCTGCAAAGGACAGGGTACGTTGGGAATCCTCACCCAGGGTGGACAAGGCATTAACGCATCTGTCCAAGAAGGTGGCGCTACCGTCTCCAGACACCGCGGCCCTTAAGGATCCTGCGGATCGTAGACAGGAGACTACCTTAAAGTCTATTTATGCACATACAGGGGCTTTACTCAGGCCGGCAATAGCATCGGCATGGGTCTGTAGCGCTGTTGCAGCATGGACAGATATCTTGTTGGCTGACATGGATACCATGGACAAGGATGCCATTGTCCTGACTTTAGGCCACATTAAGGACGCAGTCTTGTATATGAGAGATGCTCAAAAAGACGTGGGGCTGCTTGGTTCCAGAGCCAACGCCATGGCAGTTTCGGCAAGGCGAGCTCTGTGGACCCGCCAATGGTCGGGTGATAAACAGAGTACAGGCGATACTCGTGGTTCCAGATTGGCTTCGAAGGGCCTGGTATTCGGATCTTCAGGAAATGCTCACGGAAGATCCGTGGCCTCTTCCTCTCAGGGAAGACCTGTTACAGCAGGGGCATTGCTTGTTCCAAGACTTACCGCGGTTGTGTTTGACGGCATGGCGGTTGAACACCGAATCCTAGCAGAGAGGTATTCCGGAGGAAGTTATCCCTACTCTGATAAAGGCTAGGAAGGAGGTAACGGCAAAGCATTATCACCGTATCTGGAGGAAGTATGTATCTTGGTGTGAAACCAAGAATGCTCCTACGGAAGATTTCCATCTGGGCCGTTTTCTCCACTTCCTTCAGACGGGAGTGGATATGGGCCTTAAATTAGGGCCGAAATCTGTACCTTAATGGAGCCTATCTATATTTTTTCAAAAAGAATTGGCTTCTCTCCCAGAAGTCCAAACTTTTGTGAAGGGAGTGCTGCACATCCAGCCTCCTTTTGTGGCGCCATGGGACCTTAACGTGGTGTTACAGTTCCTTAAGTCACACAGGTTTGAACCTCTTCAAACGGTGGAATTAAAATTTCTCACCTGGAAGGTGGTTATGTTATTAGCCTTGGCATCTGCACGGCGGGTGTCTGAGTTGGCGGCCTTGTCTCACAAGAGCCCCTACTTGATTTTTCATGTGGATAGAGCAGAGTTGAGAACTCGTCCTCAATTTCTGCCTAAGGTGGTCTCTTCTTTTCATTTGAACCAACCTATTGTGGTGCCTGTGGCTACGGGTGACTTGGAGGACTCCCAAGTCCCTGGATGTGGTCAGGGCTTTAAAAATTTACGTAGCCAGGACAGCTAGGGTTAGGAAAACAGAGGCTCTGTTTGTCCTGTATGCAGCCAACAAGATTGGCGCGCCTGCTTTTAAACTATTGCTCGCTGGATCTGTAACACGATTCAGCAGGCTCATTCTACGGCTGGATTGCCGGTACCTAATTCGGTAAAGGCCCATTCCACTAGGAAGGTGGGCTCTTCTTGGGCGGCTGCCCGAGGCGTCTCGGCATTGCAGTTGTGCCGAGCTGCTACTTGGTCGGGTTCAAACACTTTTGCTAAATTCTACAAGTTTGATACCCTGGCTGATGAGGACCTTGCGTTTGCTCAATCGGTGCTGCAGAGTCATCCACACTCTCCCGCCCGGTTTGGAGCTTTGGTATAAACCCCATGGTCCTTATGGAGTCCCCAGTATCCTCTAGGACGTAAGAGAAAATAAGATTTTAAACCTACCGGTAAATCTTTTTCTCCTAGTCCGTAGAGGATGCTGGGCGCCCGTCCCAGTGCGGACTAAATCTGCAAGACTTGTATATAGTTGTTGCTTACATAAGGGTTATGTTACAGTTGGAATCGGTCTTTGACTGATACTGTTTTTTCCGTTCATACTGTTAACTGGTTGCGTATATTCTAAGTTATATGGTATGATTGGTGTGGGCTGGTATGAATCTTGCCCTTAGATTTACAAAATCCTTTTCTCGTATTGTCCATCTCCTCTGGGCACAGTTTCTCTAACTGAGGTCTGGAGGAGGGGCATAGAGGGAGGAGCCAGTGCACACCCATACTAAAAGTTCTTTAGAGTGCCCATATCTCCTGCGGAGCCAGTCTATACCCTATGGTCCTTACGGAGTCCCCAGCATCCTCTACGGACTAGGAGAAAAAGATTTACCGGTAGGTTTAAAATCTTATTTTCTCTTAGTCCGTAGAGGATGCTGGGCGCCCGTCCCAGTGCGTACTGTGTCTCCAGTTATTGGTTATGGTTACACTCTGGTGGTGGTTCTGTCTGTCAGGCTGTTGCTGACGACATCATGCCATAGCATGCAGTGTTTTGTTATTGGTTGTTGACAATCAGGTTGTGTTACATATTCTCTCAGCATGTGGCTGTGTATTTTTTCATGCCATTGGCTGGTATTCTATTGAAGGCCAGGTTTGGCGGTATGTTCGTGGTGTGAGCTGGTATGACGCTCACCGTGTTTAAGCAATAAATTCTTTCCTCGAAATGTCCGTCTCTCCTGGGAACAGTTGCTATAACTGAGGTCTGGGGGAGGGGCATAGAGGGAGGAGCCAGTTCACACCCAGTCAAAGTCTTTGTAGTGTGCCCAAGCTCCTGCGGATCCCATCTATACCCCATGGTCCTTATGGAGTCTCCAGCATCCTCTACAGACTAGGAGAAAAGGATTTACCGGTAGGTACTAAAATCCTATTTTTCTGGACACTCTTCCATAAAGCCCAGCTCTGTGGAGTATATGGCTTATTGTGGTCACATGCGCAGATACATCAGTCTCTGCTGTGGAACTCTGCAGCTCCTTCAGGGTTACCTTTTGGTCTCTGCGCTGCCTCTCTGATTAATGCCCTTCTTGCCCGGTGTGTGAGTTTTGGTGGCCGGCCCTCTCTTGTCAGGTTTGTTGTGGTACCATGTTCTTTTCATTTGAAGATGATGGATTTGATGGTGCTCCGGGGGATCATCAAAGATTTGGATATTTTTTTTTTTTTTTTTATAACCCAACCCTGACTTGTACTTCTCAACAACTTTGTCCCTGACTTGTTTGGAGAGCTCGTTGGTCTTCGTGGTGTGATGCCTCTTGTTTAGTGGTGTTGCAGCCTCTGGGGCCTTTCAGAAAAGGTGTCTTTTATACTGACAGATCATTTGACACTTAGATTGCACACAGGTGGACTTCATTTCACTAATTATGTGCCTTCTGAAGGTGATTGGTTGCACAAGAACTTTTGAGGGGCTTCATAGCAAAGGGGGTGAATACATATGCACATGCCAATTTTAAAATTTTTATTTTTAATTTTTTTTTTTTTTTAATACATTTTTTTTTTCTCCTTTCACTTCACCAACTTAGCATCTTTTGTGCAGCTCCATCACATAAAATTCAGACTAAAAAAAATTTTAATTACAGGTTGTAATGTAACAAAATAGGTAAAAAGCCAAGGGGGGTAAATACTTTAGCAAGGCACTGTACTTTTCAGGTCCAGACTAAGCGGGTCATTCCGACCTGATCGCACACTGCCGTTTTTTGCAGCGCAGTGATTGGGTCACTACTGTGTATGCACCGGCGTGTCGTACTGGTATCAAGAGGATCGTTGCTGAGCGATGGATTGAACGAAGAATCCATTTGCACATCCGATCGCAAAAAGATTAACAGGAAGAAGGCGGATATGGGTGTCAACTGACCGTTTTCAGGGAGTGTTTGGAAAAACGCAGGCATGTCCAAGCGTTTGCAGGGCGGGTGTCTGACGTCAATTCCGGGACCGGACAGGCTGAAGTGATCACAGCGGCTGAGTAAGTTCAGACCTACTCAGAAACTGCACAAACTGTATTTGTACTGCTCGGCTGCACAGGTGTTCGCACACTTGCAAAGCTAAAATACATTCCCCAGTGGGCGGCGACTATGAGTTTGCACGGCTGCAAAAAGTAGCGAACGGTCAACTCGGAATGACCCCCTAAGGCTTGTGGCTACCCCTCCTATGAAATAGCCTCTTCCCTAGCCCCCACCCCCTATGTGGTCACAGTGCTCCCACTGTATGATGCACATTGAAGCCCCCCTTTCCCCCAGTGGCCCCCTGAGTATTCCCTTCACGTGGCATTCTCCTGGCTCTGTGTTCTTCTACACGCACTGTACACACAGTGCAGAGCGGCTCCCAAGTCCCCTCATCTGGGTCATGGATGTGATGTGTCACATGACACTGAAGTGGTTACTATGGAGGCACTTTGCGCTGTTTGCGCGCGGAACGTAGAGCCGCCGCATTGAAGGGTCAAACTGAAATTGTATTTGGTGGTCCCGGGCGATTGTCCCTGTTTCCACCGTGCAACACCACCCCCCTTAATTTGGCTTTGGCTATTTCTGTAAATGTATGCGGAAATGGGCACTTTCACACAAATAAAGCTTTATAAAGGAATTCAGTTTTTCCATATATTATTACCAGTTATTTATATTACACAACAAATTCCGCAGCTCTTTACAGTGAATATTTGGACATTCACATCAGTCCCTGCCCCAATGGATCTTGCCATTTATAGGAAACTGGAGTACTCAGAGGAATCCCACACAAGCGTGGGGAGAATATACAAACTCCACACAGTTAGGACCATGGTCAGAGTCGAACCCATGACCTCAGTGACGTGAGGCAGTAATGCTAACTATATATTATATAGAACATACATTACCATATACTTCCCCAACTGAACAATACACATTGATAAAAAAAAAGGAACAAATACATAACACCGTTTATATAAACAAAGTGGAACACTATATCAAGTCAAATACAGTGGACATCAGGTAATGGCTCTGCTGATCGGCCTGAGAATTGTATAGTGTGTACCCAGCTTAAACCTAAGGAGTTTTGCACAGCATGTAATGTTCATTTGTTTATAAATCTGACAAAACAGATTTTATTAATTAATCATGGAGGCCAGTGTATAGTATGTGGGTTGGAATATTTATCCCATTGGCTGATTTTATATTTTTGTTTTTTTCTCTCATTTTGTTTCAGTGCTAGCTGATGACTGTGCACCTTATATTGGCGCTGATTTAAAAGTCCATAAACCTCAGACCTGTGTTCTATCCTTCTGCTCTGGGACTTGTACAGAGCGCTATTGTAGTTTCCTGCCTCCATTGGCGCTGGATCAGACTCAGTTCTTGTGTATTGTAACTCAGTAAGTATCCAGCACCATGCCAGTTAAGCCTTATGCTCAGTGAGTATGACTTTACGCTTCCTTTTCGAACATTCCACAATAAAAGAAAAAAATACACACACGTTTTACAGGGTCGTATTTGGTTATTTTTAATTTTGTTTTAACAAATCTGTAAATTGTAAATCAGCACAGCAATGAGAGAGACTGAGCAAAGAAAGTTTACCCCTGCCCCTAGGATAAATAAAAATAACATTGATCTGATTGCATGGGGGAGATTATTCTGCTGCATAAACCTTAAATTGGATTCAGTTGAGGGAATCTGGGATAGGATCAGAGTGCCTCAGTGTTGCTGCAGTCCGATCATCAGTCTCCCTCATCTCAACACCCCGGTAGGCCATGATGGGTATCTGACATGAGACAGTTTTTTGGCAGGGGACCCCAGAAACATTAATCTTGTCCTGATTATTAGGAAAATACACAATGCTGGAGAGTAGCACTCGGGAAGGTGTATAATAATGTAACCTTTAGTTTAAACTCGTTAGATTAAATTACAGTGAACAGTCGGACAAATTGTGCTTGTTTAGATGTGATATATTTAGTGTATATGTAAACAACGGTAACCTCATCTCATGCGACAATACCAAGAGAGTGATCATGCCAAGTCAGGCTTTCATTGTCACGGTCGTATTGTCATGCAACATGACAAGACGCCCACCTGTGGGTGCCGAATCAAACCCTTCCCTTACCCACTGGGCTCACAGTGCTTTATACATCTGCTGCAGCAATGCCCCCTGCCCATCTCTCCCTAACCACAATAAAAGGGGTTCTCATACTCACTACATCTATGCCACCCCCACAAATCTCTTCTTTTCCAGGCAACAGTGATGGGTGATCCTCATATGAGTGGTAATGCAGCACCAAGCTACTATTGATGTAATAATACCCCTTTCAGACCACCAATTTGTAACCCAGGTTATTGCACATTAGCGCGCATAACTTGGGTTGCTGTTCGGTCTGAAAGGGCCCAGGGGAAATATTTTCAATCCTGGTCGCTGTGTGGTGTGAATGGGTTGCCGGGTCAATGCAACATGTTTCCCATTCACACTGAATGGACGGGCGGCGCTTGGAGATCAACTTAACTCCAAGCGCTGCCCCCCCCACACGTGTCACTGCTGATGTCACCAACCTGGCAATATGCCGGGCTGGAGAAGCCAGTGGAAAGGCGCCTGAGGCGGTTGCACCCGGGAAGCACCTTGTATGGCTCCCAGGTGCGACCTGCTATTGCAGTGTGAAAGGGGTTTAAAAGGGCTAAGGTGTGTGAGATCATTTCTAAATGTCACTACGTGGGTGGAGTATGTAGAGAACGGCATGTGTTCCACGTGTGATTGATGTACATGTGGTTGGAGTACATGCTTATCTGTATAAATGTCCTCCTATTAAGGGGTGTTCAGACACTTTCCTTTATATCTTTCTGCATTAGTAGGAGTGATTGGGCAATGCTGCACCAAACAAAGCTAGAACTGTGTAACTCAGTGGTTCTCAAACTGTCTGCCTAGGCGGCTCAGGGCACTTGCAGGGGAGCCCTAGGTTGGTGGTCCAACTCAGTGGTTCTCAAACTGTCTGCCTAGGCGGCTCAGGGCACTTGCAGGGGAGCCCTAGGTTGGTGGTCCAACTCAGTGGTTCTCAAACTGTCTGCCTAGGCGGCTCAGGGCACCTGCAGGGGAGCCCTAGGTTGGTGGTCCAGGACCAATTCAAATAATTTACGGTCAGTATAATAGACAAAACTACTGCTTGTGGCGTCTAATCATAAAATATGTGAACAAACAAAAGTGAAACCTGTCCCTCACCACATAACAGAACTTATGGATGACCTAGAAACACAATTTCCTTAATCTATATATTTTTCTGAATTTCTCAGTAAGAAACTTTTTTAGCCTAGGTGTTCCATAAAAAAAAATTCTGAAACTCGAGGGTGATGTAACTCAAAAAAAGTTTGCGAACCACTTATATAACCTATGATATCTTAGTAAACGCCAACCCTAATGACAATTATGCAATCGGTTACACAATGAATCATTATCCTGGCTGCATATTTTTTTGAGGTTAAAGTGTGCAAGACTAGGTGGGGTGTTAGTACAACAATGCACAATAAATAATAGCGTTACACACTGGAATAGAAAGTGAAAGTTTGCTTGACATAAAACAGAAACCACAAGGTGTCTACATTAGACCAGAAATTGTCTCCTTTTTATTTCCTCTTGCCAGTATTTCTTATCTGAACTTTTTGTTCCTGTGTTTCTTCAACAGCCTTTATGTGATCATTGGCGTTAGTGTTGTACTTGCCGTAATATTAATCGGTGGAATCATCTCCTGTTTCTGCAAATCCCTTTTTCTGTGTTGCAGAGCGAGTCCATCTTGTAAGTACTCAATGTGGATGAGATAATCTATATCATTTTTAAAAGTTATAAACTTGGTAGAGGCGGTATGTATTGCAAGTATTATAACATGACATATGTTTAAAGAAACTGTTTTCAAACTTCGCCACTTTAGTAATTAAACCTGTATGAACATGCAGATGCCTAAATAGCCAGTCATGTGGCAGCAATTCATTGCATAAAAACATTCAAACATGGTGAAGAGGTTCAGTTATTCATACACCATGATGGAGGAAAAATGCGATCTAAATTACTTTGATAAAAGAATGGTTGTTGGTTAATACGGTATCTTTGAAACAATGGACCTCCTAGGATTTACACGCACAACAGTCTCTGTAGTTTACATAGTATGGTAGGTAGTATAAATGGGATCCGGTCTGAAGATCGACTGTTTAGGTCGACAGGTCAAAAGGTCGACATGAGGTTTTTTGTTTTTGTTTTAAATCTTTTTTTTTTTTTTTTTACTTTTTCATACTTATCGATCCACGTGGACTACGATTGCAACGGTAATCTGTGCCGGGCGAAGCGAGGCACCTTGCCCGAAGCTAGCTCGCCATGCGAGGGGACACGGTGCACTAATTGGGGTTCCCAGTCACTCTACGAAGAAAACGACACCCAAAAAACATAAACTCATGTCGACTTTTTAACCTGTCGACCTATAACATGTCGACCTGACCCTGTCGACCTAGTAACTGGCGACCTAAATATTGTTGACCTAGACACTGTCGATCTAATGATCCACACCCAGTATAAATACATTGAGTGTCTGTGGGCAAAATGCATGGTTCATTTGAGAGGTAAGAGTAGATTGGCCAGACTGGATAAAGCTTACAAGGAAGTTACGGTAACTGAAATAACCTCCACATATTTGGGTATTAGTCACACCTATCCACTATGGTAATGTCTTACCTTGGCTGCCCGCACTTCTGGCCATCCATGGCATTCCTGAAGGGCTGCTCTGCATTGTACGCAGACTGTCTGGCTGCATGGGCGTAGCCATATTGGACCTCATGTGATCTCTCCTGGCTAATCGGACCCAGAGCTGCACTCACATGACTCGCTCCACCACTAGGTGTTATCAGCGCCCTATTTAAACCAACTCAAGTTACTTTTTTTATTTTATTGCCAGAACAACTTCCATATTAGGAAGAGGACTACTTTCTGACTCCAGGTTCCAGGTGGTCCTGCTCTATATCTGCATTCACTGCCCTGCTCTGTTAAGGTCCGTACACACAGAGCGATTTTGACTATGAGCGATTTACTTTGAACTGGCAGTAGGTGATTTTGACTAACTGTGAAAGAGATTTTGGCTGTAGACAATTTTGACTAACTCATTTAAATAGGGGATGCTTTTACTTTTCCAGCGACCTAGTCAAAATTTACTTGCCTGCACAGTCTATTTTTCCCAGCGATAGCAACCTGGTGGGGATGTGCATCGCTATCGCTCGCTGTGTACACACGAAGCAATATGCACTAACTTTCTTAGCGATTTTTTAATATATAGTCAAAATCGCAGTGCCATATCGCTCCATGTGTGCACCCCTTAACACTAAGTGCCTGACCTCCTGCAAGTATTATGTTGCACTAAGTGCCTGTTACACCCTGGGTCTTACAAGTGCCTGCTTTCCTGCACACACTCTGCTGCACTCAGCATCTGATCTCCGGCAAGAACACTGCATTATCACCTGCACCTGTGCTCACCCAGTACCACTGGTATACAGACCTCCTGCTGCCATACCATAAGGGGGGTACTCACGGGAGAGATGTGTGCTGAGCGATCTTAACACAGACCGCTCAGCACACATCTCTCTCCCCGCTCAGCACAGCGCGATGTGCTGAGCGAGGGGGAAAGCCGACGGGGAGCCGCTCACTTCACACAACGGTGAAGTGAGCGACCCGCTAGATTGAGCCTGCATGCAGGCTCAATCTAGCACCGGCGATAGCGATGCGCGGGGCCGCGCATCGCTATCGCTGGGGGGCATACACGGCAGATCCGTGCTTAAAATCTAAGCAATCTAGCAAGATTGCTTAGATTTTAAGCACGGATCTCTCCGTGTGTACACCCCTATAGGTTGTAGGTGTCTAGTTTCTAGATTTGGGTATCTGATAGCTGGGGATATTGCTGACTTTCCAGTTCTGCATATCACTGTGCTGGGTTCAGGTCTGTGTTCCTGTTTACAGGGTAGATATCTGAGTTCCTCAGTTCTATTTCCATTTTTGAGTTCTTGACTCCAGTTTTTGCTTGTCTGATTTTGACTTTTGAGTCTCCTTTAGCCATATGCTTCTGAGTTCCCAATAATAGGTTCCAACTCCATGTTCCTGGGTTCAGGTACTGGGGGTGAGTTCTCTATGATCGGTTCCAGGTGCTATACTGCTGATTCCAGTTCAGTACTTTGGTCCAATTCCTGGTCTAAGTGACCTGCCCTGTTGCCAGTGCAGTTCTGGTCATGGTGTTCCATAGATGAACAGAAATATTATCAAACCGTCCAGCTTCAACTAAACCCAAGGGTTCCACAGATCAACCAAAACAGACATCTGTGACAATATGAACGTTCCTAAGCATCTCTGAATTCACAGCATGTAGAATTTTGAAGTGGAAGGAATAAGAAACAGAAGACCACACTGGGTTTCTCTCCTGTCCGCTAAGAGGTTACATGGGGCACAAGGTAGCCAAATCTGGACATTTGAAAGCAGGAGAATGTTGTCTGGTCTAGCACCTCTCTTTTTCTACCACAAAATGCAAATAGTTATCAGGTGAGACACCAATTTAGCTTTTTGGACTCTATTTAAAATGCTATGTGTGGTTCAAATCTAACAATGCCTATACCTGTGCAAACACCCATCCCAAGAGTGAAGTATGGGGTGGCAGTATCATGTTGAGGAGATGCTTTTCCTCAGCGGAGACTGGGGATATTGTTA
Source organism: Pseudophryne corroboree (assembly GCF_028390025.1). NCBI lineage: Eukaryota > Metazoa > Chordata > Amphibia > Anura > Myobatrachidae > Pseudophryne > Pseudophryne corroboree. The sequence continues at coordinate 352,753,405 of NC_086452.1, read as the reverse complement.
AAATTAAAGATGGTGCAAAAATACAGGGTGATAGTGAGACAACCTGCTTCAGAAAATGGTACCAGTGCTATGAGTTGTTAATCTAAAAACCCTGTACAATGATGGATCAATATTAAAAACTGTTTATTAAAAATAACACAGTCCTATATTATTAAAAAAAAAAAAGCGAAATTATGGCACAATAAATTAAAAGGGGTATATGCAATTGCGGAATTCGACCGTTTTTAAATTCGACACAATTCGACAGTGACATACCCTCCCGCCGGGACCCGAATTCGACATATTCAATAAAAAACGGATTCGACAGTCCCGCTGTCGAAAAACGGACCGATTGACGGATATGTGTGTCCTGGATTCGACTTTTTGACAGCTCAGACGCGCACAGCCAATCGGGAGAGTGTCGCGACGTGGCGCTCCCTGATTGGCTGAAGGGACCCTCTGTGACAGGAGTCACCGGGGGGTCCCGGCATTCGGGGAAAGGGGTCCCATGTGTAAACATGGGACCCCTTTCAGTGCGTGGTCCGGGTAGATGCGGTTTGTTTTTTTGCCAAGTACGTGGATTACAAAAAAGAAGAGGACAGATGCTACACTGGATTTTGGGGAGTATAATTTTATTTTCAGGTACACCATGGATTCTACTTGGAGAAGTGGACAGAGTCGGCGTGTGAACATAGGTAAGTATGTGTGTGTCGGCATGTATGTAATAAAGTTTTACTTTCACGGTGTGCTTGTACTGTTTTTATTTGGGTATTTTTTTGTAGTAGAACTACAGGTACCAGCGGGCCCGTTTCCCCCCCTGCATGCTGGTACTTGTGGTTCTCAAAGTACCAGCTTGCGGGGGAGGCTTGCTGGGACTTGTAGTTCTGCTACAAAAAACAATATTCTTTCTTTGTGTCACTTGGCTATCAGCCTCCCATCCGCAGCCCATGGATGGGGGGGACAGCCTCGGGCTTCACCCCTGGCCCTTGGGTGGCTGGAGGGGGGACCCCTTGATTTAAGGGGTCCCCACTCCTCCAGGGTACCCCGGCCAGTGGTGACTAGTTAGTGATTTAATGCCAGGGCCGCAGGGACCGATATAAAAGTGTCCCCCGGCTGTGGCATTATCTCTCTGACTAGTGGAGCCCGGTGCTGGTGTTAAAAATACGGGGGACCCCTAAGCTTTTTGTCCCCCTTATTTTTGGCACCAGGACCGGACGCATAGCCCGGTGCTGGTTGTGAAAATACGGGGTATCCCCTGTCATTTTCCCCCCCGTATTTTTACAACCAGGACCGGCTCAAAGAGCCCGAGGCTGGTTATGCTTAGGAGGGGGGACCCCACACATTTTTTTTTTCCTCTTGATTTTAACCCCTTCCCACTGAAAACCATGCTCTGATCTCTCCATATTATTTTAGTCCGTTAAAAAAAATATATATTCTTTTAAAAAATATATAAATAATACTTGTGGCTCCTAATAGACAAACCAAGTACATAATCCCTTCTAATATAAATAGATATGCTATTAGCAATAAAAAAAACACACAAAAAAAAAAGTTTTTACATTTTTTTATTAGATTCCGCCAGCAAAGTGAGGCGGAATGAAATTGACGAAATTACTGTCGAAAAGCACTGTTGTCGAATCAACATTCTTCAATTGAATATACTTTTGTCGAAAAACCGCATTTTTACCATTGCAGACATGTCGAATTTGACAACTGTCGAATTTCAAAAAGTCGAATCTGAAACGTCCGTTTTTTTGTCGAAAAGTACTGTATTGCATTGTCGAATTTTTTTTTTGTGTCAAATGCCCCGTTTTTCGACATTTGTGGCAATTCGACTGCAATTGCATATACCCCTATGGGGGAGATTCAAATGTTTGAAAAGTCGGTTGGGTGTCTGTTTTTTCCTGTCTATTAGGAAAAAACAGACTCCCAACTGACTTTTCAAACATTTGAATCTCCCCCAATGATTTAAAGCTGCTATTTAGGACAATGTCCATATACCAAATCCCGGACTTTTAGTAAGCAGGACTGTTTCCCAATAAAAAAGCAAACGCATAATCGGCTGGTAATACCCAATTGGCAAGACTCTTACACAGTTCGACAAGGTTATAGTTGTCTCATTTGTGCAGACTTCACTGGGTGTCCATAAAGTGCAGAGAGTGCTGGTTGGAATAGGAGATTAGTCCCAATACTTGTATAAAGTGAAAGTCCTTATCTGGATCCGTTGAAAATGGTAAGGTGATGGTCCTATTAAGCAGTGCAGTCAGGTCGCTCAGCTTCATCAGAAATGATTCTCAGTGACTGGGAGCCATTTTTATACCTCCCTAATGAATTAATTAGTGCCATCTGCACATATATCAATCAATTGATCCATCGCAAAAAAATAATAAAAAAACATGTATAAGTTAAGGCAGTCCTATGTTTTTAATAAATAGAATATTTTATACTAATTTATAACATTGTGTCAGAAAAAAAGAAGACCAAGATATTTAAATATTGACGACATGTGACCGCCCAGCAACTCGTCATTTGAATTTAAATATTCACCATCTGTGTAACTATAGGCATTACCATAAATGGCCCCTTGTTGTCAATAATGCACTGGGACGATCGCCCAGATGTAATGGCAATCGCACCTGTGTTGCGCTCCATCCAAACATGGACAAAGGGAAATCCGGTAGAGGTCCATGGAGCACACCCAATGCATCCTAAGACAACGCCACGTGCCCCAGAGTGGGCACGTGACCGGAGTATTATGCTGCACACTGAATGGTGCGCAATAGGCGCTTCTGATTGGTTAATAGGGATTAGAAGGTTGCTGGGCGACGCGGTTTATCTAAATAGAATACAAAAATATATATATATATATATATACATAAATACATACACATTTCAAAAGTATATTATTTAGAATATATATAGTATTTTATACCCTGACTTCTATATAGAAGTATAGTTATTTGAATGTTATTTATACATATTTACTGAACGTCCACATGATTTTAGTTCATATATACATACATGTAGATGTGTTGTTAAATTATTTTTAACATATCCATATATATAGATGGTCCTTATAAAAGGCTAAAGAGTAAACACAGATATTCCAAAAGAAATAACAGCATCTTAATGTCGTAAGTGGATATAAAGAGTTTTAGGGATAGTATATAGATATCGATCCGATGGAAAGGGCAAATACTCAGTTTATGTACTAAGTGTCCTGTTCTAAACTCTAGCGCTTCCAATCGGGTTTATGCCGGACATTTTAGAGGGCAATGCTTTTACTAACCCATTTGCTTCAGGCATAAACAGTCAGGTTTTAAAATCCAAAACTTAGTATGTAGAGTCTCAAACTTGGTCCTCAGGACCCCAAACAGGTCACATTTTCCAGGTCACCTAGCAGGTGCACAGGTGTATTCGTTACTCACTGAAACATTTTTAAAGATCCACATGTCTAGCTAATTATTTCACTTGTGATTCTGTTAGGAGACCTGAAAAACATGAATGGCATCCTAAGGAGCGAGTTTGAGAATCGCTGGCTTAGTACATAAACCCCTTGATCTCAATCCAATTGAGAATCTGGTACTATTTGAAAATTGCAGTACATTAGGGTCATCCACCCAGCTTGAACAACCTGGAGTAAATCTACTAGATAAAATGGGTAAAAATTACTCCAAAACTGTGTGAAAAAGTGTTCTATTATTCCTGAAAATAATAGAACACTACGTGTTCCACAGGGGGCGTTATTCAAATGCAGGAAGCAGATTCCTCCTCCTCGGCTGGCGCCATTTTCCCAGTGATATCTGTGAAGATGGAGCATGTGCACTAGAGAGCAAAGACTCTGGCACAGTGCGGGCACCATCTTCCTGAAGATATCACTGGAAAGATTGTGCCGGCCTGTATAGGTATACTCGGGGGAGGGGGAGCAGTGTTGGCCTCTCCAGCAGCCCGGGCCTGGGTAATTAGTACCCTCTCCACACTAGTGGTTACAGGACAGTGTGTGTATGTGTTGTTGGTTTATTTTCTGCATCACAGAATAAGTATCGGCTTCTCTTTTGGGACCCAACTTAACTGCTTCTAAAGCATATTAAATAAATTTCCCTTTTTTCCTTTTTTATAGGGAATATATGTGTATATATATATATACACACACACACACACACACACAATCACCAACCAAAATAATTTGGAAAACTATACGTGCGTCTGTGTATGAATATTATTTCAGACGCAATAATAAATAACTATTCAATAACACCAATATAGTTATCTTGCTTGCATACAATTCTAGCTACTAAGCTGGTCACCATAGAATTAAAGACTAAATGCAGCTCCCACATAGTATTCTGAAGTTATACTATATTCTTGTCACACATATAAGAGAGTGCATTAGGTTTTAAACCAATTTTATTACACATTAAAAAACTAAAAAACACTTTTTCAAAGATTGATTACTCATTCAAATGTATATAAACACCAAAGAGCTGTTTGAAACACTGTAGTGTATAATTTGCTATTCTGTTGCTACAGATTAAATAACATTTCATGTATAAACATGACAGTCCTTATTGTACATCTGTTACCAGCTGCCACTAGTATATTGTAGAAACTTCAGACTCCTTTTATTTCCACCTATGTGGCAGGGACGTGCAGTCAGGGGAGGCAGTGCCTCCCCTGTCATTATTGACTAAAATAATATAAAGAAAATAGTTATGACACATATTCTGTGTCATAAGTTAATTTCTTTATATAATGCTAATCATTTTAATACTTAAAATTAATTTGGGAGGCACGGATAACAGTGCCTCCTGTTAACAATAGGAATAGGTTAAAAGCGGGGGGGCAAGCACTGGGCTGTAAAAGCCCATTGAAAACATAGGCTAAAGCGGCACTTCTAGAAGTGCCTCGTTGACAGGGGCGGGTTTACAGGCCACATCTAAACACGCCCCTGTCAGCGAGGCATATGTGATTGGGCAGCGGATCCGGTGCTGGATCCGCTGCTCCAATCACCCATACGCGGCGGGGTGAATCGGCGGCGGGACCCGGCATTACAGCGGCAGCCCGGCCCGGAGGCAGCAGGGACAGAGCTGGAGAGGGTGAGCGTCGGCGGGACCCGGCACTACAGCGGCGGCTCCGGAGGCAGCAGGGACAGAGCTGGAGAGGATGAGCTTCGGCGGGACCCGGCACTACAGCGGCGGCTCCGGAGGCAGCAGGGACAGAGCTGGAGAGCATGTGGTGGCGGTGGCAGCCAGCGCTCTTAACTCACCTTCCTCCTCCTCCGCCATCCTAGCAGCATCACTGGCGTCTACACTATCCCACACCGGGGACCCAGGACCACCCAGGTAAGAGAGGGGGGCAGTTGGGCTGGGTGGGAAGGGAGTGGGACCCAGCACAATATTACATAAGTCCTGGAGTGCCATCCATTTCATCCCCTATATACACCCCATTTCCCCCATACACTGCATTTCTGGAGTAGCACCCAAGCGAGATGCAACATTGGGCTTTGTGCCGGATAGATAGATAGATAGATATAGATAGATATAGATATATATATATAGATAGATAGATAGATAGAGATATATATATATATATATATATACTGCTCAAAAAAATAAAGGGAACACTTAAACAACACAATGTAACTCCAAGTCAATCACACTTCTGTGAAATCAAACTGTCCACTTAGGAAGCAACACTGATTGACAATCAATTTCACATGCTGTTGTGCAAATGGAATAGACAATAGGTGGGAATTATAGGCAATTAGCAAGACACCCCCAATAAAGGAGTTGTTTTGCAGGTGGTGACCACAGACCACTTCTCAGCTCCTATGCTTTCTGGCTGATGTTTTGGTCACTTTTGAAAGCTGGCGGTGCTTTCACTCTAGTGGTAGCATGAGACGGAGGCTACAACCCACACAAGTGGCTCAGGTAGTGCAGCTCATCCAGGATGGCACATCAATGCGAGCTGTGGCAAGAAGGTTTGCAGTGTCTGTCAGCGTAGTGTCCAAAGCATGGAGGCGCTACCAGGAGACAGGCCAGTACATCAGGAGATGTGGAGGAGGCCGTAGGAGGGCAACAACCCAGCAGCAGGACCGCTACCTCCGCCTTTGTGCAAGGAGGAACAGGAGGAGCACTGCCAGAGCCCTGCAAAATGACCTCCAGCAAGCCACAAATGTGCATGTGTCTACTCAAACGATCAGAAACAGACTCCATGAGGGTGGTATGAGGGCCCGAGGTCCACAGGTGGGGGTTGTGCTTACAGCCCAACACGTGCAGGACGTTTGGCATTTGCCAGAGAACACAAAGATTGGCAAATTTGCCACTGGCACCCTGTGCTCTTCACAGATGAAAGCAGGTTCTCACTGAGCACATGTGACAGACGTGACAGAGTCTGGAGACGCCAAGGAGAACATTCTGCTGCCTGCAACATCCTCCAGCATGACCGGTTTGGCAGTGGGTCAGTAATGGTGTGGGATGGCATTTCTTTGGGGGGGCCGCACAGCCCTCCATGTGCTCGCCAGAGGTAGCCCGACTGCCATTAGGTACCGAGATGAGATCCTCAGACCCCTTGTGAGACCATATGCTGGTGCGGTTGGCCCTGGGTTCCTCCTAATGCAAGACAATGCTAGGCCTCATGTGGCTGGAGTGTGTCAGCAGTTCCTGCAAGACGAAGGCCTTGATGCTATGGACTGGCCCGCCCATTCCCCAAACCTGAATCCACTTGAGCACATCTGGGACATCATATCTCGTTCCATCCACCAACGCCACGTTGCACCACAGACTGTCCAGGAGTTGGCGGATGCTTTACTCCAGGTCTGGGAGGAGATCCCTCAGGAGACCCTCCGCCACCTCATCAGGAACATGCCCAGGCATTGTAGGGAGGTCATACAGGCACGTGGAGGCCACACACACACTACTGAGCCTCATTTTGGCTTGTTTTAAGGACATTACATCAAAGTTGGATCAGCCTGTAGTATGTTTTTCCACTTTAATTTTGAGTGTGACTCCAAATCCAGACCTCCATGGGTTAATAAATTTGATTTCCATTGACCATTTGTGTGATTTTGTTCTCAGCACATTCAACTATGTAAAGAACAAAGTATTTAATAAGAATATTTCATTCATTCAGATCTAGGATGTGTTATTTTAGTGTTCCCTTTATTTCTCTGACGTCCTAGTGGATGCTGGGGACTCCGTAAGGACCATGGGGAATAGACGGGCTCCGCAGGAGACTGGGCACACTATAAGAAAGATTTGGTACTACCTGGTGTGCACTGGCTCCTCCCTCTATGCCCCTCCTCCAGACCTCAGTTAGATTTCTGTGCCCGGCCGAGCTGGATGCACACTAGGGGCTCTCCTGAGCTCCTAGAAAGAAAGTATATGTTAGGTTTTTTATTTTACAGTGAGACCTGCTGGCAACAGGCTCACTGCAACGAGGGACTAAGGGGAGAAGAAGCGAACCTACCTGCTTGCAGCTAGCTTGGGCTTCTTAGGCTACTGGACACCATTAGCTCCAGAGGGATCGACCGCAGGACCCGTCCTTGGTGTTCGTTCCCGGAGCCGCGCCGCCGTCCCCCTTACAGAGCCAGAAGCAAGAAGATGGTCCGGAAAATCGGCGGCAGAAGACTTCAGTCTTCACCAAGGTAGCGCACAGCACTGCAGCTGTGCGCCATTGCTCCTCATACACACTTCACACTCCGGTCACTGAGGGTGCAGGGCGCTGGGGGGGGCGCCCTGAGCAGCAATAAAATCACCTTGGCTGGCAAAATAACCACAATATATAGCCCCAGAGGCTATATATGTGGTAATTACCCCTGCCAGAATACAAAAAAAAGCGGGAGAAAAGTCGTCCGAAAAAGGGGCGGAGCCATCTCCCTCAGCACACTGGCGCCATTTCTCCCTCACCGTTCCGCTGGAAGGAAGCTCCCTGACTCTCCCCTGCAGTCTACACTACAGAAAAGGGTAAAAAAAGAGAGGGGGGTCACAAAATTGAGGCGCAGTAAATATTATAGCAGCTATAGGGGACATAATTCAGTTAGTCCCTGCATTATATAGCGCTCTGGTGTGTGCTGGCATACTCTCTCTCGGTCTTCCCAAAGGGCTTTTGTGGGGTCCTGTCTCCTTTAAGAGCATTCCCTGTGTGTGTGTGCGGTGTGTCGGTACGGCTGTCGACATGTTTGATGAGGAGGCTTATGTGGAGGCGGAGCAGATGCCTATAAATGTGATGTCACCCCCTGCGGGGCAGACACCTGAGTGGATGGACTTATGGAAGGAATTACGTGCAAGTGTCGACTCCTTACGTAAAAAATTTGACGACATGCCAAATGCGGGACAGCCTGCTTCTCAGCTCGTGCCTGCCCAGGCAATTCAAAGGCCATCAGGGGCTCTAAAACGCCCACTACCTCAGATGGCAGACGCAGATGTCGACACGGATACTGATACCAGTGTCGACGACGATGAGTCAAATTTAATGTCCACTAGGGCCATTCGTTGCATGATTGAGGCAATGAAAGAGGTTTTACACATTTCTGATATGAACCCAGGTACCTCAAAAAAGGGTATTATCTTTGGGGAGAAAAAACTACCAATAGTTTTTCCCCCATCTGAAGAATTAAATGAAGTGTGTGAAGAAGCGTGGGCTTTCCCTGATAAATTGGTGATTTCAAAAAAATTACTAATGGTGTTCCCTTTCTCGCCAGAGGATAGGTCACGTTGGGAAACTCCCCCTAGGGTGGATAAAGCGCTCACACGTTTGTCTAAAAAGGTGGCACTACCGTCTCCGGATACGGCCGCCCTAAAGGAACCTGCTGATAGAAAGCAGGAGGCTATCCTAAAGTCTATATATACACACACTGGTGTGATACTGAGACCAGCTATTGCTTCAGCGTGGATGTGCAGTGCTGCTGCTGCTTGGTCAGATTCCCTGTCGGAAAATATTGACACCCTAGACAGGGACACGATATTGCTAACCGTAGAGCATTTAAAAGACTCAGTCTTGTACATGAGAGATGCACAGAGGGAGATCTGCCGGCTGGCATCTAGAATAAGCGCATTGTCCATTTCTGCTAGGAGAGGCTTATGGACTCGGCAGTGGACAGGAGATGCAGATTCTAAAAGGCACATGGAAGTTTTGCCTTATAAGGGTGAGGAGTTATTCGGGGATGGTCTCTCAGACCTTGTTTCCACAGCAACAGCTGGGAAGTCAGCATTTTTGCCCCATGTCCCCTCACAGCCTAAGAAAGCGCCGTATTATCAGGTACAGTCCTTTCGACCCCAGAAAAACAGGCGGGGAAAAGGCGGGTCCTTTCTGTCTAAAGGCAGAGGAAGGGGAAAAAAGCTGCACCACGCAGCAGGTTCCCAGGAACAAAAGTCCTCCCCCGCTTCTTCCAAATCTGCCGCATGACGGTGGGGCTCCACAGGCGGAGCCAGGTACGGTGGGGGGCCGCCTCAAAAATTTCAGCGATAAGTGGGTTCGCTCACGGGTGGATCCCTGGATCCTTCAAGTAGTATCTCAGGGGTACAAGCTGGAATTCGAGGCGCCTCCCCCCCGCCGTTTCCTCAAATCGGCCTTACCGACAACTCCCTCGGGCAGGGAGGCTGTACTAGAGGCAATTCACAAGCTGTATTCCCAGCAGGTGATAGTCAAAGTACCCCTACTTCAACAAGGACGGGGTTACTATTCCACACTGTTTGTGGTACCGAAACCGGACGGTTCGGTGAGACCCATTTTAAATTTGAAATCCTTGAACACATACATAAAAAGATTCAAGTTCCAGATGGAATCGCTCAGGGCGGTTATTGCAAGCCTGGACGAGGGGGATTACATGGTATCCCTGGACATCAAGGATGCTTACCTGCATGTCCCAATTTACCTTCCTCACCAGGAGTACCTCAGATTTGTGGTACAGGATTGCCATTACCAATTCCAGACACTACCGTTTGGACTGTCCACGGCACCGAGGGTGTTTACCAAGGTAATGGCAGAAATGATGATACTCCTTCAAAAAAAGGGAGTTTTAATTATCCCGTACTTGGACGATCTCCTAATAAAGGCGAGGTCCAGGGAGCAGTTACTGGTCGGAGTAGCACTATCTCGGGAAGTGCTACAACAGCATGGCTGGATTCTAAACATTCCAAAGTCACAACTGGTTCCTTCCACACGCTTACTGTTCCTGGGGATGATTCTGGACACAGAACAGAAAAAAGTGTTTCTCCCGCAGGAGAAAGCCAAGGAGCTGTCATCTCTAGTCAGAGACCTCCTCCTAAAACCAAAACGGGTATCGGTGCATCACTGCACACGAGTCCCGGGAAAAATGGTGGCTTCATACGAAGCAATTCCGTTTGGCAGGTTCCATGCAAGGACCTTCCAGTGGGACCTCTTGGACAAGTGGTCGGGATCGCATCTTCAGATGCATCAACTGATAACCCCGTCTCCAAGGACCAGGGTGTCTCTACTGTGGTGGCTGCAGAGTGCTCATCTTCTAGAGGGCCGCAGATTCGGCATACAGGACTGGGTCCTGGTGACCACGGATGCCAGCCTTCGGGGCTGGGGCGCAGTCACACAGGGAAGAAATTTCCAGGGACTTTGGTCAAGTCAGGAGTCGTCCCTACACATAAACATTCGGGAACTGAGGGCCATTTACAATGCCCTAAGTCAGGCAAGGCCCCTGCTTCAAAACCAACCGGTTCTGATCCAATCAGACAACATCACGGCAGTCGCCCATGTAAACAGACAGGGCGGCACAAGAAGCAGGGTGGTGATGGCAGAAGCCACAAGGATTCTCCGAAGGGCGGAAAATCACGTACTAGCACTGTCAGCAGTGTTCATTCCGGGAGTGGACAACTGGGAAGCAGACTTCCTCAGCAGACACGACCTACACCCGGGAGAGTGGGGACTTCATCCAGAAGTCTTCCTACTGTTGGGAAAGGCCACAGGTGGACATGATGGCGTCCTGCCTCAACAAAAAGCTAAAGAGATATTGCGCCAGGTCAAGGGACCCTCAGGCGATAGCTGTGGACGCTCTAGTGACACCGTGGGTGTACCAGTCGGTTTATGTGTTCCCTCCTCTGCCTCTCATACCAAGGGTTCTGAGAATAATAAGAAGGCGAGGAGTAAGAACGATACTCGTGGTTCCGGATTGGCCAAGAAGAGCTTGGTACCCGGAACTTCAAGAAATGTTATCAGAGGACCCATGGCCTCTGCCGCTCAGACAGGATCTGCTACAGCAGGGGCGCTGTCTGTTCCAAGACTTACCGCGGCTGCGTTTGACGGCATGGCGGTTGAATTCCGGATCCTAAAGGAAAAGGGCATTCCGGAGGAAGTCATTCCTACGCTGATAAAAGCCAGGAAAGAAGTAACCGCAAATCATTATCACCGCATTTGGCGAAAATATGTTGCGTGGTGTGAGGCCAGGAAGGCCCCTACAGAGGAATTTCAGCTGAGTCGTTTTCTGCACTTCCTACAGTCAGGAGTGACTATGGAATAATATTTGGAAAGGTTAGCGCGCTGATTGGTGAGTAGGAAGGGTGAATAGAATGGGGTGTTATGAATTGAGTGAAATCTGTAGATATGTGATTGTTCTCTGTGTTTTCCCGTGAATGTGTGTGTGTGAGGTAATGATCACTCTGGGAGGATAGGTGCCATATACTTTATTTGTGTATGCGGTGTCCAAAGGCAGTATATAGGCTGTCCTTATATCAGCAACCTCTTTGAGGTATATTAATGGTTCCTTAATGTTGTTTGCTCACCACTGTCAGGTATGTCCTGCAGACTACCCTTTACAAGGTATACCTTCCTAATGGTATACAAAATAGACCCCAGCTCGGGTGAATGTCAGGTGTACCCTGCGGGTCACCTTTACCATAGGAGTGGTGAGTGCCTATGTTCACTCTGAGACTGGGTGTCAGATGGTACTAACGGTGTATGATCAGTGCGGCGTCCCGCCTGTCATCAAGCCTCTATGTGCAGCGCTGAGGTGTGGGACCGTGAGCTGTGTGTCTTTAGACTTACCGCCGGGGGCAGGTTTTTTGCCTGCCGCCGGTGAGCCGCGTCTCTGCTTTCCCCACCTCAGGCTACCAGTCCTCGGTGTCTTCTGTCTCCTTCGGTCCGCGCGCTGTCCAGCGGCCGCCGGTCTCCTCCGTCTCCTCCTTGTCTGTGTCCCGTCCTGCTGCTTCCGGGTTCGTGCGTCACGTTCAGTGTCACGTGAGCGCTCTGTTTGTGCACAGTTGAAAGTGCCGTGTTCCCTTCTCCGGCCGGAGAGGGGAATCTGTGAGTGAGTGTGATAAATCAATGAGTCCCAACGCGTTTCAGCACGGATGCCTTTGTCCAGGGTTAAAGGGAACACGGCACTTTCAACTGTGCACAAACAGAGCACTCACGTGACACTGAACGTGACGCACGAACCCGGAAGCAGCAGGACGGGACACAGACAAGGAGGAGACGGAGGAGACCGGCGGCCGCTGGACAGCGCGCGGACCGAAGGAGACAGAAGACACCGAGGACTGGTAGCCTGAGGTGGAAAAAGCAGAGACGCGGCTCACCGGCGGCAGGCAAAAAACCTGCCCCCGGCGGTAAGTCTAAATACACACAGCCCACGGTCCCACACCTCAGCGCTGCACATAGAGGCTTGATGACAGGTGGGACGCCGCACTGATCATACACCGTTAGTACCATCTGACACCCAGTCTCAGAGTGAACATAGGCACTCACCACTCCTATGGTAAAGGTGACCCGCAGGGTACACCTGACATTCACCCGAGCTGGGGTCTATTTTGTATACCATTAGGAAGGTATACCTGGTAAAGGGTAGTCTGCAGGACATACCTGACAGTGGTGAGCAAACAACATTAAGGAACCATTAATATACCTCAAAGAGGTTGCTGATATAAGGACAGCCTATATACTGCCTTTGGACACCGCATACACAAATAAAGTATATGGCACCTATCCTCCCAGAGTGATCATTACCTCACACACACACATTCACGGGAAAACACAGAGAACAATCACATATCTACAGATTTCACTCAATTCATAACACCCCATTCTATTCACCCTTCCTACTCACCAATCAGCGCGCTAACCTTTCCAAATATTATTCCACTATAGGAGGTAGGACGCCTTCAGGATTAGCAGCACTTTTTGGTACCCCTTTCCCTGTGAGCGCAGCTTCCATCCCTTTTGAAAAGGAGTGACTATGGGCCTAAAATTGGGTTCTATTAAGGTCCAGATTTCGGCTCTGTCGATTTTCTTCCAGAAAGAACTGGCTTCACTGCCTGAAGTTCAGACTTTTGTAAAGGGAGTGCTTCATATTCAGCCCCCTTTTGTGCCTCCTGTGGCACCTTGGGATCTCAATGTGGTGTTGAGTTTCCTAAAATCACATTGGTTCGAACCACTTAAAACCGTGGATCTGAAATATCTCACGTGGAAAGTGGTCATGTTATTGGCTTCGGCCAGGCGTGTGTCAGAATTGGCGGCTTTGTCATGTAAAAGCCCTTATCTGATTTTCCATATGGATAGGGCAGAATTGAGGACTCGTCCCCAGTTTCTCCCTAAGGTGGTATCAGCTTTTCACTTGAACCAACCTATTGTGGTGCCTGCGGCTACTAGGGACTTGGAGGATTCCAAGTTACTGGACGTAGTCAGGGCCTTGAAAATTTATGTTTCCAGGACGGCTGGAGTCAGGAAAACTGACTCGCTTTTTATCCTGTATGCACCCAACAAAATAGGTGCTCCTGCTTCTAAGCAGACTATTGCTCGCTGGATTTGTAGCACAATTCAGCTGGCGCATTCTGCGGCTGGATTGCCGCATCCTAAATCAGTGAAAGCCCATTCCACGAGGAAGGTGGGCTCATCTTGGGCGGCTGCCCGAGGGGTCTCGGCTTTACAACTTTGCCGAGCTGCAACTTGGTCAGGGGCAAATGTAATATCCTATCTATTATGATGAAGGATAATGAATGAATTCATTTATTGAAGTGATACTAGTGGAAGAAAACTACATTGTAGATATATATATATATATATATATATATATATATATATATATATATATTATATATTATAATATATATATATATATAGTTGTGTTGACGAGAGGAAATTCTGTAATGATTTGTTGTCCAGAAATGACCCTCACAGAGGGAAAAATTATACCCTAGTTTGACACTCTCATAGAGAGAAGATATATATATATATATATATATATATATATATATATATATATATATATATATATATATATATATATATGGTATATCTCCCTCACAGAGGGAAATCAGAATCCGCTGCCTGAATACTAAACCAGAGACGGATAACATGGTCCCAAGGGAAAAGGGGAACGAGAGCAGGTAACTGACAATGCCGGCGCGTGCAGTAATGCTCTGGCGGGACTAATCCGGGTACTGGTGATGAAGTGATAAAAGGGAGACCCGCGGGACCGTTGAGAGTGGTCTCGGGGACGACAACGAGGAGAACGGAGCTGCTGCGCTGTAAGCGGGACGACCTTACCTCAGACGTGGAGTGTCAAGTAAAAATCCTCGGCCGGAGAAAAGACGACGAGTAAGACGGCGCTTCTCAAACAAGTGAGGGACCGGAGTGGAACATAAGCGCCTATCTTAATAGTCGGACAACGACGGAGAGAGGTAGCCGCAGCCAAGATAGAGGTACCGGTGAGAGTCCTGACCGACACATGTAGAATACCTCCTTATATAGCCAATCCGGATCAACCCAGCTAGGATGTCTGTGCTGCAGAGAGGTGGAGGTATTTAGGAGGCTGGTGTGAGAGGCGGCCCCGGATGTTCCCTAAAAGGAAAGAGGTGTGCTCTAATTGACAGCTGTATTGAGTACTGTTCATTCCCCAACAAGAGCCATTAGTTAAGTACCTCACAAAACGCTGTTAACTACTTTTAAGTGATAGACTTAACACAGCAGCCGTGCGTATATCGAAGCAAACAAGTGAAGCGTATATCTATATATCTATATCTATATCTATATATATATATATATATATATATATATATATATATATATATATATATATATATATATATTTATTAACTCAGTTGTCATCCGGATTTCTATAAGGATAATTACTCGTACAGGATATCATAAATACAAGTGAATCCTGAAGTATTAATTATTTGCAACAAATTGCAGGAATCCTCAGGAGAAGTAATAAAGTAGCTCTTAGCATAGCGGATTTCCGGATAGTCAAGAAGCTTGCATGCCAGTTAATACAGAACTACTTCAGTTGATATATAAGTTAAGAAAACGGGAACATAGTGCAGCGTTGATTAGTATCTGGAAGCCTCGGACCGAACACCAAAATTCTTAATATTTATAATATAAAAAGGAGATAGTGCAGCTACATTAGCTATACCTGGATTACAAATGACTGGATTTAGTCCTTAAAGGGGTTATCTGGGAAGAACTTCATGTGCACCAACGCAAAGGCCTATAGTCACTGCGCAGCATAGACAATAAAAATAGATACTTGAGATAAGAAGAGTATTCTTAGGATAGATACAGTAACATTTAACTAAAGATTGGTAGTGTACACTACATCCTATATTATTTAAACTGTATAACTGAAAATCTTAAAATAATTACATGCATAAGTATTACTATTCACCTTTGTAATATTGTTGAGGATAGAATAATACATTTTAAGGTTTGTTCTAAAGAGTAACAGATTTCGCCATGTTAAATAGTCATTAAAGAATGACATGTTGTAATAAAATGGTTATTTACTGTTGAATGGTTTAATTGGTGTACTATTCCATACTTACCCCACTAAATCTGTGAAGATATAAAAAGAAGTCGAAAAGAAGAAAACAGGTACAACTAATAAAGTTTATTTTATTTACAGTAAGTAATAAAAAAAGTACCTAATCTAAATAAAACAGAATAGTGTTACACAAACACGTTTGCTAAATTCTACAAATGTGATACCCTGGCTGAGGAGGACCTTGAGTTCTCTCATTCGGTGCTGCAGAGTCATCCGCACTCTCCCGCCCGTTTGGGAGCTTTGGTATAATCCCCATGGTCCTTACGGAGTCCCCAGCATCCACTAGGACGTCAGAGAAAATAAGAATTTACTCACCGGTAATTCTATTTCTCGTAGTCCGTAGTGGATGCTGGGCGCCCATCCCAAGTGCGGATTGTCTGCAATACTTGTATATAGTTATTGCCTAACTAAAGGGTTATTGTTGAGCCATCTGTTGAGAGGCTCAGTTATATTTCATACTGTTAACTGGGTTTAATATCACGAGTTATACGGTGTGATTGGTGTGGCTGGTATGAGTCTTACCCGGGATTCAAAATCCTTCCTTATTGTGTCAGCTCTTCCGGGCACAGTATCCTAACTGAGGTCTGGAGGAGGGGCATAGAGGGAGGAGCCAGTGCACACCAGGTAGTACCAGATCTTTCTTATAGTGTGCCCAGTCTCCTGCGGAGCCCGTCTATTCCCCATGGTCCTTACGGAGTCCCCAGCATCCACTACGGACTACGAGAAATAGAATTACCGGTGAGTAAATTCGAGTAAATTCTTATTTTTTTTGAGCAGTGTATGTATATATATATATGTGTATGTATGTATGTGTGTATGTATGTATGTGTGTATATATATATATATATATATATATATATATATGTGTGTGTATGTGTGTATATATATATATATATATATATATATATATATATATATAATATATATAATATAGCATCTGGTGTCTAGCACTCCAAAAAGTTACAAACATATGTACCCGGGTGCACTCGGAAATTATACGTGTGTGTGTATATATATTATAGCAATGAGGAGGGTGCTGTGGCACTCGCAGGACTTACCCGATCCCCGCCGACACAGATATTGGCCGATGCGGCCGGGACAGGGAGCAACGGCGGGGGGGGGGGGGGGGGGCTTTGCAGTGGGGGGAACACCAGCCATGTTGCATCTGCAGCATGGCTGTCGTTAACGAGGACCTCCCTCGTCCGAACATGTTCGGACAAGGGAGGGGGTCATTAACGATGCGCGGGAGCGTGCATTGTTAACGACATTAGGTGTACACACTGGACGAGATTGTGAAAGATTACGCTCAGATCGGCCATTCTGAGCGAGATCTTGTAGAATCTCGTGTAGTGTGTGTATGGCTCTATGGTCATAGCTGGACAATCCAAAGCTGGTCAATGTTTTATTTTAATAATTAAAATTTCCTTAGGACAGCCAGGTGTCCATATAAGAATCTTACCTTAAATAGAATGGAGAGATAGAGACCCCCTCCGAAGTCATCACCACACTTTGTGCACACTTCGTCAGGGTCTAGTGACATCACGATTGCCGCTATGTGACGTAACTGGACCCAGACGGCATGTATACTTGTATGTCCTGAGGAAATTTTATTTTTTTAAATAAAAATGTTGACCAGCTTCGGATTGTCCCGCTATGACTATGTGGACCAGATAAAGTCCTGCGAGTGCCGTACCACCCTCCTCATAGCTATCTGCATACTTCTGAGGGCACCCAGGCTTGTTTGTAAAACTGTATTGGGAGTGCCAGTCACCTGTCAATTGTGTGTGTGTGTGTGTGTGTGTGTGTGTATATGTATGTATATATATATATATATATAATAAAATCTCAGTGCCTCCCCAGCCAATGACCTCACCGCACGTCACTGCTATGTGACTATAATTAATAATGTCCAGTTATGATGTACTCTGGATACCTGTCCATATAAATGAAAATTGTATATAGGCTACTTGGGTTGATGGAAAGGTGCCTTAGGTCCGAAGAAGAATATTATTATGTTTCTGTCCGGTTTTAAATGTACAGGCTGTAAGCCAAATATTGTGAGCACTCAACAACGGCTGGTTGTCTTAGCACCTCTCCTCTGCTGACACAGTAGAGTTGAAAGTTCCTGCCAATGCACAGGCAAGTCCATAGAGAACTGTGTCTCACCTCACCGCGGCCACAATCAGTGGTGTTTTCACTGGTGGAGAGCGGCGCCCAGCTGCGGCAGCACGCCGCTGAACTTCTCGCTGGAGCCGCTTGGTTACTCCTAACCGGAGCCGATGGACTTTCTCACCACGGCCAGGATCAGTAGTAATTTGGGTAGAGAGCGGCACTCAACTGCAGCAGCACGCCGCCTGGCTTCTTCTCGCTAGTGCCGCTTGAATTTCCCCTCACCGGAGCCAATGCTGAGTAAACTTTCTGCAGCAGGAAGGTGGACACAGCCATCCGGAGTGCATCTGTGTTTCAAAGCCCAATAGTAGAATGTCCTTAACGCGCTTCTCCGTTATATCCTTTTAACGGTTTCATCAGAAGATATCCATCTGTGCTTAGCACCCTTCTATTTAACTGAGTCTCCTCCAATCGATTTCATTCGTTCATTACAAGAGACAGTTGTGCTTCTGGTGTCTTATGCATAAATTAGTGGCCAGCTTGGTAAACTCTATACCTGTGTCATAGGGAAAAAAAATCCTTCACAGTTATAATCATATACATTCTCTGGCACTCTATATCTATTTACATAAAAATAAATATATGCAACACATGAGTGAGGAGGAACATTACAATAACATCAGTATGAAAGATATACCATATCATCCGGCTCATTAAGAAAGGCATAGCCTATGGATAGAGCTATTGGCTTGCAGTCTACCGACCTGGGTTCAAATACCGCTCTGTATTCTTTTTAGCCGGTATAATGATCGTGGCCGCAATGAGATGAGACTGTTCTCTATTGACTTACCTGTGCATTAGCAGGAACTTTCAACTCTACTGTGTCAGTAGAGGAGAGAAGCTAAGGTGATTAACCAGCCGTTGTTGAGTGCTCACAATATTTGGCTTACAGTCTGTACTTTATAACCGGACAGAAACATAATAATAATCTTCTTCGGACCTAAGGCACCTTTCCATCAACCCAAGTGGCCTATCTACAATTTTCATTTATATGGATAGGTATCCAGAGTACATCATAACTGGACATTATTAATTTCTCATACGTCCTAGAGGATGCTGGGGTCCACTTCAGTACCATGGGGTATAGACGGTTCCGCAGGAGCCATGGGCACTTTAAGACTTTTCTAGAGTGTGAACTGGCTCCTCCCTCTATGCCCCTCCTCCAGACCTCAGTTTAGAAAATGTGCCCAGGCCGACTGGTCGCACTCTAGTGGAGCTCTACTGAGTTCTACTAAAAGACTTTATGTTAGGTTTTTTATTTTCAGGGAGAACTGCTGGCAACAGTCTCCCTGCTTCGTGGGACTTAGGGGGAAGAAGTAGGAACCAACTTCCTGAATAGTTTCATGGCTCTGCTTCTTGCTGACAGGACACCATTAGCTCCTGAAGGGTACTGAACACTAGCTGCGGCTATGCGCTCACTCCTACAGCACGCCGTCACCCCCCTAACAGAGCCAGAAGTCAGAAGACTGGTGAGTAATCTTACCGGAGATCTGCAAGGGGGACCTCTGATCATCGTGACGGCTCAAGGTACCGCGCAGCGGGCGGGAACGCTGCGCGAACATGCTCTCCATAACACAGCGCACAGCCGGATGCGGGGGGCGCCCAGGGCAGCATGAAACCTACTCTTAAACTGGCAAAAGGTAGCATATGATGCCGTGGCACAGTCCTACACCTCCGCCAGTATAAAAAATATTGTGATAAATTCTGAGGGGAAACGCGCCATTACAGGGGGCGGGGCTTCCTTCTCAGTCAGCCAGCACACTGCTCAGCGCCATTTTCTCCAAGCAGGCTGCAGGGGAAGAAACGTTGGTCCTCCTACACTTCTGAATCAAGTAACAGGGTGCAAAAAAGGGGAGGGGCAGAGTGTATATTGGTGCTCAATTGTACTATTTGGCATTGTAAAAGCGCTAAAGGGATTTTAGTCGCTGGCGCTGAGTTGTGAACTGGCAAGTCATTTTCTGTGTCCTTTTGACAGATTTTACTGTGGGTCTGTCCCCTATAAGCCCCGGAGTGTCTGTGGTGTGTTTGTGCACGTGTGTGACATGTCTGAGGCAGGGAGCTCTTCCCCTGAGGGAGCCATTTTAGGGACACAGAGTTGTAATGTGGTGTCGCTGCCGGCACACCATGAGCCTGAATGGGTGAAAGAATTACGTGATAGTGTGAATCTTATCAGTAAGAGATTGGATAAGTCTGAGTCTCATGCAGAAACCTGGAGAAAATCCGTGGAAGATGTGATTTTTAATAGTTCTGCTTTTTCATCCACAGGGGATCCCTCTGGGTCACATAAAAGGTCATTTGCACAAATAGTACAAATTGATACCGACACGGACTCTGATTCCTATGTCGACCCTAGTGATTCCAGGGGAATAGATCCAATATTAGCGAAAAACATTCAATACACGATTGTGACTATAAAGGAGGTCTTAGAAGTTACGGAGCCCCCTCCTTTACCACAGGAGAAGGCTTACTTTTATAAAGAAAAGAAACTTAATGTAACTTTTCCTCCATCTCATGAGCTGAACAGTTTATTTGAGGGAGTCTGGGCAATCCCTGAAAATAAATTTCAGATTCCTAAAAGAATTCATGTAGCGTACCCTTTCCCTGCAGAGGACAGGGAAAGGTGGGTGTCACCCCCTGTTTGACGGTGCCCTGTCACGGTTAACAAAAAAGGTGATTATCCCTGCGCCTGGGATGGCTTCACTAAAAGAGCCGGCAGACCGCAAGTTAGAGAATACGTTGAAATCTATTTATGTGGCTAATGGGACATTACTCAGGCCTACCATTATCTGTGCGTGGGTGAGTAATGCTATTGAAAAGTGATCAGAAAACTTGTCATCAGAAATTGACACAATAGATAGAGACGAGATACTCCTAACTTTAGGTCATATCAAAGACGCTGCTGCGTATATGCTAGAAGCCATGAAAGATATTGTGCTCTTGGGATCAAGAGCCACTACCATGGCAATCTCAGCACGGAAATATGGAGGCTCTCCAGTACAAAGGTGAGGCCTTGTTTGGAGATGGGCTGGATGCTTTAGTGTCTGCGGCTACCGCAGGTAAGTAGACTTTCTTGCCTTATGCTCCTGCTCCGGCGAAAAAGACACATCACTCTTAGATGCAGTCCTGTCGGCCCAATAGATACAAAAAGGGTAAAGGTTCCCCTTTCTTTGCGGGTAGAGAAAGTGGAAAAGGAAAAAAGCCCACAGTGTCTCCGGGATCAAAGGAGCAGAAAACAACCTCTGCTTCTGCCAAACCTGCAGCATGACGCTGGGGCTCCCTTGCGGGAGTCCGCTCAGGTGGGGGCACATCTGAAACTCTTCAGTCACTTCTGGGTTCAATCTGGCCTAGACCCGTGGGTCGTACAAATAGTGTCCCAAGGTTACAAACTGGAGTTTCAAGACGTTCCCCCATGCCGATTTTTCAAATCGGCCTTACCAGCTTCTGTCCTGGACAGGAAAGTGGTCGCAGCAGCAATACAAAAATTGTGTCAGGATCAAGTCATTGTCCTGGTTCCCTTGTTACAAAAAGGAGAAGGGTTTTATTCAAGCCTATTTGTAGTTCCGAAGCCGGATGGCTTGGTCAGACCAATTCTAAACCTGAAAAATCTGAATCTGTACCTACAAAGTTTCAAGTTCAAGATGGAATCTCTGAGGGCAGTGACTTCCAGTCTGGAGGAGTGGGAATTCATGGTGTCAGTGGACATAAAAGATGCCTACTTACATGTTCCCATTTATCCTCCGCATCAAGCTTATCTAAGATTCGCAGTGCAAGATTGTCATTACCAATTTCAGACGTTGCCGTTCGGACTCTCCACGGCACCGAGGGTGTTCACCAAGGTGATGGCGGAGATGATGGTCCTCCTTCGACGGCAAGAAGTCAATATAATTCCTTACCTGGACGATCTCCTGATAAAAGTGAGGTCCAGGGAAAAGTTGGTGCAGAACATTGCACTCTCCCTGACAGTACTCCAACATCACGGTTGGATCATACATTTTCCAAAGTCACAATTGGAACTGACGACAAGGTTGTCCTTTCTGGGGATGATACTGGACACAGAAGTACAGAGAGTATTTCTTCCAGTAGAAAAGGCTTTGGAAATCCAGAGAATGGTCAAACACATTCTGAAACCAACAAGAGTGTCGATTCATCAATGCATTCGGGTGTTGGGGAAGATGGTAGCGGCCTACGAGGCAATACAGTTTG
This sequence comes from Pseudophryne corroboree, assembly GCF_028390025.1. NCBI lineage: Eukaryota > Metazoa > Chordata > Amphibia > Anura > Myobatrachidae > Pseudophryne > Pseudophryne corroboree. The sequence continues at coordinate 352,731,267 of NC_086452.1, read as the reverse complement.
GCCGATTCCATGCCAGAGTATTCCAGTGGGACCTATTGGACAAGTGGTCCGGATCCCATCTACACATGCATCAGAGGATAAGCCAGAATTTCGCTCCTGTGGTGGCTACACAGTTCTTGCCTCCTAGAGGGACGCAGGTTCGGGACTCAAGACTGGTTCCTGGTGACCACGGATGCAAGTCTCCGAACTTGTCTTCACATAAACGTTCTGGAGTTGAGAGCCATTTACAACGGCCTTCTACAAGCGGTGCATCTTCTTCAAGATCAACCCATACAGATCCAGTCAGACAATGTAACAGCAGTAGCGTACATAAACCGTCAGGGCGGAACAAAAAGCAGAGCAGCAATGGCAGAGGTGACAAAGATCCTCCTCTGGGCAGAAAGACATCCGAAAGCTCTGTCGGCAATTTTCATTCCGGGAGTGGACAACTGGGAAGCAGACTTCCTCAGCAGACATGATCTCCATCCAGGAGAATGGGGCCTCCACCAAGAAGTCTTCGCAGAGTTGACAGGTCTTTGGGGAA